>NW_026844334.1:29617290-30217290 GCF_029955315.1 Cylas formicarius | reverse complement strand
ACTTCCATATGGTGGTGCTCAAAATAAACCTCATTCTGCCCTTGGTCTTGGCGGTGACGTTGTCATGAGCCTACTTTCTGTTGTAGATAAGCCAGTAAATCATCAAATTTTTTTTGACAATTTTTTTCATCATTCAAACTATTTGTACATTTAAAAACTAATGGTTATTTTGCCGCCGGTACTATCCGGGAAAATAGAGCAAATAAATGCCCAATGGAAAATTGTATATCATTTGGAAAAAAATACTGCGGATCCTATCTTCCAGCATATGAATCTGTATAAAAAATTTCTATTGCCCGTTGGCTCGACAATCCAGTCTTAACTGTGGCAAGTAATGTTTCTAGTGTAGATCCTGTCCAAAATGTAAAACGCTATAATAGAAAAGAACGGAAAGATGTAAATATACCCCAACCTTATGTAATTGCCCAATACAATAGATATATGGGTAGGGTAGATTTACATGACATCGGAATTGCTAATTACTGGCACCGTATTTGGAAAAAAATGGTGGTGGCCTTTATTTTGTAACTCACTAGATAGTTTTATCAAAATAAATAAGATCAAATGATTTGATGAAGACACGGTATTGTTGAAATAATTGTCATGTAAAAATATATAATTTCGTGAAAATCTGAACTTTTAGTTCTTATTTATTTTCATAAATCGATTTGCATCAAAGAACAAAAGATTTGCCAGGTAGATTTTAAATTTTATATTGCTTTGCGACTTTTAAAAACTGCTAAAACAATTACTCGAAAAATTCTTGCACCTGCCATAGATGAAGTGCGTTATGATAATCAAGGTCAACTACATGCTAATAATGATGTAAAATCTGGAACAGCCACACAATTTACGTTTGTAATAAGTGTAATGTGCATTTACATACTTCATGCTTTGTAAAATATCACGAAAAATGACACCGGGTGATACCAGTAGTGCTCTCACACACCATAAAATATTATGCTTTTTTTTGTATCAAATCAGGTTCGACTTGGAAAACAATCCACTTTTAGTTGTTTTCTTTCGTATATTTATGTATAAATTATATGTTACATCATATGTGTCCCAAAACATTATTTAATGTTTTTTCCCAGTGGTTCGTTTACGCACCAGTATTTTTTTGTATGTTTCGAGTTTTATTTTTTTTTTTGACACATGTAATGTATTCTAAAGTGCAACAAAATAAATAATTTCGGAGCAGAAAAATATTATTTTTATGCTTGGGATAATATGGGTTAAGGTCGGAACTGTCAGTTTTCCCTGTAAAGCGTTTTAATAACAAAAACCGACGCAGGAATAATCCAGAAGTTTTATAAAAAATATTACTGTGGAAGTTTGTTTTTATACACTTGGAGGTCAATAATGCAATATTCAAAAGATAAACGTTCAAAAGATAAACGATCAAATCTTTGAATAGCTATAGCTACAAATACGTGTGTCAAGTGGTTTAATAGATTTTAGAGATGATATAAATCTATGATATACATAATTAGATGCGTCTTAAGTAAAACTATTGTGCTAGTGTAGTTGTCAAACTTTCAGAAGGTTCGCAGCTTTGACCGTATGCCGTGAAACTTCATAGGAGCAGAATTGGTTGTTAATTACCTAGTGATGTTTCTCTGTCCGGAATTGTTATTATAACTATCACAGTGGAAGCGTATTTTAATTTCGAATTAAATTAAATCCGTTTAAGCAACACCAGCAACGGTTACAGCGTTTTCTAAAGCAACGAAAACTGTATAATATACAAACAGTCCTCGAATACTGATTACGTACAGTGATTGTGGGGTTTTAATGAAAATATAATTTAACACAACCGGGAACGTTCTACCGCGGCACAACGCTTGCGGTCGTAATATGCGAAATGCGGCATTTTGCTCACTGATTCGCAAAAAAATAAACTTGGATTTTAGTAAAACAATCGCAATTTTTTCGTCAAGTAGTTGTTTGTTCCTTTGTGTAGCTTGTGTAGGGAACAGGACAAAGGAATACGTGAAAGGGAAATTCCATTGACCAGAAAAATAGGTTGGTTTCTAATAAAAAGCTCCAAATTGTTATTCCTTCCTATGTTGACAATGGGGAAAATTCAATAACAAACATGAGGACAAACCTCTGAACAACGGAGATTGCACTTTTTCGAAAAAATGGCCATAAATCCGAAAACACTGGGTATAGATCATAACAACCATACATTGAGTGATTAAGTGTTATAAAAGTGTTCTATTTTAACAAATGAATGTTTGGTTTCTCACATTTCATTTTAACTTTTTTTCATTACTATTATCCAAATTGGTATTGTCAGGTATTGGCTTTTTATAGCACCCGTATAGGTACTTATAAAAACAGGACTTTTATAGTGGCAATAAGTTCTCTAACCAAAATTAAGGGAAACTGAAGATTATTTCAGGTTTTCATCATGTTTTAACTAGAACTTGACAGATAAAAACTATGATTCAATTTATCTATACAATATGGCAAAACTATGAACAATGTTTACGCCGGAGATGGTAACGGTGCTGCTTGTGCGTGGGGGGAGGTGGCTCCGCCCCCTGAATTGTCGCGTTGTTAATTTCGCCCGATCGTAGTTGCGATGTCCCCGTTGGCTGCTGCGCATCGCTCTGCTGTTTGATTATCGTTCTCCACGTGTTGGATAAATGCAGAGCGTCGTCTCTCGTATTGAGGTGTCCGGACTTTTCTATTTCTAATAATTCTAATAATGCCAGCAGACAAAGGAAATGCCACCCACTGTCGTCATGAATACGTCGGATTATAATGCAAAATTGGAGGATATTTTGAACGACCCAATATACAAACTAGTCACCAGAGATCCCACGACATATTTGGAAAAAACAACTAAGTCCAAAATTCTCGATTCATCAATAAACGAGGATACAAAGAAGAAACTTATTCCGAGGGAAAAATCGAGTCGTTGCCCAAAATTCTACGGGCTCCCAAAGATCCATAAGGACGGGGTTCCCCTGCGTCCAATCGTAAGCGCCTTTAACTCACCATTATGCAAGCTGGAAAAACATCTGGCCAGTGCACTTCAGCCTATAGTGGAAAAGGCAGATTCCTATGTTAAAAACTCAGAACATTTCACTCAGATTTTAGGTTCTCTCAGGATGGACAAGGACGACATTATGGCAAGTTTCGATGTCAAATCCCTCTACCCGAGTATTCCAGTAGAAGAGGCACTCTTGCTTATAGAAGAAAACGAAGATCTTCCGCCATACATAATGGATCTGTCAAGACATTGCCTGAAAAACGCTTACTTTATGCACAACGGGAAAATTTACCGACAAATAGATGGAGCAGCAATGGGATCATCTCTCTCACCTGTGATTGCTAACCTCTTCATGATTTACTTCGAAAAGAAAGCAATAGAGAAGGCAAATCTGAAGCCAAAACTATGGACAAGATACGTTGATGACGTATTTGTTGTATGGCCTTTTGGCAAGGAGGAGCTTTTGAAATTCCTAGATCATCTGAATTCCATCCACCCAAGGATTCAATTTACAATAGAACTTGAAGAGGATAACAGTCTGCCCTTTTTAGATGTGCACATCACAAGGACCGAAGATGGACACTTGGAACACACTGTCTATAGAAAACCAACACACACTAATAGATATCTGAACGCTAAATCTCATCACCACCCATCACAGATACAGGCAGTGGCAAATACATTAATTGCTCGGTCCTTCAGGCTCACAAACGAGAGGAACAGAGATAAAGAACTGAAGAAAATTAGTACCTGTCTTCGACAAAACGGATACCAAAGGCGTACCATCAGCAAGGCAATCAGTAAACAACAACAGCCGCAGCAGAGAGTGCAGGACGAGACCCAACGAAGATCGATCGCTGTCCTGCCATACATCAAGGGGGTTACTGACAAAATCGGCCGAATATTACGGAAACACGACATATCAACGGCATACAAACCTGACCATACCATCAGAGCATAAGAAACCCGAAACAAAAAATTACTCTGGAAAACCAAGGAGTATACAGTGTAGCATGCGGATCGTGCAGCCTGACGTATGTGGGACAGACCAACAGAAGGATTTCAGCCAGGCTCGAGGAACATCGTTTAGCCATAAGAAACAAACAAACAACATCTGCTTTATTTCAGCACCAACATCAGACAGGCCATAAAATTGATTTCGGCACTTGCAAACAAATAGCTAATATTCCTGATTTTAGGACTGGGATTATAAGAGAGGCCATCGAAATAGAAAAGTCCGGACACCTCAATGCGAGAGACGACGCTCTGCATTTATCCAACACGTGGAGAACGATAATCAAACAGCAGAGCGATGCGCAGCAGCCAACGGGGACATCGCAACTACGATCGGGCGAAATTAACAACGCGACAATTCAGGGGGCGGAGCCACCTCCCCCCACGCACAAGCAGCACCGTTACCATCTCCGGCGTAGAGTATAAATACCGCACGCACCGCCGATAACCTCCCAGTGTTCGAAGTGTTTTCGGAGCGCGAGCATTGAAGATGCCAAGTGAGATTTTGGCGAAACGTCTGCAGGATTCCAGTCGGATGCAGGATTTGCAGGATTCCAGTCGGAGTTCAACGAGCGAACGGATGATATCCCGGAGTATAGTGTCATCATATATATATATATATATATATATATATATATATATATATATATATATATATATATATATATATATATATATATATAGGAACCCAGCTTGCACTAACCTTCCGCATACCTAAATAATCATGCAAGAATCGACGAACCCTAAAATCGGAAAGCTTAGTAATTTCTGAGATTTCCTTGACCTTTAAAAGTCGATCACTCAATATCACCTCTTCCACAATCGCAACAATATCTTCTGCTATGACCTCCACGGGTCGACCAGTTCTTGAATCATCTTCAAGGGACTCCTGCCCCATTCGAAAATGTTTTGCCCATTCTTTCACTACAGAATATGAAGGACAACTTTGACCGTACACACCATCCGGCCTTTCTTTAATAATTTTAGGTGCTAACCCTTCTTTTGTCAAAAATGTTATGACTGCTCTATACTCAATTTGCGTCATTTGCGACATTTTTTCGGACACGTCTTGTTTAAAATGCTGTCAATAAAAAAATATTTGACCCAAGACTTCAATTTTTTTTTTGCAGCCTACTAAGATTTAAAAGAAGACAAAGTTTTATGGTGACACTGGAGCTGCATCTTTGTCAGGCCGGGAAATTTTGGCGCTAACCTCGTATTTGGAAATAGTAATGTACCATCTGACTGGATGTTGGGTTATTTAGTAAACCTCTTATATATTATTATAATGGAGATAAAATTGCGACTTATGAAAATCCTAAAAGACTAAACATCAAGGTATGTGTCTGCTTCGGAAATGGGGATCAAAGTCGGCAATAAAATTTGTCATTTAACACGTCACCTTTCATCTCCGACGCAACAGTCGTAAAATTGGAATTTTTTAAATACCCGCTATTTTTTTGCAACGGAGCCCATGATAATAGTAAATAAATAAATAGGTCTCAATTTTCCAGCATAATTCAAGGGAATACAACAACAATTTTTTTTTACTAACTAGGTCGTTTTTACTAGCAAAACAGGCCCTGTTTTTCATCTTAAGGGAAGAAAATATAAACTATTTATTGAAACTCTAATATCTTAAGTAACTAATAGAATATATAAATAGAAAATTATAAATATTATGAATTAAACAAATAGGTTTTATTGATTTTTGAAGCATTCAAATTTGCTTTTTAATACTAGGTTTTATTTTTGTTTTTTTAAATAATAATTACAGTTCTGCAATTGATGAACGCTGTTCTCTTAATGTTTTTTTGAACTGTGACAAAGTTTTTCTCTTGAGTGAATTAGAATAGTTACTGTACACTTTACTGATTTGAAAGGAAAATGATCTTTTAAAAAATTCTGTTTTGCGTCTAAGAAGATATCTTAATTGGCGGTTATAGCAGCAAAATCAAAATCTTGTTATACAGATAAGTTGTCTTTTTGTTTTATAAGATTTTATGAAACATACACGTTGCATGGACTATTCTTTCTCGTTTCATATTCAACCACATGATTTTAGTGTCACATATCTATTTATTTATTACTGTCGCATATTTATAATTGCTGGCACATAATATAATATGCTGTTTTAGTCTGATACCACAAACCAGTATTAGAAATGAATTTTACATTACCTATGACAGAAAGATCTTCGTAGTTAAATCATGAAAATACTAAAGATTCGCAGGTAATTATTTTAATTGTTTATGTGTGGCTTAAATCTCAAAGAGCTGTCAAATGTCAATCCAAGGTTTCTAGTTATGGGACGGGACGTATACTTTCGCTATCCGCTTTTATGAAAAAGACTTGTTGGCGGTGTTTTTTTTTACTTTTATTTTTTCCAAAGATCATTAAATTAATTTTTTTGGCACTTACCTTGAGAGAATGGTTATTTGACAAATTAATAATACTAGTTATGCCTTCGTTAATTATATGACGGCCAATAAATAGGGCCCTGGTGAAAAAGTCATATGTATAATATCCTGGATTGTTATATCTAATAAATGAGTTCACTTTACACCTGTAACAAATATAAAGAAGAGGTCCTAAAACTGATCTTTGGACCACTTCGGATATAACATCCCTAGAATGCGAAATATGATTATTATATTTGACTCAGTTAACATCTTATGCTCGAAATATGCCTTTTTTTCATGTCTACAAGCTATAGTTGTATAATTGCGTAGTATATTATAGTAGCCACGATCATCTTCTCTTCTAAGGGGTGTTTTTTTTCGATGTATAGAACTTTAAGTTGCAATAAAACAACGATGGGTTATTCGATTGGCATGAGTTTTATTTATGATTTCTGGCATAGGACCGCCACGGCTGGCACGGATGTAGTCCAATCTGGACGTCTAATTTTCGATGACTTTTTCCAACATTTGTGGCCGTATATCGGCAATAACATGACGAATGTTGTCTTCCAAATGGTCAAGCGTTTGTGGCTTATCCGCATAGACCAATGACTTTACATAGCCCCACAGAAAGTAGTCTAACGGTGTTAAATCACAAGATCCCAGGAGGCCAATTCACAGGTCGAAAACGTGAAATTAGGCGGTCACCAAACGTGTCTTTCAATAAATTGATTGTGGCACGAGCTGTGTGACATGTTGCGCTGTCTTGTTGAAACCACATCTCCTGGACATCATGGTTATTCAATTTAGGAATACCGATCACCATTGACTGTAACGTTCTGGCCATCATCGTTTTGAAGAAGTACGGACCAGTGATTCCACCAGCGCACCGAACAATCAGTTTTTCTGGATGTAACGGTGTTTCGACATACACTTGAGGATTAGCTTCGCTTCAAATGCGGCAGTTTTGTTTGTTGACGTAGCCACTAAACCAGAAGTGCGCTTCATCGCTAAACAAAATTCGCTTATGAAAATCGGGAACAGCGGCAATCTCGTTTTGGGCCCATTCGACGAATCTACGCCTTACTTGATGATCGTTTGGCTTCAATTCTTGCACGAGTTGGATTTTGTAAGCACGTAAACCAAGATCCTTCGGCAAAATCTTTCATAAAGTGGATGGACACAGGTCCAATTCCTTTGCTCGATGGCGGATGGACTCATTCGGGTCTTCCTCAATTCTACGGTCTACAGCAGCAATAACTTCTTCTGTAGGCACCGTACGGCGTCTCTGGGGATGCGAGTTATCAATAAGAGTAAACGTGGTGCGAAAACGTTCGATGGTTAATCGAATTAACTGCTCTGATAGACGATTTTGTCGACGATAAAATGGACGTAGTGCGCGATACGTATTCCGCACAGAACCATTATTTTCGAAATAAAATTGCACTATTTGCAAGCGTTGTTCAGGCGTGAGTCTATTCATGATGAATTGCCAAACCAAACTGAGAATAAATCACTTGACAGCTGTTAAATCGGTCGCCATCTTGAACAGTAATGCCAACTTAAAGTTCTATTCATCGAAAAAAAAAACACCCATTAGATCTCTTCCACTTTGACTTAGCTTTATGTTTTGTACTGTTTTCTCTCTTTAATGATTTTTAATCTTGCGTCTTTATCAAATAATGATAAAATCTGTCCAGTAAAAAAGTATATTTTCCCAATTTGATCAGAAATATTATAAATCTGATAAAACGGCATTCAGGCAAAAAATGTTCTTAATTCATATTTTAAAAATATTTAGTTGGTGCTTTAAAGTTTTTCGATAATTGTTACTTATGAAACTCCACAATCAGGTTAAATTTTGAACAGTCCAGTCAAAATCTGACGTATCCATAAGTGTTTCATGTTTTCTGCATTTCTACATCATATTTAAAATAATCGACATGAATATTATAGATCGTTACTATTATCAATACCATTATTATTAGACAGTTATTAGACAGTATTAATTAATTTTTAGACAGTGTCAGTTAAGTTCTGAAGAAGCCAACAGGCTGATTGGCGATACGTCAACAAGTTTGATTTATAAACAACCGACAATAACACTGTTAAAACTACCTTGTCACTATCTCAATTCCGGCTTGTGAACATCTAGATTCGAGATCTTCGACGGTCGAAATAAAAACCTCCTCGGCTTGTTGCAAGATGGCTACCCGAGACCAACCGAACTTCTTCATCAGTTTAATTCGCGTCGGATTGTGGACAGTGGCCGATGGATGCGTTCGGAATAACGTTGGAAAACGGTTTCTGTCCGATAGAGCTGGCGAACTTGCCCCGTAACATAACTGCAACATATAATTAAAACGAAAAATTCATAAATCAATTAGCTAAATGTAGGTAAAGCAAGAAACTGGCAAAAAACGCAGTATCAGTCACTACATTAATTTAATTTATAACACAGGACAAGTGTTTTGACTAAAATGGCACTCCTATGATGATGCCTAATATACCGTCATTTGTTCATTAGAACCCTAAAATGTTCTGTTTTAGGCGCTTTGATAATTCTGTTTCGTTTGAATTATAATTTTCTTATAATACTTTTGTTACCTGTAAGTGATTTTTCCTAATCTTCCCACTTTCTTTTCCCTGACAGTAAACCGTTAATGTATATTATTCTTGTGTAGTGGTTAGTCATGTTTGTGTTATCTTTTTGATTCGATCAGAATATTCGTTATAGGAGAATTTGAAGTCTACATCAACAATTTTTTTCGTGTTTGACCCCAATAAATTAATATTTTGACTGATACCCCAGAGTTTTTTAAATTTTAAACATTTTTTATAAATTTCATTTCCGTATAAATATTTCATAAAAATAGCTTATTTTAAAATCCTGCCTCCTTTTGTATTAACAGGTTTGCATATGCATGATGCTTCGACAGTAATGCTTGGCAAACGACGTTTCTTTATATAAGATCTCTGATTCCATATGTTCAACAGTGGAGACATTTGAACATTTAAAAATATCATAGAGAACTAGATGTACTAAAAATTTTATTTAAACACCAAATGACGCGCTAATTTCCTATTTTTCCAGAAAATTAAAATTCGGCAATTTTTTTTCCAAATTCAAACTATTTAATTAGGTTTGGTTATCTAACTCGTCATCAAATTCACTCGTATTTTGCGACAATGTGTATATTATGAAGGTTATTTTAAAAAGTAAATCGTAATATCCCAACAGTAAAACTTTTTGAAAAATTTGTATTTTGACCATAAATGAGTTTCGTGAAGACGTCAGCAGACTAGATTTCCCCCAAAAGAAAAGTGTAGATTTTAGCTGTAGCAACAAACATATTTGTAGAAAATATCTAGTTTTGACTGGCACTGGTAAACTTTCTTAGATTTCAGGATTTAG
Source organism: Cylas formicarius (assembly GCF_029955315.1). Classification (NCBI taxonomy): domain Eukaryota; kingdom Metazoa; phylum Arthropoda; class Insecta; order Coleoptera; family Brentidae; genus Cylas; species Cylas formicarius. Next base: position 30,207,455 of record NW_026844334.1, on the reverse strand, counting down.
AAACTTTAAACGATGCTTCTTACCAAATATAATCGTAAGGGTCAGTTGACTTAAGTAACAACGATAGTTGAGACTAAAAAATAATAATAATAATAACTATACGTAGGTTTTTGTCTTGATGTTACAATATCCAGTAAGAAACTTAAACAGCCACCCAAAAAGTGTGACAAAAAATGAATCAAGTAAATACACATTTTATAAGAAATTTAGACATAAAGGTTTAGTTCAGATCAGCATTGCAGGAATGCTGACTGTTACATTAAACTTAGTATTCGACATAAGGAAATATACAGACAAATATATTAAACATATCATTTCACAAACTTGGTAACAGCAGGTACAATAAAACGATTTTTCATTCAAATAAATTTCTATTGAGTGAGCTATAAGTTCGAAAGCTGATTATATTATATAGATACTGCGGCGTCATCAGTGCAATTATAGTAACCAAAGAGTATAAGTTAGAGGGGAAGGTCGCGTATACTGTTACGAATACCATCTATTATTTGTGTCCAAGTACTAAAGTACTGTCATGGCGTTTTAAAGTAATGCGTCACACTGAAAATACTACAGTAGCTTGTAACGCATGACAGCACTTTATTTATATTTTAATAAAAAAAAAATTAAAACTATTTCGACATATATTTTTTTCACATTTTACCTTTCAAACTTTAAATTGAATTGACTGGACACAATCACTAGAGGCGTTGAAACTCGTGTACCCTTTTTAACATTGCCACTAATGTGAGCCTTCCCTTCTATTTTATACTCTTTGGTAGTAACAATGGGAGATGCAGAATGTAAAAAAAATGCGATTGCGTAGACAAAAACTTTGTTGCTTTTTTATTCTGCAATTATCTTGGGCTGTTCAGCGATGCCATAGACAACATCATATGTCATTTGAAATAAGACTAATAAATCACAAAGAAATAATGTGAGAAGTCTACAGAAAATTTGTCTTTATTGAAAAATTAATTTTAAATTCATGTGTGCTTTTTTTACACATTTAATAATAACAATAACGTCAATTCGCGGAAATTTTGTAACTGATTCTATTAAACTTCCTGATGCTCTAGGAGAAGCGATAGCAATAATTCTGAATCTTCTGTAGCCTATTGCAGTCCCTCCGCAGCAGTGCTGGTCCATACACGAAGTCGCAATAGGATACTCTAGACAGAATTAAACTCTCACACAAGGACAATTTTAACTCTGGTGGCATGATATTCTTGTGTGGGTAGACTTGTTTGTAGTAGTAGAGTAGAAGTAGCATGTTTGGTGAGGCGCAACTCACTGTCAAGCCACAACCTCAAGTTCCTGACCTCATCGACCTGGGAAAGATCTCATCCCAAGTTCTTACTGTGTCAGAGATGTAGATGGAAAAGAGTAGGGGCCCAAGTATAGACCTCTGAGGAACTCCATGCGGCGGCTTCATTGCAGCCGGCAACTTACTATCACATCAGACCATCTGCTGCCGATCCAATTTATTACACAACGTGGAATGATAAACCCTTTCAAAAGTTTTACTATAGTCAAGCAGTATCAAACTAGCACTTGAAATTACATTATTTTGGAGGACATAATCAGAGATTTGTTTCTGAATAATTTTTTCCAATGCTTATTTTCGTAAGTTCCAAAAATCTTTTGGGCTAGACATCTTCGCCAAAGGTCCACCAATTGCTACTTTCCATGATCTTGGAGCTACCTTCCATGCTCATTTGATTTTAAACTGAATTGGATTAGCTTCTATTTTTAATACATTATTGTAGATTTGGACATATTTGGGACATTTTTAGAAAACACTGTGAGCTTATTAATGTCGTAGTTTAAAGCGGAAATTGCTTGATTGGCTTTATCTATCTGAAATGAGAGATACATTTGAGTATTATCTGCATTGAACTGATGCAGACACGAAAATACTTTTGAGAATTGTGATATATGAATAGAGAAACACAAAGGTCCACAAATAGGGACTTCAGAGGATACTTTAAGGGAACTTAACATTCTGCCACCAAAAACCGCTAAACCTGGGATTTACCAAGCAGCAAGTGGTAACAGCCAGAAAACGACGCATTGGTGTACCACTGATACGTCAGAGAAATTGATATCGTGAAACTATAAAGTTAAAACTTCAATTACTACAAATAAGGAACGTTATTAATGACCTTATAAATAATTGAATTAACATGTCCACCAATATTTATTGATAAAAGACAAAGTTTCTTTTGGAATTTTAGTATTTTAGAGGATCTGCACAAATATCTTTTGGAGGAACATAACAACCACATCACGATAATCTTCGCATTGTACTTCTAACGCTAATTTCCTGAGATGGAACATTAACAGCACTCAAGAAATTTTCTTTGCACATAGTGAATTGATTTCTTGCAAACAACTGAGCCAAGGTTCCTGTGCCGGTTCCAAGACGATAAAAATCTTCATCCAATTATTTCTAAAACAACAAATACTTTATTTTTTGCTTGTTGTTCCAAAGAACGATGAGCTTTCTTAAGAGATTTTTATTTGTTTCAAAAGATGGCAAGTCAGTAGAATCTTCCGAAACCGTTTCTGGATTTTCAGACAGTACTTTCTCAAGGTCTTCTTTATTGTTCGAGTTTGGTAGTAAAAGACATGACACGTAATAATTGAATTGCAAAGACCCATTTTCATTATACTATATTATACATTATATTATATTATTCATAGCGTGAACTAATCTTATTCACTCTATTTGGTGAGGTGATCTTGATACACCATGATAAATTTAAAATGATTGTCGGGATTTGATTGATGCATATCAATCAAATCGTTTTGCATCATCAATGTATAATATATATCTAACTACCAATCTTGGGTTTGTTTATATTTTTCTATATATATTATATATACAATTTGTGTCTGTCTGCCTTTCAGTTGTCGTCTTGTATGAGCGTATTCTTAATTTATGTAAGGTACTATATTATTTAAAAAAATTGATTTTGTAGGTCTAATGATGCCCGTTTGGACGAAACACGTGTGATGGGCGATTTGATATAATGAAGGAGATTCCAATTATCTCTATAGCGCCATCTTTAATTTGACGATAGTGTTATTATAAGACAAACGATTCCTACTTTTAGCAATGCGGTGTGTTAAATCCTAAGATTTACTGTTTGTGTCCGGTAAAAGTCTGAAATCGAACCAAAACATCTAGTTTTCGGGTTTTTACCACTTACTGTTGGTAAATCCTAGGTTTAGCGCGCTTATCTTAGGTTTTACAGAATTTCGGGCATGTGCTGTAACATAAATAATAATGCACTGTTTTTTTTTTTTATTTTCCTTTTACAGTGAAGTTTCAGTATTGTTTCTATTATTATTATCTAACTATATATAAATACATCTTTTCTCATATTTCATGTGATGGATGTGTTTCTACCGAAACACACTGGGTTCAGAAGCGGCGAAAACAATACACCGCCTATACTATACTAACGGAGTGTAAAACAAAAGTACAAATTGCATGTACCGGTCGTACCGAGTCTGGTCGAGCAGATCGAAATCGAACAAAACAATCAATAGCACGTCAACACAAAAAGAAACTGGCCACCCCGCGCTCCTTCGCCGACTTTGTCTCCGACAATTGGCAATAGAGGGCGCTCCGCACATCACCACTACACAGTACACTCCGACCAACTTTTAAACCATCACAATCAGAAGTAATACACCGAAGTAATATGCCGAGAATATCGACAGAGAGCAATTAAACAGGCTTTTTTTCATAAAATAAAATGAATCCATAGATAAAAATATTTTTTGATCGAGTTGATCAAGACGTACTTCTAAAAAAATTATGTGTATGTGCATCGTACTTAAAGGAAAGAATAATGTACCTTGTGGTAAATAGTGTAGAGTCATATGAATTTGTCCTATTTTTAGGCATTCTGTAGGGATCGAATCGGACTCCACTGTTTTTCCTTTGTTTAATGAATGACCTACCAAATGTTCTTCAGTGTGAATTACTCGCAGGCGAGTTTAAATTTTATAGAGTAATTAGGGATTTAGAAGACTGTCTTTTATTCCAAGAGGATATGCATAGAGCACAATAACGGTCCAATGAAAACAAATTATCCTTTAATATTTTATTAACTACAAAAAATTAAATTAAAGATCTACGCGGAATTTTAGACACAATAATAATCTTCGAAACATATATACTTAACACCACGAAAAGGGCATATGTACTGTTGGGTTTTATTCCCAGGAAAGGTTCAAATTTTCAACGAATTAAAACTTTTGAAACCTTGGACAACTCACTAGCTAGAAGTATACTTGAGTATGCTTCTTTGGTCTGGTCCCCCTTCACCAAAAGGGGGAAATAGGAAAACTTCAGAAGAAATTTTTATGCTTTTTATACTATAAAAAAATGGAATATACGTATTTGACATACCACATCAAGCTTTGCTTTAAGAATTTCGTTATGAAACGGTAGAATCAAGACGTAAACAATTTTCATCAACCCATATTTCACAAATAGAAGAAGCGTTTTCGTTTAAATTTATCCCGTACCAATGTTGGTGTTAACTCTCCACTATTCTGAATGTGTAGTATGGCGAATATTCTAAAAAACGACATGGGCATTATAAATTGTACTTTCACTAAGTCATTCAAAAACCACTTGAAAAAAATTAGCATTTAAAACCTAAAGTATCTTTATTAAGGAAAATAGTATGGGCATAGCACAATGTAGTATTCTTGTTCCAATTTTATTCATCATTTTTGTGAATGACTTGTATTTTGTAACAAAGTCAGAAGCATATGCTATGCTGATGACACCAACCTGCTGGTAGGTGGAAACAGTCTTAGCGATGTTAGTGATATTTTTGCAAGGGCATATGACTAGTTTCTAGCAAATAATAGTATATTATGGAACAAGTGCGGTAAACGGCATTTGCCTCACGAGTTTATTTGACACGAGCGGAGCGAGTTTTTAATAAACAAGTGAGTTAAAAAGTTTACCGAACGAATTGTATACTATACTTTTTCTACGACCGTTAGTTTTTGGGTGCATTTTCGCAATACAACATGAATACATTCACTGACATGATCGTCAGAATTGACGAACCTCAAAATTCAAAGCGTGGGAAATATCTTTGAAAACATCCGATTGCTCCCAAACCAGTGCAGTAATATCCCGGAAATGTCCGAAGTGGCTCGGATTTATGGGAAACGAAACTGACGTGCTAAAGTGATGCATCCCGCTCTCTATTTTACAGACGGGAGTAGAAAAAAAATGTTCCCAAATGATTGGGACTTCGGACAATATAACCATTGATAATTGATATTACACAACGAGTTTCTTGATTGGTCTGAACATATTTGCTAAATAAATTAAATTCAGTTTGTTATGGAATTAGAATTGTCATCCACAACCTATATGAATATGAATACTCTGAAAATAATCAAAGGAGGTGTTCAAAGCATAGAAAGGACTTCGAGCTGCAGATTTTTCCCGGATCTAGCACCAGAACTTCGAATGTAAATTATCCTATTCGCCGTGTAGCCTTTGAAGACTTTTTTTTGTAGTTTTTAATTACCGATTAATTAATATAATGTAAGTAACTGAAATTTGTAATATAATCCAGTATGTTGTCCTTTTTTTGACGCCGATTTCCTTTGAATTTGGTATGTTATTTTTATATAATGTATTTGTAACACAATATGAAATATTATTATTGTATTTAGTATTGTGTTTATAATCTGTTATTGGACTGCGAAGTGTGTTGATTGCAATTAAATAAATAATAAATAAAAATGTAATTCAAAGTGTTGAAAGCATTGTTGAAGCATTTTTTAGAAATAGAAAAGAATTCGAGCTGCAGATATTTCACGCATATAGCACCAGAACTTTGAATGTAAATCACCCTATTCACCGTTTAGCCTTAATTGAAAAGATTCTTGAAGTTCACTATAAAAAAGTTACTAACAGATTTAGAACCTTACACTTTTGAAGACTTTTTCCTGTGGTCCTTAACCCATCTTGTCCTAGTGGTGCATTAATGCACCACCTATTCCACGCTTTTTTTTGTCACATCCAGGAAATATTTTTGCACATCCATTTAGAAATTTTATTATTATCACCACAAAAGGACATAAAACCGTAGATATCGCTAATTTATGTGTAAAGGAAAGATCTTATGTATGACTTCAAAAGTATAATAGAAGCGGTACATAAATTTGTATTATATTTTGAAGTAAATCCAAAATAGTAAAAAAAAAATTTTGGATTTGTATTGCCATTTTTGTTAAGTCTATAGCATATAGATTACATCGCAGAAAACATACATTGGAAAAATATTCATTATGGTTTATTTTTTGAAAATATTTACTGGTGCGTAAATGCACCACTGGTTTTATCTGTGAAACAAAACTTTGTTATTGCAATTCTAGACAAGTCAGCGCATGTAGGATAAACATCCAATAATTAGCGTATTGTTTAGTATTAGTCTATGTCTTGTGCAGTGAACGTTACAGTTCGTAAAATATGCCATTTTCGAGGTATTTGACTCAAAAGGAATTAGAGGCGGCTATGGAGGAGATCGTGATGGATGAGTATTCTTATTTATTGTAGCATTCCATTCCTTGTAAATTTATGCTAAAAATAACGTGAAAAAATATTTACAGAACATAGTGGCACGATCCATATTCCACCCGAAGTGGATACATTGATTGACGAAGAAGATATGAACGATAACATAAATTTACAAGAGTTTGGGGACTCAACTGATATAGTTGGAACTTTGGAGTTACATACCTACGCACCATAAAATATTATGCGTTTTTTTTGTATCAAATCATGTTCTATTTGGAAGACAGTCCACTTTTAATTGTTTTCTGTCGAATTTGAACTTTCTTTTGTATATTTATGTATAAATTATATGTTACATCTTATGTTTTTTTTTGACACATGTAATGTGTTTTTAAGTGCAACAAAATAAATAATTTCAGAGCAGAAAAGTATTTTTTTTGCTTGGGATAATATGGGTTAATTACTGAATAATTAATACAATGCAAATAAATGAAATTTGTAATGGAATCCAGTATTTTTTCCTTTTTTAACGCCGATTTCCTTTGTGTTTGGTATGTTATTTTTATGTAATGTATTTGTAACACAATATGAAGTATTATTATTGTACTTAGTATTATCTGTAAATTTCACTTCGACGAGTATGTATTTGCTTATGCCCCGGTGTTCTTTCGGTTTATAGAAGGAACTTAGTTTTATTTTGTGTTTCTCTTTTTGCGACAACGTGCGGTTAATGTAAGTAAGATGTTGTGTTTGTGTGATTGCAATTAAACAAATAAATAACTAAAAATGAAATTTAATTAAAAAATGACAATGGCAGGCCACCGATTGAGCAACGTGTCCGAAAATTATTTTATCTGAAAATGTCCTTTTTTGCTTGGCGTGTTACGCAGATCCAGATCGGGGCGTTTCTAATCCCCGAACGACCCCATTCGCTTGACCGATTATTCAAACGAGACCGTAATTGATAATAACGATTAAAGTATATACAACCGACCCTTTTTCATGCGCATTTCCGCATAAATTTTAATTTCCAACCCCCGTGTGGGCGTATTATCGCCCGGGACGTCTCTCCTTCGCCCGCATATTTTCATAACGACTTTACAGCACAGTCGGGATTTCGCAAAAGCTATAAATTAGTCGTATAAATAGCTCGAGCTAAATTAGGACACGGAGCCTGATCACTCCCGCCAAGTGTTTAATCAGCTAAATTTTGGCCGCACGTCGTCGTCCCCGGACCCTTGGCACTGTTTGATTTTCTGAACTGAAATTTGAAATTAAAATGAAGTGAAAATTTAAAAATCAACAAGGGAGATGGGCAAGTCATGCCGTTTGTCGCTTTTCGTGCTCGAATGTTTGCCGTATATGCGGAATATTTAATGAACGTTTTTTGCGTTGTTTATTCGGTCGATGCCGCACTAGGCTTTTAATATAATTACGCTACAAAGTAACCAACGGCGTGTATCAAAGAGGCGTTTTTGAGTAATTGCACGTATCGCGTTTCATCAGAGAAGAGACCTACACGCTGCGTGATATCACGTTTAATCGCACTTTGGGGGTAAACACCTGGCAAAGATGCAGTAGACATGCAGAAATAGCGCCCTCACACGGCGCGAAGTAATGTTATACTAGCTTTCTGTATTTCTCAATCGAGAACGTTGAGATACATATAATGCTTTAGTTAAGATTGTTCTACAATAGCAAAATTCATTAAATTTTTGTGTTTTTATTTATTTATTTACGGTTTAATCAATTTTTCAAAACTTTTACATTCATTATTAAAGGGCAAAGAAAGAAAGAAAGACAGCAGTATAACAACTAGAAACCAGAACAAAATGTATCAATAACAATAACTAGAATGAAGTGGCAAATGAGCGGAGACTGCCGACAAAAACTGTAAATAACCTAAAAAATAGAAGTACAAGTGACTCTGTTCTAAATATTAAGCTCGTCAAGGATTTATTTTGTGTAATAGGTTATCCGTTGTTATATTTGGTGAATGCGTCTTAAAATGTCAAAACCGAAAACATCTGGTGATTTTCGACCAGTAGTGGATAAAATCCTGGAAACGATAGTGTGTGGGCAGTCGAGAGACTACCTGGAGCGGAACTGCCTACTCTACAGTGGACGGACAGTCTGGTTTCAGGAGCAAACCCTCGTGCGAATCTACGTTGCCATATATGTGTGCAGTGTGGCGGAAAGACATGAATGAATTAAAACTAATTCTGAGTGTTTTTGCAGATTTTAAACGTGCATTTGAGAATTTTGACAGGGACATTCTTATTACAAAATTAGGTTTATATGGCATTAAAGACTCTGCACTAGAATGGATAAAGAACTTTTTATCTGATAGATCTCACCAGACTAAAATTAATAATAATGTTTCTAGTCATTGGGTACCGCAGGGAAGCGTGTTGGGCCCGCTCTGGAAATGATTGCAAAGAAATAGCTACCAAACTGAACACCGAAATGCAGTATTTCTACGAATGGCTATGTCAAAATAAACTGAAATTAAATAGCACCAAAACCAAATGCAAGGTTATCGGTTCTAAGGTTAACTATCAAAAATTTTATAAGTCTGTGGATATACAGGCTAACAAAATTGAGTTTGTTTCCGAAATTAAATATTTGGGGGTGATCTTGGATCCACAATTATGCTTTAGTAATTATGTTCAATATCTATGCAATTTTTTTTTAAGAAAATAGAGTTTTTTAACCGTGTATCGCGGTTTTTATCACAGTGGACTAGGATATTAGTGTATAATAGTATAATTTTGCCTCATTTTTCATATGTTTGTTCATTGCTTATATCTTGTACAAAAGAAGATTTAAATAAGTTACAGTTACAACAAAATAGGGTTATGAGAATCATCCTGAACTGTGGTAGATATAGTCTTATAAAGAGTATGTTAGACCAGCTAAATTTTCTAAATGTCGGACAGTTCATTAGAAGAGCAAGTTTAATGTTGGTTTATGGAATTGCACACGATCACCAACCAGGCTATCTTAAATTATGGTTGGAAAAAAGGTCAAACTTTTATCAATATAATATACGTTCCAATCAGCACTTCAATCTTTCTATGATAAAAACAACAAATTTACAGAAAATTCTATTCTACGATGGCGTTTGTAATTACGGGGTATTTGCGAAGTTTATGGTTTTGTTTATGCAAATTTTACTTGTTTATGTAAATAGCCAAGTGCTAAATAAATAAATAAATAAATAAATAAATAAATAATAAATAAATAAAAGGATCAAACAGTTGCACGCTTTCAGCATTCTAGTAGGGGGTGAATAAACCATAATACGCGCGATGGTAAGGTATGCGCAACATTGACTTATCACAGCTTCTGTAATATGCGTCAAATTGTATGCTATGTAAAAGAGGTGGACAATAATACCAACCATTCAGAATATTAAAGAGAAAAACTGAATCGCTCTGAGATCTTCTGGTTTGAAGAGTATCAAAATTGAAGGCCTTAGCTATAATACTGTAGTTTATCTGAATCCCATTATAGATATTGATATGCGCCGTTGAAGCCAAAGATCTCAAAAATACTTTCTGAAAGGCGTCCGTGTTATCTATATGGCAGGCATAATATGGAGACCATACCACAGATGTATACTCCAGTCTAGAGCGAACCAAAAAGATATAAAGGAGTTTAAGGCAATGTGGCCACTATTACTTACAACAAACCCAAGGACTTCCATAAACCTGTTTATTACTTCCGCAAAATGTGTCACAGAACTTAGTTTAGAATCAAAGGAAATACCCAAGTCTTTAATACTAGTGACGACCTTGATCTCAACTCCATCAATGCTATATTGATTGTGCATCATACTCAACAAACGACTAAAGCTAATACTACAGCATTTGTTTACATTGAACGCGAGGCCATTAATCTTGGACCGCATGCAAACACTGTCCACGTTCCTCTGAAGCAGCAGAGAATCCTCACTCGATCCAACCCTCCTGAATATCTTCAAATCATCAGCAAACAAAAGACACTGCGATTCCGAAACTACACTAACAATATCATTTAAAAACAAGTTAAAAAGGATGGGTCCAGTGTGAGAACCTTGGGGGACTCGTGAAAAAATAGCAATTTTACCTGAGACGTCGTTATTAATACGAATCAACTGAGTACGACAAGACAGAAAACCCTGAAATTTGTTACAGTAGATCTACCCTGTACAAATCCCTGCTGTTGATCGGCCAGAATTCCCCTGCAATGCCACGAAATTCTCTCACAAAATAACTTATCTGGCAGTTCAGGAACCACCGCCTGTATGCAAACGCCTCTATAATTAGGACGGGTTAAAAATATGCTGTAGTGGCCTACTCAAAGTACACAGATAATTCTTAATCAAGACTGATGGAATCCCGTCCGGGCTATGCGAAAATCCAGTCTGTAAATTCATAATACTCTCAAACACATCAGTAAGTGAAACACTTATGTCTAAACTATAGTCACAGCTATAATTAGGAATCGCACCCTCACACTTTTCATAAGTAGAAGCAAAGTGCTTTGCAAACAAGCCAACAATATCCTGACCACAGTAGGCAACCTCGTCCCTAAAATATATATTAACGGGATATGCACATGACCTTCGCAAACTATTTGCATGTTTCCAAAAAGATTTTTGGGTACTACGTGACATCCTGATCAATTTTCATTATACAAGAACTGTGGCAAAGAAATAAAAATGATCATCAACGTTGTTCGTTTGCTTGTATTTTGTATGCGAAGTTTTTTCATAACAATTGAGTTCTTGAGTTCACGACTAAACCATGCAGGGAAATTTGAAGACTTAAATCGCTTAACAGGAACAAACATCTCAATCGCATCACACAAAACACTATAGAAATAATCGACACATCTGTTAACATCCCGCGGGTCAAGTGCACACTCCCATGGTATATAAGACAGGTAACAATTCAGTACATCAAAATTACAATTTCTAATATCATAATAAAAGACATCATACTTTAAACCAACATCACAATCGATAGGCAACATAATCTTACAAGCCAGGTGATGCTCTGTACTATTCAATATGCTTTCGGATGCAACAAAAACCTCATAGATATCAGATCTAAAAATCAACTCCATACTCCCCACACGCAAACCACTCTTAGAATTAAGCCAAACAGCAACAAAACGTAGTTCTAAATCCAAGTAGTCTTCGTTAAGCCACGACTCCACCAGTATAATAACAACATATATACAGTAATTAACGGTATCCAACATTTTGTTCACAACGGGGATCTTCGTCACGAATATAAAATACATGTATTATATATATAAAATATTTAAAAATTATGTATTTTTATTTTATTTTCAACGCGATTATTATAAGAAAGTGGACTGGATTTTTAATTTAGAATGTGTTATTAAATTGTGACTTTAATACTAATATCTTTTCGATCATTTACAGCATTTAAGTTTCCAAGAAGTTAAATGAAAGTTTGACATTGCTTGACATTTCAGTCCAGAATGTTAAAATTTTAAACAATAAATTAAGGTTCAAGACTCATGTTTCTAAAAGTATACAAGTAGGTTGTCGTAAATTAAGGAACTTATAAAAAAACAACAGAAATCTAAAAAAAATATTTATCTAAAGCGTTAGTCTGCTTGGATTTGGCCACTAAAGTCACACTACAAAAAACGCAAAATTCATGTATTCGTTTCACATTCATTCTAAAACTCAAAGACCATGTTAATGAAAAGCTGAAAGTATTACGCTGAGATGCTCAAAACTAGATACCCGGAATATTTGATAGACCCGGAATGCTGCTCATAAAAAACTGGAAATTTTATATTATATTTTTGTACTTTTGTTAAATGTAAATGTGCCTTGTCCATTTTATTGCTTTAATTTTTGCTCCAGCATTTTAATTTTTGTTTTTGCCTATTTCAACAGTATTTACCTTTTTCCCACGTTTATTGTTATCCTTAGCTCAATTACCTATTTATTTATGATATTTGTTGTAAAATTTGCCTTATTGTAAGTTGATGTATGGATTTTAAGTTAACCTTCGTCGTACCGCTGACAAAACGTTACGCAGAACACCATGTGGGGTACAATTGTACCCCCCTCTAATTTGAACGCTTTGTGATATTTTATGCGACAATTCTCGTAGATATACACTGTCACAACAAAATTAAATAGTTAATGTAAATAAAATATGTATAATGCATATTATATTTATTGAAAAAGTTGAACAAAATAAACAATTCTCAAAGATATTAAAAAAAAGTTAGACGAACTCCTCTACTCATATTAATTCTTACGTTTTTCCATGCATAATCATAAAATGATCTGTTTTACGCTGTGGTCAGTGCATGTAATTTTTTTGCAGTCGCAACATTGTTGCCTGGACTTGCGATCTTTCTTTCTATTGCACAAATAAAATCGGTCGTTCAGGTTCTTCGGAATTGATTTCACGGTGGTTTTCCAATTCTTGAAACATTTCTAGCACATATGATTTCACACTGTTGGGAATCCTTGGTTCTGTTTTAAATCTCCTTATGACACTTCCCTAATCAATGACTCTCCTAAGTCCAAAAGAAATTTTCTTCTGCCGTCTTTACTTTCTGATTTTTCGTCTGGAAATTATGCACTCCTTAAAATAAATGCATTTAGTGGCTAATTCGACGAGCTGAATATTCTTTTACCATTTTATCGGCAGTGTCTACAGCACCTTTTGTTTTATTATAATGAAGTAATTTGTCAGGCTTATACTTCATATTTTCTCTCGCAACAGAATCATCATGATGCTCCGTAGACAACCTAAAATCAGCCTTATTCTTGCTAGGCATATAGGACACAATTGTATGTTGTTTCCGAAAACCAAACATTGACGAAAAAACGGGTTTCTAAGGTTTTGGCAAGGGTTCTTCGGGAATGTAAGATTTACTTTTTCGTAATGTTCCGCAAAGAGTCATTTGTTTCTCTAAAAGTTTATTTGCTAGGGACAAACCTATCCGGTTCCTAGATCTCCGACAAGATCTAAGACGACTCTTCCGCCTTGATTCTTTTTTGCTGCATTATTTATTCTTCCTATGTATGCTTGCATATTTATAGTGTATGAATTTTCACTATTTGTTGCCGCCCAAATTTTCAGACCACATTTATCTGGTTTACTTTTTATATAAACTCTAAATGAACAACGACCTCTAAATCCAACTAGTTGCTCATCTACTGTAATATGGCTTCCTGGATTCCAACATTTTTTGAAATAGTCCACAACCATGTTGAAAACTTCTCCTACCGGTGTAAGCTTATTAGTTTTCTTTCTGACTTCAATTGTTTCTGGATCGTCAAAACGAAAAAAACTCGTCAACAATTGAAAACGCGAGCGAGACATAGTTGCAGGAATAACTGGTCTAGTGTAATCTCTCTTGGTACACCACAACATTACTATCGGTTCTTTTGAAGCTCGAAGGGCGCCTAAGATCAAAATAAGGCCAATGTATGCCTTTATTTCAACAGCATCTGTTGGTTTTCATATGGGTTATAGAGGTTGCGTTTGATTTGGGTGTTTTTCATTCCAAAGTTTGAAAGTCTGAAAAATTGGACAGGGATAGGTATTATTAGTGAATAATACCATATATAATTCGATATTTGTTGACTTTTTTGATGCACGTCATAACTAAAATATACAGAACATGATGCTGTAAATACTAAATGACGATAAATAATATTGCGGAACCCATGCGTAAAGTTTTTAAAAAGATATAAGAAAAATTAAGTTGATGGGGTACATTTGTACCTCACACGGTACGACGAAGGTTAACAGCTCTGCTGCCTTTGATCGAGTGAAAAATAAAAAATCTTTTTATTTTTTCTTTCTTTTTTTTAATTCATGAAATTGATGCGTCTTTAATACAATTATGTCTATTTAGGTAAACGATTTTCTAAAAGTTGGTCATCCAAGACAATCCAAATGAGGTGAAAGACTCAATTGCATCAGATATAGTACTAGTCATTATAAACCATAAAACAAAAAATAGACAAAAATCGACTAAATCTGAACAAACTGAAACTCGATAAAACAACTTTTTTTTATGAATTCTGATAAACTCTGTTCACCAAGGAGCGAAAATATTAATAAATAAACAGTTCCTTTTTATTCATCAACATATGATTGAGTTGAGATCGTTAAATAATAGTATTCTCTAAATTTTTATGTTTTATTCAACATTTCGATCACGAATATGAAATACCTACACGTATTACGTATACACTATTATTATATGAAAGTGGATTGAATTTTCAATTTAGATTATGCTATTAAATTGTGGTATAACTCAATTTAATTACTAATTACTTTACATTAGTTTTAAAGCCAGTTTTTGGTAATTATATAGTGTGCAAATTTTATTTCTTTAAATTTAAATTTATGAAACTGATGCATGTTTAATATATTTTTTCAATTTAGTAAACGATTTTCTAACAGTTGGATTGTTATTCCAATATATTTGCTTGAGCAATTTAAACAAACTACAATGCAAAAATAAAAACAGTCGTCCAAGACAAACCAAATGAAGTAAAATTAATTACATCAAATATAGTTAATATAATTACAAACCATAAAATCAACATTACATGTAAAACAAATTAATCTTCGATATTTTATGTTAACTAATGAAAAATACTTAACAGAGCCAAAAAATTTTTTGTACATCATTCCCTAATTGTAATTTTGAAACTCGATAAAACAAATTGTTATTATGAGGTGTAATGATTATAATTCTAAAATAAATGAACCACTTAGTGATACAAGTACACATAAAAAACTAAAAAATTATCTAACAAAATCTTGTCAAAATAACAATTATATTAACAAGTTACTAAACCAATTATTATAGCACTGAGACTTACTGTTTGTTGCATTCGATCCCCTGTTTTTAACTATCGAAATACTTAGTCAACTGTCTTTATAAAATAATTGAAAAAATAAAAAAATATTAATTAAATTTTTTTTAAATCTAAATTTATCGACAATGATATGAATTCCAGAAAATTATATACTTAACTCACTTGACGTAGTAGATTTAATGTATTAAAATATCAACTCCTTTTTTTTATTGAAATATTTTACGGAAACAGTTAACCTAATATCTTTCTTTCAATATCAAGAAAACTATTCGATCATTAAATTCATGTGCTATGGCTCTACAATTTCATCAACAGTAGCTCCTGTGATGGAACATTTGAAAGAAAATGTTTTAAAAATTTTAAACTTTAATATAATTTTTTTCAAACGTTGTGTTGCTGACTCTTTAATACACATACCATATATATATATATATATATATATATATATATATATATATATATATATATATATATATATATATATATATATATATATATATATATATATATATGTATATATTTTCACGTATTGATTCACGGATGGATAAATGTGATGACACTATATTCCGGGATATCATCCGTTCGCTTGTTGAACTCCGACTGGAATCCTGCAGACGTTTCGCCAAAATTTCACTTGGCATCTTCAATGCTCGCGCTCCGAATATTCGAAGTGTTTTCGGAGCATTGAAGATGCCAAGTGAGATTTTGGCGAAACGTCTGCAGG
This sequence comes from Cylas formicarius, assembly GCF_029955315.1. Taxonomy (NCBI): domain Eukaryota; kingdom Metazoa; phylum Arthropoda; class Insecta; order Coleoptera; family Brentidae; genus Cylas; species Cylas formicarius. The sequence goes on along the minus strand of NW_026844334.1, from coordinate 30,191,285 downwards.
ATTCCAGTCGGAGTTCAACAAGCGAACGGATGATATCCCGGAATATAGTGTCATCATATATATATATATATATATATATATATATATATATATATATATATATATATATATATATATATATATATATATATATATATATATATATATATATATATATACCATATTCGTTGAAATCTGAACTTTGTAACTAACTAACCATGTAACCAACTTTTATAATTATACCAATGATTTACTTAAAATTACTCCCCCTATTGTAGTTTTTGCAAATGATATTCAGGTTCTTAATAAAAGTTGATAACTTTTCATAGCATTTTCGTGTAAAGCGTGGGCCTGCGTGTAGTTATAAGTTTAGGAGAGCCTATAGTGTAGTAAATGGAGAGAGCTGGGGCGAACTGTATGGTATCTGCAAATAGATCTCATTGTCCTCCATCTTCGATAAAAATATCAATCTTCTTGTAGAAACGTAAATAATTAAAAAAATTAAAAATCTAAAATTTTTGAGGAAAAATGTGGGTATGGCGGACATTATAGTATCTACGGATAGACTTCATTGATGTCCATCAATATTTTTTTAATAATACCCCGACCCCCTATCTTCGTGGCAAATTTCAGCCGGATAGGTTCATATCGACCTCGATCCAAAATCGTTATTTTTCCAACTAATTTATATTTTTGATTTTTTAAGATATCTACGTTGCTTCGAGAAATTTTTATCGAAGATGGAGGTCAATGAGGTCTATCCACAGATACCCTAAAGTTCCCACCAGCCCCATACATTTAAATATAATTAATTACTTCTTATAAATTTACAGCCTCACACAAAAACCGTTCCCGAGGGCAAACGGTATAAGTTGCGTGAATCTCTTTGGTTTCATTGGATTGAGGAAGGACCAAAGTATTTAACGTACCCCACAGAAAACTATTTTTGTGATATTTCATCTCAGATGAAATGAAACACAGCAATTTTGGTTAACAAGAGTTCTTATTTATGTTTTTGCTCCTTGTAACCCTCTACCTCCTTTTCCTTTCTACCTCCTTATTTTGAATCATAGGTGGACTTAGTTTTGCTATCTGATTCTTTACCACAAATATTGAGGCTCAAACGGCGTTTTTGAAATTCCCGGATGTCTGGTTGTCAGAAAAGCTTCTTGATACAGTTTATCATGCGAATATTTTATTCTGCTTTAATCAAAAACTTCGAGAGGAAATTAATTAATTATTAATTAAGTGTACTTTCGTTATTCGAATTTGTTCCGTTTGAGCTTGGCAAAGGTTTTTAGATCGGCAAATAAAAAACAGTAATTAGAGTTAAGCGAGGCAACTAAAAATATCTAAAAGAGGAAAGGCAGGGTCTGTTGAAACGTGTGGAGTTTCACGATCCGTATTTGCAGTTTGTTGAAGAGGAGGAGCGAAACCGTGCAAGTTCTGTTGAATTCATTAAAAACCGGTACCGGAGTGTTTCATTTCTTTTTCGTCAAGGGCGCTAAAATGACTGGAAGCGCTAACGCGAATCGTGGTAGTGAATTAAAAGTCGGAATTGCGAAATCTAAACCGAAAAGGACAAATTTGCGTTACTTTGAGATGGGAAAGCCAAATATTTTTTTTTTTGTGTTGGAGTTATAAAAGCAGCCAGTATATTGCGGTTGATCATAATATTAGAGACCCAGGAAATGATTGAATTGCATATTTTGTTTCTTTATTTAAGCATGTTTGCATTAAATCTGAAGCGAAATATAAGAATAAAAAATTAAGCAAAGAGTGGGCTCCATATTAAAGGGGCAACTAATCAATTAGTTAAAGTCTGTTCATAGGTATAAGAAACTGACTGACTGATACGAATTAAGGAAAGATCAGGGCAAGCTGTACTTTGCTTAGAATTTGTTTATTTGGGGTTTTGTTAGGAAAGATACTAAACAATATTTATTTATTTATGTTTTAATCTAAAACAAAATTACAAATTATTTTTATTACCTATTTAAATTACTTAATATTATTCACATAATATATCAGTATCACCATCGCTATCATCGCCTATTCTAATTATTATTTGCAATATGGACATACGATTGTTCTGCTTTTTCTATATGTTTAACGGAATTTGCCCAACTTTGTGGAAGGATGTTAAAAACTTGGGTTTCTATAAGTTCGAGGACACTGGAGTTAACACTGGGAAAAACATTTTTACGACGAATGGCAGATTTCAGTTGGTGCCAAACATGTTCAATGGGATTAAATATACAGTGGTAAGGTGGAAGCCTTAAAACTGTATTCCCTCCCTAGAATTTTTGCATAATTATCACAGACGTATTCCTTTTGTAGGTTCAAGCTTTGTAGAACAATTATTATAATCTTCGTGAAAATAAATGTCGTTATTATACATGTAGATTTGGATTGTTGCTTTTGTGTCACATGAGGAAGGGGTTTTAGTCAACTGTCTACTGTGATAACTTGCATTGTGCTTACAATGACGCCATGAGGAGGTATGTTTGGAACTAGTTTGTTTTTAAAGCAACTTTCAAATAAATTAGCGGTGGTATCTTCATCAATCCAATCCTTTTCCGGGGTAACATAAGTGTCGAACCAGGTTTCATCCAATTAAATAATTGGCATTTGTTGTTCTCTGTAAATTCTATTTTTTTCTAGATATTCCAGTCCATTTCCGAATTCTAAAAGATTCCATTAAAACTTGCCTTTTGTCAATTTTTTTAAATCTAAAACCCATATGTTGAATACACTTCCATAAATTAGTTCTGCCACATTTAACACCGGTTTCATCTTTTTCAAGCCTCCTAATTAAGATATCTAATGTAGGCACGCTTTGTTCCTCGTCTAACTGGTAAATTTTACGCCGTATTATATCTTAATCACTTTCATCTACACTCGAGAAAATGTCAGCATCGCTTCTTTTTTTCCTCGCTTGAATGGGATTATTCACAACTTTCCATACAGTCGATGTTGGAATTTTCGTCAAGGTGGCCGTTTCTTCTAAAGATGCTTGCTATTGCTTGCTATACTTGTAATGTTTCGTTACAATTATAACAAGGGAAATGAGGTTCTTGGTCGCTTGATTGAAGATATTTATTAATAGAATAAACCAATAATTACCACTCTAAGTGAATGGGAGGCGATTGTTAAATGAACAATAAACAATATGTGCCGAAAGTACATTGATAATAAACAAGGTTCGAACCGAAACGCACGCAAGTCTGCGGTATTCACCACTCCGAGTGGAACGGACTTACGTGGGAGCGGTCGACGTTCCTTTGAAGGATCTTGAGGCGGTAGCAGGCTGCCACCACCCAACGGATGTTCGGCGACGATGTTCTCAGGACCCAGAAATATTTGAACGTAAGGTGGCCTTCCACCTTACGTCAATTGATCGGACGTCGTCAACACTGCAGCGCAACCGCTTCTCTTGCCTTCCTGCTACCCACTGCTTACCTCAGTCCACCTTAACTTCGCCGACGTCCAGTACTTCCCCTCGCATCCCCACGGCCGTCGCGCACTTTAAGAGAACTTAAACTTAAATAAGAAACAAATAATAACAAAGTAACATAATATGTATACGGTATGCTACATACTAATAAATTTAAACTAAGTAGTATACCAAACCAAAGAATATTAAACACAGGTAGGTATAAAATTATTTTCTATTTCGGACCACAATGTTACCTGAATTTAAATTCCGAAACTTTAGGTAATAATCTTGTTGCATTGTATGTTAATGCCCACCCTTGGATAATCCCATTCAAAAGCAATTGGTCACTTTCTTATATCTGAACAGACACACCAGAACAGACCATATCTCCTGAACCTTGCTGGAGTCTTTTTAAGTTAATCAACAGATAAATAAAATAGCTATATTATTTATCTGATGATTTATTTATTCGGTTGTTTAAAGATCAACAAAAAACTAAACTAAAACGTAAGTTACATAAATTATATTTATCCATAAACTATATAATATTACAGTTTTTCAGCAAAAAGAAAACAAAAGAGAAAGTAAATTATTAGACCTGCGTTAAGAGAGTCCGAACAAACCATATCCAAGTATTAGCAAAAATAATAATAATAAATTACAAATTCATAAATAGGTTTTACAGAACCAATATGTGTGCGATCTTCTGAAGCAGTTTAGCTTTCGATCAGCAACTCTACTAAATCAGTATACAACGAAAAAGCAGCTATTAAATACTTAAAGCCCTTTTTTGAAAATACCTTCATATAGGTTCAATTGGTTTGGTGTTCATTGAATTGTAATAATTTACCGCGTTGTAGGAAAGGCTGTTTGGAAACATGGCACTCCGATGATGAGGCATTGTTTAACAAATTTCGTTGTTTAACATTCTTATTATGGATCTCAGATTTTAACACTAATCGCTGCCGAATTAAAGGGGATGTACAATATAATCTGCCATTTTCAGCGATATGCAAGTTGCACATATTGATTTTGAAGTGTTTGAACTCTCATTGTCTTAGCAGAAGCCATAAACACAGCTGCAATAATTAAAATTTTACAAGACAAGGCTAGTTACCACGAGTGAGATTTTTTTATTAGAAAATTCGACTGAATTAGTCACACACTTTAAAGAGTTGGCAAAATATGAAAAGCAAAAGAATATTTCTTAATTTTGCAGTTCTGTATGTAACAATACTAAGTAGAAAATATCCTAAATACCTTTTTAGTAAAAGTACTTGGACGTATATAATCTTAATATACGATTTAAAGAAACGCTTACTGCATTCAACTTAAATTTTTGAAAGCTCCTTTTCATATAATTCTGTTTCATATTCAAATAACTTACGAAATAAAATAAAAAACTTCAAACCTTAAATCGGATTGAGGTGAACTCTATTAAAAACCGGAAACAAAATTTATAAAACAATAAAATACATAGGAGAACCTAGCAAGAAAATTTGGAAAGATCTATTCAAATTTGGTATTAATATTGCTTTTAAAACTGAAAATACCATAAGACATTTTCTAAAAAACAATAAAACTAAATTACGAAAAACTCAAAAATCCGAAGTTGAAATGTCGATCCCAAAATTTGTTTCGGACAAACAGGTAGAACATTTAACGAACATAAAATGGCGTATAAAAATAAAAGTTCTTATTGTAACTATGCCATTGATTTAAATTGGAAATGCACAACTCTGACGATATTTTTTATATTTTACATAATCATTCAAAAAGCAAAAATCTAAATTCCTTGGAAGCTGTGGACAAAATGAGATATTCGAATTTATTACTTAATGACTAATTGGATTTAAATGCGCCTGCGTTGTTAAATTTTAATTTATAACCCTATATCTATAATTAGAAATCTATTACTACCTGTTTTTATATATAAGTGTCGGAATATAGTAATATTTTGTAGTTGATAAAGGCACGGTGTTGCCGAAACAGATGTCATAAAGCATTAAAAACTGTGAAAATATGAACATTTTTTATTCTAATTTAATTTGTTTCAAACCTCAAACGGTTTAAAACAAAACTTTTTCCAAAACCACTGGACGAACAAATTAAGGAAATTTAAGAAGAAAATATTACTATTACTTGTTTTTTTTTTCCTAAAACCCCTATTGTATCTACTACACTGATCACTGCAGATTTTAAGATTAACCTTTTACAGCCTTGATAATTCAGAATTTTTGCATAGATTCAAACGCTCTTGTCGCAACTCTGCCTTGGTATGACAATTTAGCAGGTATAGAGTTATTTGCAAGGAATGAACTCCATTCATTGTTGATGTTTTTTAGAATAGATCTACCAAAAACAGCTTCACCTTCCAGTAGTTATAAGTACACCTTGTACAAAATACAACGACCCACTATACGATCTGTAAACCCATAGGAGATACGAAAAAAAGTTTCGTGCAAAAGTTTCTGTCTTGAAGATTTTAAGTTACGTAATTTTGTTGATACAGGCTGTCCCAAAAGTGTCCCCTTCGACATCAAGTTTATTATTTTAAATGGAACACCCTGAATATATCGACATATTTGACATTCTTGGTTATAATAAAGGTCACTTTTTTGAAAAATTCCTATTCGAATTTTGCATAGTTTAGGCAGAAATTGAGGTTATGTGTTTTTTTTTCATATTTTGATTGCCTTATATAAAATTGTGTTGTGACGCTACTGATACAGGTATTGCAATGAAAATTTAACGACAGATTAAGGAGATGATGCACTACTCAATCAGTTTGACAGGTGCGGATGATCTTATACAGGGTGTCCCAAATAGATGGTGCCGTTTTGGCGAATTTAGTTAACAAAATCTCAAGATTTTAAAATGGAACACCCTATATTTTTATTCAGATATCAATTTTAGGACAAAAACAAGGTAAGTTTGCAATTTATCTTATGTTTTAATTTGGGTTATTTACTTGAGTTTTAATTTGAGTTATTTATTTTTTTCAAAATTAACACATATTAATGGACACCCTATACTGTATTGTCAACAATATGTTTTATTCGTATATCTGGAGTATCATATCTTTAAAAGAAGTAGTATCGTGTCTTTGCTATTTAAAAAATACCTCATATTGTCAACAAGTCATCTAATGTGAGCAGCTTTAAATTCAAGAAGAATTTAAACCTCGAATATCTCAATAAATAATAAAATTTAAATATAAGGTAAATTACAAACTTGCATTATTTTTTATCCTAGAATTGATGTCTGAATAAAAATATAGGGTGATCAATTTGAAAATCTTGAGAATTGGTTAATTAAATTCTCCAAAACGGCACCACCTATTTGAGACACGCTGTTTAAGCTGAGGCGCATCTATCAAACTGGTTGCGTAGTGCATCATTTCCTTAGTCTGTGGTTAAATTTTCATTTAAATACCTGGATCAGTAGCATCACAACACAATTTTATATGAAGTATGAAAAAAAACACATAACCTTCGATCGCAATCGAATTTGCGTTGATCCTTTTATTAAAATATTTTTACACAAGTCAGAGTGTTGATTATATTTAATATGCCCATTAATCAGTATTTGCAAATGATTCAAAATTGTCAAAGTTTTATAACATTAGAACAACTAATTTTCAAGTTTCACCTATTCCCAGGTACCCATAAATCACTTCTTAACTGCACCTAATTTACCCTACCTAATATTGAGCACTCATGTGCAACAATATAAAGAATGCTGATACTGAACTTACGGGTTGCGACGTGCCCATAGAAAAACTTGCTTTGTACTCATTCTGTCGCTTGTATAATCGATATTCCCTTGAACCTTTCTGGATATCGGGATTGCATATTTAGTTTTCCGTTTTAATATAAACAAAACTTGTCCAAGAATGTCATTATTCATCCTTTGTAAATATTCACACCAACTTCATCATGCCTTTCTATTGATTTTTTCATTATCCTTTTCCTTTGTGTTACTTACTTTTTCATCACCTTGTTCCATTCTTTCAGATGATTCTGCAGATGATTTTCATCACCACGTCATCTGCAATTTGTAATTTTAACTAGTTCCAAATATCTGTATCCTATATAAACAGTTTAGATTATTTTGATGATCTCGTCCACGTATTCGATAAACAAAAATGGTCCAAGGCCCCCAATCTTGTTTGATTCAGACTCAACTATCCCACCTCACTGTTTTATTCCACTTCAATGATTCACACTTCGTGTTTTATTATTTTAATCTTTTTATTATTGACATTTCTTCCCTTGGGCCTTTCTTTCATATCCGCATCAGCCTTCTTATATTTTCTTTTATCGTAAATATATGATCCTGGATGCTTCTTCCTTTCCTAAATTGACTTTGAGAGTTTGGCAGTGTTCTGTCTGCGGCTGCCATAAGTTTCTTTCTGGTATTTGTACTAATACTTTAACCACCATACATAGTATGATTGTTCCTCTATAATTAGTGATATTTCCTGTCTCCTTTTTTGTAGGTAGACATTATAACATTGTCCACTAGGGTGAAATCTTCTTTTCATTCCAAACTTTGTGCCAAATGTTCCCACATTCTTGAACGTTATTTTGTCGTGAACCGGTGATTTTCGGTTTTAAACAACAAATAAATGAGTTTTTAAAAACGGGATCCGTTGTTTAAAACACTCAACTAACAGATTGACAAACTTTTCCACTAACTAGTTTATTAAATGGCGTTTATCAATTTTGTTACGAATACCTAGATTGATAGTAGAGCGCCGTAAGGTTTATACCTCGCATCCAGGGCCAGTCAGTAAATCTTGTTATAAACTTTGGCAATGTGTTTTTAATAGCATATAGAAAAATGTTAAAAAAAAAGTGCGATCTTAATTTTTTAATAATTATTATTATAAATAATTATTAATAATTAATTTTTTAATTTTTAATTAATTATTAAGTTATAGTAGTGTAAAATTAGATTTTAAAAAGAAGAACTATTACAAACTTCATCTTCGGTCTCAAGGGACTGCAGGTATGCAAGATGAAGGGTGAGGAGGGGAATAGAGGGGACAACAGCAGCTGTTGGGTGTTGTTAACGCGGGCCCTAACAGAATAGTACACGTGGCAACTTGCTAGGCTTGATACGTAGTTGCTGTTTGCTCCGAAAAAAGTTTTTTAAATAATTAAAAAATAAATATATTATTGTGCAGTGAGTGTGATAAAAATTAATTACTGAGTTTTCCAAACTTTGAAAATAGTGGCATAAATAGTAAGTATTTGTTTATTATTTATATTACATGGTTTTGAAAACAACTGTGAATATTCAATAGTATATTTTATAATCGATCGATCTTAAAAGTTAGAATGTAATGGTAAAATTTAATATATATTTGGAATCTGCATGAAATTTCCTACAAGATAGTGCTTACACAAACAGTTGATTCATTTTTATGTATTTTATTTATGCAGAAATAATAATTTAATTAATCGGACAAATAGTGAAAATTCCGATTTTTTCACATTTTTGTTTAAAAAAAAAAAGAAATTTCCAATCCCTACATCTGAAATTTTAATTAATTGTGATATAAAGGTTAGTTATTGATATTAGTAATATTTGTTGTTACAGCCTCGTATCAAAATGGGTGGACCATCCGATAGTGATAATATAAATAATGATTGCCTCATTTGTGACAAAATTGGATGTAGCTCTGAATTAAGCTCTGAGCTAAGAGATATTATAAAAGTCACTAGAGGAATACCAACACTGAAAGCTGCTTCTGTGGAAAGAGGGGATGGACTTTCTCAGTATTTAAATACTTGCGAATTTGTCTACGTGCATTCAGTATGCAGACAAAAATATATCAATAAAGGATATATTAATGCTTATTTAAAAAAAAAGAACACCACATCAACATGCTCTCCACCTAAAAAAAAACGAAATTTTTATCGAATGCCAAAAATAAGAGTAGACTTATAGATATGCTACGAGAAACACTCACAGAAAATAAAATATTTTCTTGCCAAGCAGAAACTGATGCCGACAGACTAATAATTGAAACTGCTGTTAATCTGCAATCTGAAAACATTGCTGTAGTGTCCGAGGATGTAGATGTTTTAGTTTTATTGACGACGCTTTCACCACCAGACCGAGAAATGTATTTTCGAAATCCAAAGGCAAAATACTGCAAAGAGCGTACTTTTCTAAGAGTTTAGAAAAAATATTACCAAAGTGTAAAGAGTATATTCTGTTCTTACATGCATTCACTGGATGTGACACGACGTCAGCTTTTTTTCAACGTGGCAAAAAATTTCGAAGCGAACGGACTTACAAAATGCTGCGACAGTTTTTAAAAATGAATGCAAAGACATCGATGAAATTTTTAAAGCTGGTGTTACATGCACTGTTGCTTTGTATAATGCCCCCTAGAAAATAAAAGATCTTAATGCATTAACTCTTTTTTGAAAGCAACTGCCAAAAATACCTGCGTTAAACTGCCGTCTTTACCACTTACTGCAGATGCCGCTTTTGAACACTTCAAAAGAGTATATTTACAAGTCCAAACATGGTTCGGAAAAGAAATATTACCAGAAGAATGGGGTTGGAAAAATGAACGCGGAATATTGATGACGCAGCGACCAGCTCCAGAATCTTTACTAAAAATTATTTTTTGGGCATGCAAAACAGAATGTGGAGCATCTTGTGGGTGCAGGAAAAGTGGATTAAACTGCACTGCAGCTTGCTTAGAATACAATGGTGATAGCTGTACTAATCCGTTACCTACAATCTACATCAACGAAATCGACGACGACGACGACAATAATGAACAATAGTCGATATAGTTAAGGTTAAATTTTCTTTTGTAAATCATTTTTTTTGCGAAAATCTAATAAATTAACATTGAATTTACTCTGCAAACATAATTTATTACACATAAAATTAAGATCTTTACTGTAAACATTTTTCCCCCTTGTGCCTTTCCTTTTTCAGTAAATTGTTTATAAAAATTGTTGTAATCGAGATCGGACAATTTTTTTTTTAACATTTTTATTTGAGGTTTTAATAATGCAGTCAAACACTTGTTATACAGATTCATTGACTGGCCCTGGGTTTCGAAATTTTACCATTTTTATGCCTATGAAGCGTAGTAAAATTCACATTGACACAATTCCTATAAATTAAAAAACTGCAATCTTGCCTTACACAGTGAAGTAAACAAATATGTGGTGATTGGTGATTACGGGAAAGGGTAGCATATTGAGCGTGGGGATGTCCTTAGCCCAGCCCCTTTTGTAACGAAACTTCGGGCGACTGCTGAGGCTTCGGGGTATGGTTAATTTGTAAATTTTAATTTAGCACGCCTCGTGAATTTTAAGAGAATTAGCAAAGGGGTCGGCTTTGAATAATGCCTGTTTTTAGAACTTTGCGGTCGGAATACCAGATTTCTTCAGACAATGGCAGCCTCGTAACAATGTTAAAATGTAAACTTTTGATCCCATTCCATATAAATATGTCGTTTGTAGTAAAATTTTCTCTTTGTGCACCTGAATACGCAGGGGCGCATACATCTGTACTCTGTACTTAAAAAAATAAAAATGTTATATTGAAATCGTTTTTCATTATTTTTCAGCAACATATGTGTTACATCAGCGCCTTTGATATGAATCAAAAAAGTATTTCTTAAATCATTTTTCAAAAATGAAATGCATATCAATCAATATAAATTTCAATACACGTAATATAATTTTCTTATCCCAGTTTAATATAATTACAAGAATAATGTTGCATAAAGACATTGTGTAAATTAAAAACATACTTTCGTTATCTTTGGCGCTTATTTTAAAATGTTCAGAGCGCTCCCGGAATTACCACTAAGAGAGATTTGGAATTAGTATGAAAATTCATGTTTTGCTGAGTAAATTATAAATTAATATTAATATATTATGATAATTATGTAATATTAATATTAATAAAACTAAACATATTGCATTTAAAAGGGAAAACAAATCATGATTCTAATAATAAATTAAAATTATTATTAATAAAACCAATTAAATTATATGTATACAGAAAAATAAACGGCTCTATCAACTACCTATAGAAAAGTATTGAGAATTAAATTATTTGAGAATAACTAGTCCTGACGTTACAAAACTTTATGAAAAAAATGTCTATAAATATATAAATATATAAATATCTCCTGGTTGCATAGGAAATGTGTGTGGGGGAGTTGATTTTAATAAGTCCCAAATGTTACAAAATAAAATTCCTGAAATATTATCCATGAAAATAAACAGTGCAAAACTGATTTATAAAAGATTTAAATAACTCTAGTTACATTTGAAACACTGTATCCTCAAAGTTGGTAAATTTTATACATCAGTGCTGCTGTAATAATTCCTTCTGGTTAACGACCCAAGCATTTGCTGCTATTATGCTGTTTACTGTAATAGCAATGATGGGCTCTATCAATACGTAAAATTAATTTATTATTATTAATAACATCACAGAATTCATGTGCATAACGGTTATAATTGCACTAAATGTAAAGCCCTGTCCGGCTTAGGCCGTGTTGTTGTTCCTGTACCCTTGCTTTGCATTATACCTGCTCCTATATATTTTCATGTAATATAATTTGATAGACGAGAAAGTCCACAGTTAAGGGAAGGGGTGTTAGTCAACTGTCTACTGTGATAACTTGCATTGTCCATTAGAACGACGCTATTAGGAGGAATGTTTGGAACTAGTTTGTTTTTAAACCAACTTTCAAATAAATCAGCGGTGGTGTCTTCATGGTAATCCAGAGAAGAATCTTTAATATTTTTCGCAGACAAAGTCCATTTGGAATCCAACCATCTTTAGAGCCAGCATGCAAAATAGTTATTCTTTTACCTCTTTGTGATGGCGCGTTTATTTTACACTTATCGGTTGAGTCAACCCAACCCTTTTCGTGTCGGACCAAGTTTCATCCAAGTAAATAATTGGCCTTTGTTGTTCTCTGTAGATCCTAATTTTTTCTAGATATTCCAGTCGCCATTTCCGAATTCTAAAAGATTCCATTAAAACTTGCCTTTTGTCCATTTTTTTAAATCTAAAACCCATATGTTGAATACACTTCCATAAAGTAGTTTAACACCGGGTCATCTTTTTCAAGCCTCCGAATTAAGACACCTAATGTAGGCACGCTTTGTTCCTCGTATAACTGGTAAATTTTATGCCGTATATCTTGATCACTTTCATCTACACTCGAGAAAATGTCAGCATCGCTTCTTTTTTTCCTAGCTGAAATGGGATTATTCACAATTTTCCATACATATGATGTTGGAATTTTCGTCAATGTGCCCGTTTCTTCTAAAGATGCTTGCTTGCTGGCACCACGTTCAATGAGAGTCAAATAAACATTGTTTATAACTTCCTTAGTCTGAATAGAATAGTGTTTTCTACATTTGGGCGGAAGCATCTCCTGAGATACACTAGACTCGCACATATTTTGCATAATTCGCACACGATTCAACACATGAAATAAGAATGAAGAAAACTTAAACTAAGTAGTATAACAAACCAAAGAATATTAAACACACTTAGGTATAAAATTCTTTTCTATTACGGACCACAATTTTACCTGAATTTAAATTCCGAAATTTTAGGTAATAATCTTGTTGCATTGTATGTTAATGACCACCCTTGGTGACTTTCTTATATCTATGAACAGACCATACATTTAGGTTAATGTAAAGAAATTTGCTCCAATCCAAAGTTGGGAAATGTAAATTAAGTGAAGTCGATAACAATAAATTTGCATAAATAAAAAAACAGCTCATAAACCAACCAACGATTAAACCAACACATAACGATTAACGATGTACGATAGGTGTTAATAATTGTTGACTTAATAAGAATTAAGACTGAGATTGTATTTGTTCGTTAGAGCACTAGAAATCTGGTTCTTAATTCGTATTAATCCATACGTGAGCCTTTCCGTTATTATAGACGGGACACATCATACCAAAATATGAACATAATAAAAATATTATTCAGGATGAATTGAAAATAGTATATTATGCAACAATATTGTAAACGGCATTTGAGTCACAGGTTTATTTGGCATGAGCGGAGCGGGTGCTTAATAAACATTAACTAATTAATTATTAATAAACATGAATGTCAGAATTGACAAACGTCATAATTCAAACGTTTAAACGCTACGAACAAATTGTAGGTATTGGAGTACAAATAACAATTATTACAATTATTATTAATAATGTAACACGGTGTTGAGGAATATAAAAAACTAGTTCCTTAAAATTTGGAAATAGACATCGTAAATCCAAAAAGGAAAATTTTACAGTAAATGAAAAAAAACGTTAATAAATTATAGCAATGTTAGGTTTAAATTATTTTTATGCAAAAAATAAGATTTTTGTATTAAAATTCATTAAAATATTCTCAAATATGATTAAAAAATATCACAATAAATAATATGGCATGACATAATATGTTATAATTTTTTATTCATGCGAAAAATGATAAATTTATTGCGTAACTCCGTTTCAGATTAAAAGTGAAATACAAAAACATTGTAACCGACTGGAACATCTTGAAAACAGAACCTGGTTACCTGAAATTTTGTAAAACTGAATGTATGATGAGTAATTACAATTGCAATTAGCCTATAAATATAAATTGGTTTACTTGTTTTCCTTTACTTTAAAATTGGCAATTAACTAGTCTTTTTAATTAATCTTGTTCCTTTTTTGTAATGATGTCTTTGTAGTTAATTTTTTCGAAAGTTATATCGCCGTTGTTTAAAGTATCGTCTATAAAGGCTTCTAAATTCTCAGTATTATCCACACTTACCCTAACAAAATTTTCATTTTCGCTTAAGTCAGTGCCAATATTTTCTCGTAAATCTTTTTCAGAAGCATTAAGATAATTGTTTCGCCAGGGATTTGAATAAAAAAATGAACTAATTTCTTTGATTAATTTCTTTGATTTGCCCTGTTTATATAAATTTTCTGTCAATTTTATTCTCTGTGAGTCTTGCAATGAAAATTTCAATTCTCTGAGTTTCATTCAGATAGACCATATTCACTTTCTTCAGTGACGAAAATGTTGTTATAACAATTTAATGGTACTAGCTGCTTTTTCATTCCAAAATTAAATTTTTGTTTTTTATTCTCTTGCTCATAAAAACTAAGAGACAGTATGAACGATAAGTGAAATTTGAAAAAATGTGAAGTTGCACATTTCCATCACAGTTTCACAAAACTGTAGTTAGCGGTCGGGATGTTCTTTGTTCACCTACCGTAATTTTGTAATCTTGTAGAGATGATATTTTTCTTCTTTTAATACACGCAAAGCTGTTCGATGGCTAACATAATTATTTGAGGCTACTTATTATTGTTCTTCTAATAAAATGTATAGTCTTGTGTTCTGACCATGACTATCTTTTACATGCCCGGTTTCTATAAATTTTCTATCAATTTTAATCGCTATGGATCTTATAATAGCTTTTTCTGGATATATTTTAGCAGTTTAGTGGATATAATAAAATACCGATATCACAGTAAAATACTAATACAAATATATCATCAATATATGCAAATATTACCTTGCGTACAAATTCAAACTGTATGCCAAATAGCAAATAGCGTCTGGATAGATACTCTTCTTTTATTACTTTTTCTACAGGAGAGACCCCTTAGGCCAAACAGCAAAAATACTCACATTGCAGTAGTTTTAATGTAGAAACAGAAACAATGGAAAACCGGCGATACGAGCGGCGTGTGTTGCTTAGTATGTATTTGTCGGCTCCATATTTTTTAATCCAGTGGTATTTAGTTTCAACTAATTATTGCAAATACCCCATAATGTGCCTGTCTGCTCATATCTTCATCCCTACATACTTCTTGTTGAAGACTTTTTGTGTTTGGAAGTTATTTCAAGGAAAGCATCATCTAACCTCAAACTTGCTGTGCTAGTCCGATCGTGTCAATAAAGACCCGTAACGCACCTCCCAGTCAGGCTGAATCTGGAGATGATATGAAGAAATTCATTTCTTAAGTCTGTACTAACTTCTACAAGCAGATTGAGGTAAATATTTCTCAGCGCTTTGATAGTATTGAGGGCCAACTTTGGAATTTGAGTGACAGCTTGAAATCTCTTCAACTTACTGTTAGATGCAATTCTATGGACATGCGTAACTTAAAGGCTGCAGTCGACCAAAATAGTCAGTTGATCAAAAAGAACTCGCTTCGTTTCCACGGCATTGATGAAAGTGGGAATAATGCTCAGTTGTCCTTGTACCATTGCTGAATAATAAACTAGCAGTTTCCTGTAGCAAGGAAGACTTGGACTGCGCCTTTAGAATAGGGCAAGGCGGCGGTGATAAACCTCGTATTTTGCTGGGTACTTTTGTCCATGGGTGGAAAAGAAATTCTATTTTCAGCGCCAAAAGATCACTTAAAAACACTGGTTATTCCATCTTTGAGGATCTCACCAAAATCATGTAAGACTTGCTAATATTGGCAAAAAAGAAGTTTGGTAAAGCTAAGGAAAAATATACCATTGGAATGGCCAGGTACGTAAAAGATCTGGAATTTCAAAGGAGGACCATCTGCCCAACTTGTTTCTTTTTTTTTTTGGGCTTACTGCTATATCGATGCGATAGGCCTATTTGTATATAGATCAGGCGATGCTTTTTAGTGTGATGCATACATATTTTTTTTATTTTACTATTTGCTAAGCGGGTCATAACAGTATGGTTTTTGGTTTAGGAACTTGTTTATGTTTTGTTTTTAAGTTGCATAATATTTTTTGGAGCAGAAAACGCATAATTATACGGGACAAGCGCTGCTTGAGTATTGCCATTTTAATGTTCGGTCTCTACGATCTTTTTTCCTCAACAATTAATGATCTGTCTTTAGAAATTATTGGTTTATCTGAAACATAGCTTGTGTACTATTTAATATTGAAAATTATAAATTGTTAAGGTGTGATCGTGATAGTAGAGGGGGTGGTGTGCCTTTTTATATTAGAAAGAATCTAAAACACAAAGTGCTTGATGATATTGTCTACAACAATGTAGCGCTTGAACAAATGTGGATATCTATTAATATTGCTGGTAGGAGGGTTAGTTTACAGACCTTCCCACTTGAATATGAATGACTGTCTGCAGTCACTTGAAATAACCTTAATGCGATTAATTCCTGAATATTATTACGTTGACCTTCTTGGAGTGAATTGTAATAATGGTTCTCCTATTTTCTCCAATTTTTTGAGAAAGTATGCTCCTTTTCAACATATTCGGGAACCTAATCTCCTCTCATTGACTCTCATTGACTTAATTCTCAATACCTCTTCGAATATCGCGATAGAGCCCTGGGTATTTAAGATGCAGGGCATCTCTGAACATCATATGGTACATTGCAAATTGAAGGTACCTAAATCTAAACCTACAGGGATTTTTCTAAATTTTGTTATGAACATTTTTTATTTGATTTAAACAATATTAATTTGGGGTGAAATATTCGAACTAACTGACGTTGATAAAATGATGCAGGTTTTTAATACTAACTTACTAAAGGTGTTCAGCTTGCATGCTCCTTTAAAGACTGCGAAGATAACAAAACCGCCGGCTCCTTGGCTCATGGAAAACTTAAAAATAATGATAAAGTTGAAACATAAAGCACTGTCTAAATATAAGAAACATACAACCGAACAATCCTGGATTGAACACAAGGACTTGAGAAACCTTGTAAATATGGTTGTTAAGTCGGAGAAAAAGGCTTTTTTACAACACAAGTTTCTTACGGATCCAAAAAACTTCTGGCGTGAATTTATATATATATATATATATATATATATATATATATATATATATATATATATATATATATATATATATATATATATATATATATATATATATATATATATATATATATATATTATATATTACTTATATATCTTAATGTTTACTCCGGACCTTCACTAAATACAGATGTCTCAAATATTGCGGATGCTAATGAACTTAATCAATACTTTTATAATAATACGCCTCAAACAGACTTAAATAATGATTTCATTAACCAGTTCTACAACAACAATAACTCTTTAAATCCAGAAGAACTTTCATTTTCAAGTGTTAACATTTGTCGCATATTACGTATATATTTAATAAGTGCTTGTCTACAAACCAATTCCCTAAACCCTGGAAATACGCGAACGTCATTCCTAAAACCTCTCAACCGCATGATGTTTCTCAATGCCAACCTATTAGCACTCTGCCTACTATATCTAATGTGCTAGAAAAAGTCGTTGAGAAGCAGCTTGGAGATTTTATAGCCCGACACAATATTCTACCCCCAACGCAATCGGGCTTCAGAGCACATTATGGTACAAATACGGCTCTTTTAAAAGTTTGTGATGATATATTTCGGGCAAATGATATAGACCTGAATACCTGCTTAAGATTACTTGATTATAGCAAGGCATTTGACACCCTGGACCACCGCCTGCTCTTTGCTAAACTGAAATATTTTGGTTTGGGGGCTGGTGTGTTGCAGTTTTTCAAAAGTTACTTTTCTGATCGGTGTCAAAGAGTATTCTTCAATTAACAGCTATTCCAATTATGTAAATATTCGCAAAAATGTGGCATAGGGTAGTATTTTAGGTCTGATGCTGTTTTCCGTTTATACCTCCGTTTATATATCTCTGTTAATTAATCTCAAATTAATACCGCTGTTAATAATATAAACAGTGACCTACATGCTCTCAGTGATATTTCTAGTAAGCACGGTCTGTTACTTAACGAAAACAAGACGCAACTTATAATATTTGGTAAAGGTAAAGGAAAAATAATTAGTCTAGATGGTGCCAAAATTTTTTTAAATGACTTTCTCTTACGGCCGGTTGCTGAATGCAAAAATCTTGGTCTGTATTTGGATAATAATCTGCGTTTTGAAGATCACGTAGCTTCATTGATCCAGAAATTGTTTTGCAAGCTTCGGATTCTCTACTGTAATAAAGACTTTCCGGACACAGCAATTAATTTAAAACTTACCGATTACTTAATTCCATCCTCAATTTCTTACTGTATGGTAGTTTACTGGCCTGCCCTATTTCAAAAGGACAAGGTTAGTCTTCAGCGTCTTCAGAATGCCTGTCTGAGATTCTCATACAACATTCGTAAATTTGATCACATATCTACTAGCCTAGAGGATTCTCGCTGGCTAACATTAGACGAACGTTTAAAATCACAGTTTTTAGCCTTAAATAACAAAGTAATGTCTCTCCAACGTCCGACGTATCTTCTTGACAAGTTTACTCGTGGATGAGATATTCATTCGGTTAATACTCGCCATCGGGGGCTGTTTACCGTTCCCAAACATACCTCAGCACAGTTCCAGCGCAGTTTCACGTACAATGCTATCAAGGCTTACAACAAACTCCCTCTCCAACTGAGATCAATCACCTCACTAACTTCATTCAAACAAAAACTTAAACAATACATTTATTAAAATAGAGACCGATCATATAAATAGTAAATATCAAATTGTATATATGTATTTCTTTTTTGAATGTTTTTTTCACAATTTAACTCTAACATTTTGAATGAATGTCTATGTAATTTATGTACTATTTTATTTTATATATAGTGTCATATGCTGGTTTTAGGGGGCTGCATGAGAGCAACTATATTGGATGCCGCCCCCACAGTTATATATTTTGTAAGATATCATCTCCTTCGAAACCGAATAAAGGCCCTTTATTATTATTATTAGAATAAACTGATGCTAAAAATATTTTTTTAAGACGCAAAAACTTTTTCCCGTGCACGAATTTACAGCGAATTTTATGTGGAATTTCACGTGCGAAAGGAACTAATTCATATGCACCGCTTTTCCGTTTTACGCCCACCGTAAAATTTATCTAAATTCGCCCGTAAGTTTTCTATTAGCATTTAACCGCGTTTAAAGTCAGTTCCGTTTAAACCGTGGCACTAAAATTGCATCTAATATAAAGTCAAACTTCCGCGATGATTTAGTCCCCTGCCGTAAATTCGAGGGATTTATAACGGAGAATACCGCGAAGGACGATTATACGTTAACTTTAATCGAATTCTGCATATTCGGCGATGGCTGTTCCGAATTATTGGTTTACCGAAAATTTTGCATTTAGGAGTAGACTAACGGAAAATGTTTATGTCAAATGTTTATTTAAGATTTGCAGAAGTTTAAGGATTTTGTCGAGCTGGAATGGTGGCTGTTCCCATGCAACATCAGATTCGAAGTTTTACTTGAATATACTTATTTGAATAGCTTGTTTTCTCACTATTAAAGCTTCAAAAATTAGAATTGCTGTGAGTGGTTTATCTTATATGGGGACGCGGAAATAATTCACAAACTTCAAAATAACAAATGATATTTGAATGAAATTTGATATACATGGCATTGCTTTATTTTTTATAGGATTTAATTTTATAATTATTTCGTAAATGTCAAATTTTGACAGATGGTAATTTTTTACAGCCCTCTATTTAACTTGCAAATCTTGCAAATGAATTTGAGATTTTTACCCCCAACCGGGGCTAAATCTTTAACGTAAATGTTCCGATGGGGCTGAATTTTCGCATACGTCTTCAGTTTGGTCAACAATAAAGGATTATTGTGTTTTTGAGCTAATACAGGTCCGTATTTAGAAGCATGGGGTCAAATTTTGAAATATTGAGATTACTCAATGGGGCTGAAATGTTGCATACACATTCAGTTCCAAGGGCAATACGTACAATATTAATATATGAGTTTAAGAAACACTCACTTACTGTAACTAAATAATGATAAGTATTCAAAAGACATTGTTAAAAAACAACAACGGATAATTTTTCTGAAATTATAAAATACGTTTATTCTATTTATTATTTTATGTCGAACAAATGTGCTTACTAATTATATAAAAAGTAACCTCTAACTCGGAGAAACATGTATTTAATCTATGTTGATAAGTGTAAATAAACAAAAATAAGTATAAATTTTGCAATAACGAGAGACCAAATAAAAACTAAACTTATTAATCCGTGTTCTCAAGTTAAACGGTCATGAAAATTATTTAATAATTAAACATTTTTTCAATGGAATTATGACAGGTTAGTTGAATGAATCTATTTCTTTATATTATGTGATAATGCATATTTTTAATTTTTTTTTAAGACATTTCAATGTTAGTTCAGATTATCAGTTCTTTTGCCTCGTCACTAATGGGCATAACTTTTTTTTTGGTTGAGGTCTTAAAGTGGATATGAAAGGATCCGTATCATGTGCATTACATTTTCGTTTGTAGCACTTTTGCTACACTTTCTTGAATGAAGATTGCGATAGTGTTTGTAGTCTTTATTTCTGCACTCTAACTATGAAATAAGAATGAACATTTTCAGGAAATCTGCAACCAGCGGGCGGTTAGTCATTTTCTAAAAACTACATATCCTAATATTAGTGATGCTCAAACTGAAATAGTGATTCATGAAGTCCTACAGCGTTTTTTGCCACAGTTTAGACGAACATGGAATACATGTCGAGAATAACAACCAAATTTGAAGAAAAGTATGCAGATTGGTTACAAGGTACTTTCCATGTAAAATTATCAAAAAACAAGCAGCATCAGCCTACCACCAATAATGCTGGAAGACCGTGCAAAAACTTTGAGGAGTGCGGTCATCGTTCGAAACAGTATAAGAAAAGTCGGATCCGGGCTACATATACCCAAAAAGAAATCAACTAGACTTTTAAAAATGAGGGACATGACATTCTTCCACCTTATTATAAGATATTAGAGGCAAAAAAGGGGTGATATCCCCAAGATATTATTGTCACGGAAAGTTCGGCTAGTGTGGGTTTACAAAGTTTGTTGAACCACACAACTACATGAATTTTTCAATGAAAGACAAACGAAGAACTTGATAAAATTAAGGGCGAACCGCTATCTTTATTTTCTAAATGGGGTTGCGGTGGGGCATCAGGGCGGAGTGAATATAAACAAAAATTCTTTAACGTGGAAGTTTGCGACGCTAACCTTTTTATGACGTCTTTGGTGCCCTTAAACTTAAAAATGGAAACAATGTTTTGTGGGAAAATAAACAGCCTTCTTCTACTAGGCTTTGTAGATGTATTAAATTTGAATTTGTCAAAGAAACTACACAAGTCATACGAGCAGAAACTACGATATTCTGTTCAAATAACCAAACGTTTAAAGTAAAACATGAACTTATGTTCACTATGCTCGATGGTAAGACTGCCAGGCTGTAACAGAAACCCACGCTGCTTCTTCATGCTTCAGTTGTGGTGTAACTACATCAAAAATGAACAAACTAGACTTAGTTAAAAATAGAACGATCAATAAGGATGGAATGCACGC
Source organism: Cylas formicarius (assembly GCF_029955315.1). NCBI lineage: Eukaryota > Metazoa > Arthropoda > Insecta > Coleoptera > Brentidae > Cylas > Cylas formicarius. The sequence goes on along the minus strand of NW_026844334.1, from coordinate 30,169,477 downwards.
ACGCATTAAATTTATGGAATGTGTGTTACACATTTCATATAATTTGCCATTGAAGTCTAGGAGAACAAATGCGGAAAACGTTCCATTAGAGAGACACAAAAGAAATTAATTCAAACACAATTTCACGAAAAATTTGTTATCAAGGTTGATGTAGTAAAGCAGGGCACCGGAACTACGAATGCTGGTAATAAGTCCAGAAGATTTTTTGCCAATCCGGTCCTTAAATCAGATATTACCGGATTCGATGAAGAACTAATCCGGCGTTTTGCTGTCATACTTGAAATAATAGCCTGCGATGAAACAGTAGATACCAAGAAATTTGGTGAATATGCCTGGAGGACGGGAGAATTATTTGTCAATAAATATAATTGGTATAATATGCCATCCACTGTTCATAAAGTGTTAGTGCATGGTAATGAAATCATGGAACCTTACTGTTTTTCAACGGGAGCGCTAGCGGAAGAAGCCTAACACTCGTATTCATAGTCGAACGCCAGCGAATCGCCGAAAACAACCGCTCGCTGGTAATGTTTCCGGCGAGCGCCTGCATGAAGAAAGAAAATTTTGGTCTTTTCATAGACAGTCGCCAGCGCATCGCTGGCGGGCGAAGAGGATGGCGCATATTCAGCGATTCAATTTTGTTTACATTTTTTATGGTTGTGTTGAAATATATGGGTCTTGATGTTCCTCTTTTCGTTATGGTCATAATACCTAATGCATCGAAAAATTTCTAAATAAAATCAGTTAGTCGACGATAATCGTTCTAGGACGAACCAGTCATTTTAATTTTCAGTTTTGTTTTAATTTTTATGCAATTATGGCAGTTCCTTATACTCGAGAAGATAAAGAAGTATTGGTCCAAATTATAAAAAAATACCATATCATTGAAGATAAGCGAACAGATGCATCAACAATTAAGAAAAAGAATGCGGCATGGGCCAGCGTTACAGACGACTTTAACGCAAGTCGAACTACAGAAAAGGTAAATATCACTGTACCACCTCAAATAATTTTAAATATGGAAATAGTATTTAAAACTTGGGTATTATCTCACAAATCTCAGAAGCATACTTTGAATAACCTTATAAATTGTACATAAATCCAAATGTAATTTTAGCGCACTAGTGTTCAATTAAAACGTTGTTGGGATAAAATTAAAAGAAAACGCAAAGAAGAATTAGCTGAGGAACGACGTTCGAGAATGCTTACAGGAGGTGGTGAATCCATGCCTGATAAAATTTTAATTCCTGGTGTTGATGAAGTTGTTCCGCATTTAACGGAACATGTGGAAAATCCTTTTGATTCAGATGGCAAATTTGAATCAGCAGAAAAAGATTATACAATTCTAGGTAAAACTAAATTCATTATGTGCAACTATTTTTATTCAAAATTATTTTAAAAAATCGAATTTAGACTACATATATTTTTAGATATATCCGAACCTTCACATACAATAACAAAAGACCAGTCATCATTACCAGAAGATAATAATGCACCATCCACATCCTCCACCATCCAGATAAAATCTGTTAGCCTAGCTTCACGTGAAATAGAAGTTCCAACACCTTTAAGCAGCGATTCTATTTCTCGTAAAAGGCTATATCCGGATGAGAAAAAAATATTACAAAATATTACAAAGCAAAAAGATAAAGTTGTTTTTGCTAAATCGAGTGGGGACTTGAATGCTCTTTTTAAGGAGAGGATTGCTAATGCCAAATTAGAAAGACAGCATTTAATAGACATCCACGAAATAAACAAACAAGAAGCTATTGAAAAAAGAGAAGAGGCGAAAATTAGAAGACAAATAGCGGAAGTGCAGTTATCAATAAAAAGGGAGGAATTACGTCAACTTTTATTAAAAAACGATTAATTTGTTATCAATTTATTAATTAAAAAATTATTCTAAATTATATTAAGTAATGCCTAATTGTTAATATGCCATATATTTTAGTAATCAAGTTAGTTAGATTTGGTTAGTTAATAGGTTTCAATATAGTTATATATGTATAATAGCATAATATAATAAAACTATTTCATTCTGTAAAGTGACGCGCAATCAATGCACGACGAACTCCATAACCTTGAGCATTTCCCCTTACTTGTAAGTTTTCTGGTATATTTGCATCTCTTTCTTCCACCAAAACTTCATCTAGGTTCTCTCCAAAATCAATTCCTATATTATATAAAACCGCACAAGCCACTACTATCACGCAAGTAGTTTCTAATTTAGTTCCTAGCCCTTTCGCCAAACAAGGGAAACGTCTTTTCCACACTCCAAATAATCTTTCTACAACGTTTCTTGTTCTAATTTGGCTCGAATTGTATAAAATTTCGGAGTCGTTTTCTGGGTGCAGTAGAGGAGTCATAAGATATGGCAAACAAGGGTACCCACTGTCACCTAACAAATATCCATGCAAATGCCCTGCTTCAAATCTGGCTTTTAATGAACTATTATTAAAAATCATGCTGTCATGTTCCCTTCCAGGCCACCTTGCAACAATGTCCATAATTTTCATAGATGGTCCAGCAACAACTTGAACGTTTATACTGAATGTACGTTTTCTATTTCGGTATAATTCTGCAACCAAACCACCAGGATTCTTGATTGGTATGTGCGTACAGTCTATACAGCCAACTACCTCAGGAAAGTGCGCAATCTGGTAAAATTGTTCATATATATGTTGTTCTTCTGCATGTGTTGTGGGCATCTTAATAGAATTACGACTTTGAGCTGCAAATATTGTTGAAATTTGTTTTACTATTCTACTCACAGTTGACTGTGAGATTCCTCCAAGATCCCCACAAGTAAGCTGCAAAAATTAAATATTAATACAATTAAAAAAATACATTTATTTAAATATATTTACTGTACAGAAATAAAAACAGAAAGAAAAAGTGAAAATAGATATTAGTAAATACTTTACCTGAAAACTTCCAGATGCATAAAATCGTAATGTGCATAACACTGCTATTAAAGGCGAAACTGGTAAACCACGCTGGTTAACTTTTAATAGTTCTGGTTCCACTAATTTAATTAAATGTTCCATAACTACATTTTTACTGAATCTGTATCGACGTTTAAATTCGAAATCATTGTAAAATTGAACTGGGTTTTGCATATCTCTAATATATCTTTTAGGCATTCTTAAATTAATGTCATCATTTTCGTCGATTTCTGCATTTAGTCGGACAATATTATAAAGGTTTTCCATAATAGTTATAGCAAGTCTATGCTCTTAAATTCAACTGGCGAGTCGCCCGGAGAATGTCGGGACACGCTCCAGTCGCCCGGCGAAAGACAATCGGTTCAGCTTAAACAGCGCATGTGTTCTTTCCTCGAAATTCGACTATGAAACGAAAAAAATAAACTTACACTCGTATTCATAGTCGAACGCCAGAGCGAATCGCCGAAAACAACCGCTCGCTGGTAATGTTTCCGGCGAGCGCCTGCATGAAGAAAGAAAATTTTGGTCTTTTCATAGACAGTCGCCAGCGCATCGCTGGCGGGCGAAGAGGCTGGCGCATATTCAGCGATTCAATTTTGTTTACATTTTTTATGGTTGTGTTGAAATATATGGGTCTTGATGTTCCTCTTTTCGTTATGGTCATAACACCTAATGCATCGAAAAATTTCTAAATAAAATCAGTTAGTCGACGATAATCGTTCTAGGAAGTTTTCAATTTTGTTTTAATTTTTGTGCAATTATGGCAGTTCCTTATACTCGAGAAGATAAAGAAGTATTGGTCCAAATTATAAAAAAATACCGTATCATTGAAGATAAGCGAACAGATGCATCGACAATTAAGAAAAAGAATGCGGCATGGGCCAGCGTTACAGACGACTTTAATGCAAGTCGAACTACAGAAAAGGTAAATATCACTGTACCACCTCAAATAATTTTAAATATCGAAATAGTATTTAAAACTTGGGTATTATCTCACAAATCTCAAAAGCATACTTTGAATACCCTTATAAATTGTACATAAATCCAAATGTAATTTTAGCGCACTAGTGTTCAATTAAAACGTTGTTGGGATAAAAATAAAAGAAAACGCAAAGAAGAATTAGCTGAGGAACGACGTTCGAGAATGCTTACAGGAGGTGGTGAATCCATGCCTGATAAAATTTTAATTCCTGATGGTAATGAAGTTGTTCCGCATTTAACGGAACATGTGGAAAATCCTTTTGATTCAGATGGCAAATTTGAATCAGCAGAAAAAGATTATACACTTCTAGGTAAAACTAAATTCATTATGTGCAACTATTTTTATTCAAAATTATTTTATAAAATGGAATTTAGACTACATATATTTTTAGATATATCCCAACCTTCACATACAATAACAAAAGACCAGTCATCATTACCAGAAGATAATAATACACCATCCACATCCTCCACCATCCAGATAAAATCTGTTAGCCTAGCTTCACGTGAAATAGAAGTTCCAACACCTTTAAGCAGCGATTCTATTTCTCGTAAAAGGCTATATCCGGATGAGAAAAAAATATTACAAAGCAAAAAGATAAAGTTGTTTTTGCTAAATCGAGTGGCGACTTGAATGCTCTTTTTAAGGAGAGGATTGTTAATGCCAAATTAGAAAGACAACATTTAATAGACATCCACGAAATAAACAAACAAAAAGCTATTGAAAAAAGAGAAGAGGCGAAAGTTAGAAGGCAACTAGCGGAAGTGGAGTTATCAATAAAAAGGGAGGAATTGCGTCAACTTTTATTAAAAAACGATTAATTTATTATCAATTTATTAATTAACAAATTATTCTAAATTATATTAAGTAATGCCTAATTGTTAATATGCCATATATTTTAGTAATAAAGTTAGATTTGGTTAGTTAATAGGTTTCAATATAGTTATATATGTATAATAGCATAATAATAAAACTATTTCATTCTGTTAAGTGACGCGCAATCAATGCACGACGAACTCCATAACCTTGAGCATTTCCCCTTACTTGTAAGTTTTCTGGTATATTTGCATCTCTTTCTTCCACCAAAACTTCATCTAGGTTCTCTCCAAAATCAATTCCTATATTATATAAAACAGCACAAGCCACTACTATCACGCAAGTAGTTTCTAATTTAGTTCCTAGCCCTTTCGCCAAACAAGGGAAACGTCTTTTCCACACTCCAAATAATCTTTCTACAACGTTTCTTGTTCTAATTTGGCTCGAATTGTATAAAATTTCGGAGTCGTTTTCTGGGTGCAGTAGAGGAGTCATAAGATATGGCAAACAACTACTTACAATTAGTTCTGTGTACATAACTCGGTAAGATATGGATGTTCTTCTATATTTGAAGTAAAAAAACTAAACCTGTATAACAACAGTCCAACAATACAACGCAACAATAATATAATATAAAATATCAATAACAATAATAACAACAATAAAAGGCGTAAAAATTTAAACTACTCGTTCGCAGAATAATTGATCGAATTGATAGATCGCGCATTTTCCCAGATTTTGGTAACAGCCTACTAGACAAAATTCGAAGCTCCCTTACGGCGCGCAGTAGAAGATGATATTATGGTACATGTTAGTGCGTGTAGGCAGATGTAGCTAAAGTTGTGTGTCTAAAGATCTCAATGTGCGTGGTTTAAATATAGTTTATTTTTAAAGTATCATTTGAAGTGTACCAAATAATTTGAAGCGTATTATTTTCATATGATTAAAAAGAGCAAAATATACTTGTTTAAACGTGAAAATAAGAAAAGGAAAATAAATTGAATAGGCATGAAAAATTACATATAATTCTGCCGCAGAATCAAGACATTTCGGTTGCGAATAAATTTGCCTATTTTCAATGACTCTACGACAATATAGCCGAAGATAATTTAAAAAATCAATCAAATTTTACGAACTTCAATTATTTGTTAATATTAAAACCCTAAAAAGAAAAGAGTTTATCGAACTCTGGATATGGATTTGGAAGAACTTACGGTTCTGGGAGAAATAGAAATTACCCCGAATACTTCCAGCAGTGCTATGGAAAGAAACACCGAAACAAAAAAACACAAGTTTGGGCACTACCGACCCCGATGGAAGCATCTATTGTGGCCACGAGATTTTGCTCCAAGACGTGCACCAAGACGTGCAGTGATGGAATATTCACCAGGTATAACTGCTAATACTGGAAATAACAAAATCAACATATTATGGTGGAACGAGCGAATCAGGGAAGGCTTAGTTTTAAGTAATGGGTGGACTTTTACAGAGGACAAATTATTGGGTCATATATTTTTGATGGAAATGAAATGCCGAAAGATACCAACAAATTCTAATGCGTTTATCGACAATTTGCCACTTCAGCAAAATAGTAAGCTATACTTTCAACGTGACGGGGCACCTAAATAATGTGTTTGCCGAAGACTGGATCGGAAATAAAGGCCTCCCAGGTCTCAAGGCCTGAACCCCTGCGACTTCTTTTAGTGGGGGATAATCAAAGACCTTGTATTCCGAAATCGTCCAACACCTAGAAGGGAATTGGAAGAGGCCCTGCATTCAGGCAGCTTCGCGCGGTAGAATTCCTTATTTATCTACTCATTTAGAGGGCGTGCGACGCCTACTATGCTAAATATCAATAATTACTAACGTCTTTTAAACTATTTAATAAAAATAGGTGTATGCCATTTAAAGAAATATAACGTTGGGTGATATCTAGGGAACACAAAACGGGTAAAATTCCCACTTAAAAAAAATTAAAAATATTTTTACACTCTACTCTTACAATTAAAACAGAAGGACTTTAAAATCGCACATTTTTGAGAATCACCCTGTAGCTCAAAAAAGCCTTGACATATCACGATGCGGTTTTCAGTTTTTGACTTATCTCGAAAATCGAGCCAGTCCGTAACATTCATATCAGTTTTGGGCTACCTGTGCTGCAAATTAAAGCCATAGAGACCGCTCGAATTTGGACCACCTTGTAGAGTATAAAAAATGTGAAACGATTAACGGATTTATATATTTATCACATAATCTGGAGGACAATTGGAAATATCCAATCAACTCTTTAGTAAAGACATCATTACCAATAAAAAATTACGAAAAATAATTATTGCTGGTATAGAATATATATAAATATCAATATTTTATCTTCAAAGCTAGCTAAGGATTCAAGTTAGTTTTTATTTTTGTAAAAATTGTTACTGTTACGCAACCTTCCAAAAAAACACGAAATCCGTTATACCATTAATCCTGACCAGCAGTAAATTACATTGTTTATACATTGAGACATATACAAAAATCAAAGATATACGAAATAATTAGCCCCGAATAAACACTTCATTTCATCATTCAGTTACTTTTTAGTTCACTTGGTATGGATTCGCTTTTATGTTAACCACAGTTTATGGAAAACGCTTTTAAAAAATTATGCTTTGGAGAAGTAAACGATAATTTGTTTCTAACACTGTCAACATGTGTGTGAAGTTTGTACCATAAATATGATTTAATGTCTGTCAAAAATAAATTGACTTGCTTGTTTGTTAAACTTGAAAGTGGATTGGGCACACACTTAACTTAACAAACCTACAACAAAGTAAATAAAATATATGTTGTGGACCTGATTAATCCAAACTCTATATAAACGTCAAAAATTCATATTATTTTGAAGTTCCTTAATTTTTGATCACGTGCCCTAGAAGTCTCAATACTTTATTTACATTGGCATTTATTATTGCCTGCTAGACGAATAGTCACAGTACTATATCAGGCAATTATGACTTAAGCATTTCTTTTAATTTAACTTTTCATAAGAATGTGCACTGGGTGTTGCGTATTACTGGTGGACCAATGATTTTCATACGCTAAGGAATCTGATTTAAATCCGGATTGCAGATTTGCACATGCAATATGGTTTCCACACCTACGTGCTTGCCGACGTGTGAATCAGCGGTTCAACGCAACATCCTGCTAGAACGGTGGCTGTTCCCCTGCAACATCAGATTCGGGTGTTTTATTTCCTTTGAAACTTTGGACTACATTTCGAATAGGTTCAACTTTAAATACTTTGTCACAATTAAAGCTTTAAAAATTATAATTGCAGTGCAGCCATTTCGAGACCATAACGACCTCATTAAGTTAAATAGTTTTTCGAAATATCCAATCAACTCTTCATCATAGTTATCATTACTAATAAAATATATCAAAATCCTATATTTATTTTTTACTGAAATATTTTACGGAAACAGTTAACCTAATATTAAAATATTAAATGAAAATTATATTCTTTCTTTCAATATCAAGAAAACTATTCGATCATTAAATTCATGTGCTAAGGCTCTACAATTTCATCATTTTTTTCAAACGTTGTGTTGCTGACTCTTTAACACACATACCATATATATATATATATATATATATATATATATATATATATATATATATATATATATATATATATATATATATATATATATATATATATATATATATATATATATATATATATATATATATATATATATATATATATATATATATATATATATATATATATATATATATATATATATATATATATATATATATATATATATATATATATATATATATATATATATATGTTTAGCTTTTGGTTCTTGGGTTATAGGTCTATGTATTAAAAGCGATTAAAATTTTTTGTCCATATATTGACGTTTCGGTCTTCTATGACCTTCTTCAGAAAGGGAAACAGTCTAAAATTATGTTATAGTACAGTTCTTTTTTTTTCACATATACACAACGGAATTACAAAGAACCTTACCAAAAAGAGACAAACACAAATCTTAAAATTGAAGAGGTAGCATCATATGGAAGTTTATACTTTAAAAGCGTTTGGTTTTGTCATAGTGCCTAGAAATATTATTGTTTTGGTTTTTTTCCAACTATAAGAATAAAAAAGTCATACCCTTGATAAAAGATAAAAGTCCAACAAAAAATGATTTGTATACGGCACTCACACACATAATACACACAAATTTAACGAAACAGTTAAAATATATATAAGAGTTTAAAAAAATAATAATAATACCGATACGCGAGGTTTGCTCGCGTCGACGTTACTGTAAAAACATCGTACGATGCACGATTGTTTTGGTGCAAGGTTCAGAGGATATACAGAGTGTTTTTGTTAATTTATAATTTTTTTCTTTTATTTATTTTAAATTATTTTTATATATTATAATTTTATATTAATATATTCCTATGTTGTATCTTTCATTGTTGTGTTATTTCAGAATGTTGCAATATAACTTACTGAGATTGTTGGTGTCTGTTTTCGAATTTATAGAGTTCTTATTTTTTTGGATCTCAACCATTTCCAGAATTTCCCTTTTTTTTGTATTATTTTCGGTTTTTAGAATTTTTACTTTCGCAAAGTTGAAAGAATGCTTGGTTTCCGCGCAATGACTCTTCAGGGCAGTCGTATTTTTTTTGACGTATTTGTGACCATTAATTCTGTTTTTAAGATACTGGCTTGTTTGACCGATGTACACACCTTCACAATCGTTGCAAGGTATCTCGTAAATGAAGTGACTCTTCTTTTCGTCCGGTATCTTGTCTTTTAATTTACTGAAAATGTTTTTTACCAAATTGTATCCTTTGTGAGCAATAGTAATGTTGTGATTCATAAAAATTTTGCTAAAATTTTCGGACATACTGGGTATATAAGGAAGCGAAAGATAATTATTTTTTTGTTTTTGTTGGGTGTTGCTTTTTTGTTTAGTTTGGTTATAGAATAGGTATATACGTTTTTTGAAAATGGTGTTAATTAATCGTTCCGGATAGTTGTTTAGTTTTAATGCTTGTTTTGCTTTAGTAATCGATTTTTCTCTGAAATCCGGATCAGAGAGTTTAATTGCACGGTCAGCCAAGCCAATAATTACGGATTTTTTTTGCGATATAGGGTGCTGGGAGTTAAAATTAACGTATCTGGAAGACTAGGTCACTTTAGTGTACCACTCGGTTTTAATTCCTTTTTTTAAATTATGAAGGGTTTCTATTGTAAACTGTAATTTCTGATGGTAGCTGTTGAAGAGTTGAAGAATTTCGTGTTGTTTGTTTTTTGGTATTGCCGTTATGCAATCGTCTACGTATCTGTAGAAAAAAGGTATGTCAAAAAGGGCATTGCTAAGGACCGGCTCCTCCAAATCTTCCAGTACAATTTGTGCGATGGCGCTGGAAATTGAAACTCCCATGGCGCATCCGTCGATTTGTTGATAAAAAACTTTGTTGTATGCAAAATAGGTTGATTTTAGTGTTATTTGTTGTATATATATATATATATATATATATATATATATATATATATATATATATATATATATATATATATATATATATATATATATATATATATATATATATATATATATATATATATATATATATATATATATATATATATATGATGACACTATATTCCGAGATATCATCCGTCGTCTCTCGTATTGAGGTGTCCGGACTTTTCTACTTCGATGGTATATCGTATAATCCTAGTCCTAAAATCAGGAATATTAGCTATTTGTTTGCAAGTGCCGAAATCAATTTTATGGCCTGTCTGATGTTGGTGCTGAAACAAAGCAGATGTTGTTTGTTTGTTTCTTATGGCTAAACGATGTTCCTCGAGCCTGGCTGAAATCCTTCTGTTGGTCTGTCCCACATAAGTCAGGCTGCACGATCCGCATGCTACACTGTATACTCCTTGGTTTTCCAGAGTAATTTTTTGTTTTGGGTTTCTTAGTATTGCTCCGATGGTATGGTCAGGTTTGTATGCCGTTGATATGTCGTGTTTCCGTAATATTCGGCCGATTTTGTCAGTAACCCCCTTGATGTATGGCAGGACAGCGATCGATCTTCGTTGGGTCTCGTCCTGCACTCTCTGCTGCGGCTGTTGTTGTTTACTGATTGCCTTGCTGATGGTGCGCCTTTGGTATCCGTTTTGTCGAAGACAGGTACTAATTTTCTTCAGTTCTTTATCTCTGTTCCTCTCGTTTGTGAGCCTGAAGGACCGAGCAATTACTGTATTTGCCACTGCCTGTATCTGTGATGGGTGGTGATGAGATTTAGCGTTCAGATATCTATTATTGTGTGTTGGTTTTCTATAGACAGTGTGTTCTAAGTTTCCATCTTCGGCCCTTGTGATGTGCACATCTAAAAAGGGGCAGACTGTTATCCTGAAGGATTCCAGTCGGATGCAGGAGATAGATATATATATATATATATATATATATATATATATATATATATATATATATATATATATATATATATATATATATATATATATATATATATATATATATATATATATATATATATATATATATATATATATATATATATATATATATATATATATATATATATATATATATATATATATATATATATATATATATATATATATATATATATATATATATATATATATATATATATATATATATATATATATATATATATATATATATATATATATATATATATATATATATATATATATATATATATATATATATATATATATATATATATATATTCTCACGTATTGATTCACGGATGGAAAAATGTGATGACACTATATTCCGGGATATCATCCGTTCGCTCGTTGAACTCCGACTGGAATCCTGCAAATCTTGCATCCGACTGGAATCCTGCAGACGTTTCGCCAAAATCTCACTTGGCATCTTCAATGCTCGCGCTCCGAAAACACTTCGAAGTGTTTTCGGAGCGCGAGCATTGAAGATGCCAAATGAGATTTTGGCGAAACGTCTGCAGGATTCCAGTCGGATGCAAGATTTGCAGGATTCCAGTCGGAGTTCAACGAGCGAACGGATGATATCCCGGAATATAGTGTCATCATATATATATATATATATATATATATATATATATATATATATATATATATATATATATATATATATATATATATATATATATATATATATATATATATATATATATATATATATATATATATATATATATATATATATATATATATATATATATATATATATATATATATAGACACTATATACTATATGGGAGTCCGTAGAGACCAGGAATATTAGAGTGATGTGGGGTGACAGATTTTTTTTTTCACGGAGTCTGATAGAGAATATAATAACAGATTTAAGGTTGCAATCCATAGATGACGTAGAATCTTTTTTAAGTTCACGATATGTTCTATCTATCTATATCTATCTATAAACAACCTGGCGAAACGTTAGCTGGTTTGAGTTAACAAAAACCGACGCAAGAGGAACCCAGAAGTTTTATAAAAAGTATTACAGTAGCATGTGGAAGTTTCTTTGAAAACAAAAAAATGAAATTTTAATGTTGAGATATTTACAAACACCAAAAATATACTAATGAATTAAATCAAAATAATCATTTTCAAGTATATATGTTTAACATTCCTTCTAAACAAAAGATTACTTTTTATTTCACATGGTATGGATTCACTTTGATATTAACGAGAGTAAATGGAAAACAAAACAACAACAAAAATATGCCTTGGAAAAGTTAGCGATGATTTGTTCCTGACGTTGTCAATATGTATGTGTAGCTTGTACTTTAAATATGATTTTATGTCTGTCCGAAATAAATTGGCTTGCCTGTTTGCTAGACTTGAGACTGGACCGGGCACACTTCCTTTTAATTTTGAGCGAATGTCATATTTTCGGAACCAAAAAAAACCTAAAACAATAACTTTGCTCTATAAAAATACCTAGTATACTGGACCTGATTAATTCACACTTTAGGATGCTGCCAATATATACGTTATAAAATCATAAGTTTAACTTTACATAAGAATGTACCCTGGCTGTCCCGTATTATTGGTTTACCGATGAATTTCATATTTATTTATTTATTTATTAAGTTGATTAATCAACTCATTAGTAAAGTAAAAAATCACAAAAATAAATTACAAATAATATAGAATATATCAGTGAATGGACAACGAATGAAAAATTTATTTTTCATATTTAAAGCTACGTTATTTACGTTTATTTTTGTTATTGTAAAATTTGTGTGTGAGGTAAATACCTTACACTTTCAACTAAATAACCATCTTCAATGACACATGCTTAGTCTTATTTCTAAACAAAATTATACTTTTTAGCTTCCTCGGTATGGATTCGCTTTCATATCAGTAGTAGTATGTGTCAAAAGTAAATCCAAAAAGAATGCTAGTCTTAAAATTGAATTCATGGGCATAGACTTAGGTCCCTTCTAATTTTGAGTGAATGCCATATTTCCCGAAGCCATATACAAAGTTACAGCAATAATTTTGCACTGATATGCCAAATAAATATATGTTACGTTTTGTGCTTTGATAAAAAAGCATAAAAAATAATACAATTTTGTTATAATTACCTTTATTTTTGATTAGGGGCCCCAGAGTTCATTTAAAATTGGCTTTTATTAGGGTCTACTAAACGAATAGTTAAAGGCAATTATTGATATAAACAGCTTCTTTTGAAAAATGCGAAATGCAAATGCAAAAATACGATTTATTTATTTAGTTCATAGACGCAGCCTCTGAAAAAATATTAAGTTATGTAATGCTCTGAGCAGAAAATGAAAGAAAATATTCAACAACGACTCTGTCTCGCTGACGCAAACATGCTGCTGTTGTCTTATTTCGTGGTGATATTCAGAAACTGCCGATTATTTGTCGAATCCCGACTGATCTCTGGGGTTCTTGTGGTCTGACTAATTCTTATTCGACCTCTTTCTCCGAAGTTTTATTTGCCACCGCTGCACAGTATTATGTAAACATCTGCTGTCTGGCGTTCAATTTTATCTATAATCGTTTGTAAATCTTAAAACGGAATATGAATTGCGGAGTTCAGAAAAAGAACTGAAATGTACCAATTCCTGGTTAAAAGATTCGGGTTGAGACATGTCACTGTCTCTGCTCTGGATCAGTATGAGTAGGTTTTTTTTAGACGGAATGGCCTAAAGGGCATTCTACTCAAGAATATGCTTGTTACAATTTTAATAATAAACTGAGTGTATTATAGTCACGTAATTGGATTAATTTAACTATTCGTCTAACAGACGTGTAAAACTAATCAAAATCAATTGAGTTACTAGCCCTGGCAATGACTTTATTTCGTTTATCATACTATTTTTATTCCTAATTTTTATATTAAAATTGTTGCGTTGTAACTCTCGACAATTGTTATAGCGTTCAGAACACTCAGTCGGAAAACTAGGTTGAATTGTCTGAATATAAACCCTATTGAGCTTCTTCGGGATGATCCTCCCAAAATCATTGAACGCTATAATGAAAGTGTTGATGACTGCAAGAGACGCAAATATATACGCTACTGGCATTTTTGTTATTGTGAATCATTATAATATTAGCTTAGCGTTTAAGTTTAAACATTTATTATCCTTAAAATAATAGAATGAAATAATACACAACAAATATTTTAGAAATAAAATTTTCTTTTTACATTTTTTAATGAATTTACGTAACTGAGAAAAATCTTGGAAATCAAAAACAAAACTAGCTTTTCCATAGATAAATGTCCATAGTTAACTTCCTAAGAAACTAAGATACTACTAAGTATCCCTAAAACTCGCCGAATCTAAAATATCCGAACGAACATGCAAAATTGAATTTTACAATAAAGACTTTCGCGAGGAAGATGATTTTTATCGGCGTTTTCTCCTATCCCTTCTTTTCAATCAAAGAATCGTATCCGCCTCGAAGAATTCCGCGAAATCTCGGGAGATCTGTGTTCAGGAGGGCGACAACGAACTCCAAGTTCGATGGATACGAAATTCTTGTGAATTTCAAACGTTTTTTCGTATACCTAATATACTTTGTATTCAGATTTAAAATAGAGATGTGGGAAAGGAGATTCGTTTCTCTTTGACGGTTTTTCTGATATTAAAGTGTCACTTGATTCTGATTATTAAATTCCTGCCGATTTGAGCCAATCACTAAGGCGCATTTCAACGTGAAAGGGAAAAAATACGTAACAGCTCTTGCTTTCAATTTTTCCAGGACAAATGTTGGCAGCTCTTTTCAAAAAAGAGAAATTGTTAACTTCAATAGGCTACCAAAATGATGTGCATTTCTCTACGTTTATTTTTATTTATTTGTATATATGTTACTGGCAAATGTATAAAATTAAGGCATCCTGCATAGAACGCAAGTAACCTATAGCTTTTACTTGATGAAAATCCATTTATCAAAATAAATAAGAACTAAAAGTTCAGATTTTCACAAAATTATATATTTTTACATGACGATTGTTTCGACAATACCGTATCTTTGTCAACCATCAAACATTTGATAAAGACACGATGTTGTCGAAACAATTGTCAACAAAACAATAAAACAAAATTAAAGATATCAAAATGTCTTCTAACATAGCACTATTGTCTTTTGATGTACAAAACTTATTTCCCAGTATTCCGCCTATGGATGTGATAGATATAGTATATTTCACCGTAAGTCGGAAACAGGTTTACCGATTAGTAAAACAATATTTATTAGATTGCTTAATAGTATCTTTAGACGAAAATTATTTCGAATTTAATGGCCAGATTTATATCTCTAAGGTAGGTTGGATTATGGGAAACTCACTTAATCCTTTGTTAGCCGAGATTTTTATGGATAATTTGGAAAATATCATACTAGAACATCCTTTACGTAAACGTTTTCTTCAATTGAATTCTTTTTTAAATTAAATTAACTCATTACATAATGGCATAAAATTCACCATGGAAATTAAACAGAATAACTCTATTAATTTTTTAGAATTAACTATTACGAAAACGCAGAACAAATACAAAAACACAGTCATACATAACAGCTCAAATCATCCTTATACACACAAAATGGCTGCATTGCACTCTTTTATACACAGAATTCTCAATACGCCACTCTCAACAGAAAATTACAACAAAGAACTTAATATCATTAAACAAATTGCACTGAACAACGGCTACAATCCGTCCATTATAGATAAAATTATAAATGAAAAACAAATCCAGACAACAGTAAACTCTGTATCCGAAACCTAATACAGAACACGAACAATTTAAAACAATTACATACATAGGAGGACCTAGTGAAAAAATTTCAAAACATTTGTGAAAATGTGGTTTAAAACCACTTTCACAGTTTTCAGAACTAACAACACAAATGTCCAAAATCTCAAAAATCAGGTGTCTATAGGTTGAAATGCGGCTCTTGTCCTAACATTTATATTGGACAAACAGGTAGATCTTTCCAGAAACGCATTAACGAATATAAAAGAGCGCTTGAAAACAATAGTCTAGATTCTAACTATGCTACACGACAATTTTGATATTTTACATACAGCTACAAAAAGTAGAAAATTAAATTTATTAGAAGCCATGGAGATTAACAAAATGAGACATTCAAATGTATTGCTTAACGATCAATTAGATTTAAATACATCTCCTTTATTGAATTTAAATCCTCACAACATTAATTAAGGTTTTATGGTCATTTTTCGGTATGTATAGTAGCAGTTTGTAAATATTACGTTTGATAGACACGGTGTTGTCGAAACAATTGTCACAAATCTGTACTTCTAGTTCTTATTTATTTTGATAAATGTTTTTTATCTACTTTACGCTGACATTTTGTACAATATTTAGGAATTTGTCAAGTAAAAGTTGTAGGTGGATTCGAATTAGTAAATTTTGATTGAAGTTGCATCGTGTGCTAAAATATCCAATCCAGGTACACAAACATTGTCACAAAAATTACAAGGCGACAAGACTAGAGATTTGCATTTAAATAGTGTGTATGTGAAAATTCTAATCTTAGAGCAAAGTATCCGACTTTCAGATCTGAAGTTATACGTTCTTTAAATCGAAATTTGTGGTGAATTTATCACCGAGAGTTTTTACCGACTTTTTAAGTACAGTGTTGTTGCATAGCTGGATATTGAAATTGTGTATTATATCATTTCTGACATTTTCCCCACAAAACTGAATTGCGATAGACTGCCCCGGATGTATTTTTAACAGATGGTATTGGATAACTCGAAAAAGATTAACTAGATTCGTGTTAATGCATCAATGAAATGCTTAGTCCGAAATCAATATATCGCCTTCTTGGGAGAAGAGTGGCATAATTAAAAAAAAAATCAGGAGAACCATTTTAAACTTTCAATTACTTGTAATTCCCATTGCTTTACTGTAACATTTAAATATATTACAAAAATAAGTGGAATTGTTGATTAAAACAGAGGTTTAAATGAACAACTAAATACGATAGTAGAAACGATATTTCTCAAGTTTTCATAAATACCTAAACATAAACAGCTGAATTCTGTGTGATCCTACTAGTTTCTGACTACATTTACAACCTTGAATTGTAATAAATTAGCTTAAAAATAACAGAATAGTCTTATAAACAGCTATGAAAAAATAATTTACCTTGCCTTGACAGGATACGTTTTTTAAGAATCAATTAACCACTAAATTTATTAGGAGTAGTGACACATTTCAAAAGTGACAGTTTGATTTTAAAAAGGCGCTCAACTTTTTTCGACAACCACATTTGGAAATGATACCCCTTGACAAAAATTCAGTGTTTTATATATACCTTTATGAACTCACTCTGCAATCGATTTCCTGTATTATCGGCATGAGCAGTGCCTCTATATCTCTAGTAGCTATACGGCATTACCAAATCAAAAGTTTTTGTGAAATCCAGTAATATTAGAGCTATCTAAGGCTCCGAAAATATCTCTAGTTATATTACAAAGGACAGTGGAGCATCAGTAGTCTGTACGGATTGTTTTCCTGGAATAATTTTCTTCAGCCTTAAGAAGTTTACTTTTTTTTTTCGTATGTTCTCGGAAACAATTATGTTTACATATTTACAATTATCGGTACAGTATTCAAGTGGAAGTGAATATGAAGGTAACACATTTACCGCAAAAATTAGGACTGTTAGCTTGCAAACTTAAAAAAATTACTTGCACCAACGGTTACAATTACATTATAAACAGAACGACGGAAAGTTTGTGGAAATGAAGAAATTTTATATTATAATACCATCGAGAAACTACTCCAAGGCATAAGTTTGCTGGAATAAAAATTTATCAATTGGCGATTTTTCATTGATAGCTGCAAAAGAAGTAAGACGTGTTTCATTGCAGAGCATTAATTTAAGTAGATGTGAAAATGGTCAATTTTTTGATCAACAAAGTGGGTACACTAAACACTTCGTTAGTCTATGGGATAGTAGACCAAAGCAACCCCTAATTGTCGGTAAACCCATTGTAATTAAGGAGTCATTTCTAAGCAGAGACACGGTCATACTATATGTTAGATATGAAATTTGTTAAAACGTTGAACAAGGAAAATTTTAGGATCAAACGTGAGTATTTAGTTACAAATCTTTCGCAATCACCTGGGTATATTTCCTTGTAATTTTATGAATATTAGTGAAGAACAGGAGGAGCGCACCATCCGAGATCTAAAAGTAATGGAGGAAATATATTACGGTAAATGGATAGCAGATACTTGTAGTTTGTAAAAAGCGATTGTCCCCAAAAAAATAATGGAAGAAAATCTTGTAGAGGGCGAAATAAAAGGCTAATTTAAATTAAAAAAAAATTGAGATTACAATAACTGTTATTTTGTCTTTTTTCCGATTTTGGAATTTTAAAATGAAAATAAAGATTTAAACCAAAACTTGACAAACTATCCAAAATTATGGGTAGTTTCATCATCCATTAGCGCAAATAGTTCCGAAATCTTATACCACTGACAACAAAGGCACTGTTGATCATTGTTATCAAACTGGTGTTCCAGAAAAGCTTAAAATAACTATTTAATATCTAGTAATTCTATATAATTCCGAATTTCAAACTTTGCTGGTAACGTATATACACACAACAACAACAACAACAATATTTTGTGGGGAGAATAACAAAAAAAAGTCTTGCGATTCAAATATATTACATATCAACTCTACTTTCCAAATTTAATAACCATCAAAATAGCGTATAATTATATGAACGAATATCACATAAATTGAATGACGCCTAACAATCGCCGTTGGCAAGGCAGTAACCTATAAAAAACTTAATTTATAAGCGCCAAAAGTAGTTACACCCAAGAGAGTGAAGATTTTTCAAAGAAACTTTCACAGGCTACTGTAATACTGTAATCTTCTTGATTCCTCCTGCGTGGTTTTTGCTGAGCCGGCTCAGGAGGAGTCCAGAAGATTTGTAAATAGTTGAGGGGAAGGAGTAAGGAAAGGGGTCCCCAACAATTGATTTTTGATAGTAGATCTAACCTTTGAGTTAGATGCGTTCATATTACAGTTGGTTAAAGAGTTCATAAAAATAGCTATATTAAATAATACCCGACGGTGACAGGGGATTACAAGCTAAAGTTTCCCATGTAGATTCAAATAATAAAAATAAATAAAAGATGCCCTAACTTATATATTTCTATGTAAATGGGAGGTGTGTAAGTTAATAAAAAGCAATTCTAATAATTGAATGAGATTCCCAACAATAGAATTATCACGCCTATTTTCCCAAAGGGTGATTCTGACATTACCTATTTATGTAAACTATCTATGTTAGTCGGGGCCATTAAAAACTGGGTACACATTTTTCCGACGAAGTTAAAATGTAATGGCAATACCGTGGCTCCAACATCCCCGAAGGGAGTTGCATTAACGGCGAGAGAGAATATGTAACGAAAAAACATGTTTCAATGCCGGATCTGAGCTGGTATTAAATATGTTTCGATGCTGCAATGTAATGGGACGAGAGTGCCTGGGCGGCAATCAATACGGAATTCAAATTTCCATCATTATTATTATTACCACCATCAAATCCTGGTAGTAGTTGGAGTGGTTTAATAGGAAATAACGATTTCTAAACTAGCAGCGACAAATATCCATAGTCTCGATTTTTTTTGGATAGTTAACAGAGCCCATATGCAGAGCCCAGCACAAACAAGAAATGCCAATAGCCATACACCACTGAAAGGGGAACAATAAATTAATATTCATAATTTGTATTCATTTTAGCGGAAACCGAAAATTATTAATGGGCAATTATCAGTAATTTTCAAAATGGTCGAAAATTGAAAATCGCCTTTCTCGGTTGGTAACGAAGCTATCATGAGGTTTTTACCATTGTGGTCTAATAAACTTCATTACGTGTGCAAAGTAAACTAAGGAATAGTTGATCCCACTTCATTGTTTGGCGCTGATTTACATTTCATGGTGTGCCAAAGGTATTCTGATAAGATACTTGTAAAACGGAAAGAATTTTATTTTAAGAGAATAAAAATTACGCATTAGTCAGTCATTTGCTCTTTGCGTTAATGGACCGTCTAGTCAAACAAAATCCCCAGATCCTTTATAGTCTAGTCAGGACAGTATCTTCCATACTGCAATTAAACGCTATAGGAGTTTTTATGCAGTTGTAAGACACTACATTACCCTTAATGATATGAAGATGCAACTTATTTTTGACGTGATATAGTTTTAAGTCATCAGCATAGGCAAGCTTGTCGCAGATGATCAAAGATATGAGATCATCTATGAATATATTGAACAGCAGTGGTCCAAGGATAGAACCTTGAGGCACACCAGAAGTTGGAGCAAAAGGGGCGGATCTAAAGCTCTCTGATCTGCACAAACTTGGACGGTTCATTATTATTATTAAAAATAAATTATTATTTAATTTTAAAACAATTCTTTCTTACTAAACAGATAGGGCATTTAGAAAGGGTTTTTGCAGAGGAATGATGTAGCTCTACTCAAGTGAAACTCGTGACTATTTTGTTACTACTGAATTTTGCTGGCACAGCGAGTTTTTATTTGCTAAAAATAAGAAGGAAAATAATAGAACGAAATTCCATAATTACTGGAAATCAAGTATAGATACCATATTGAAATGGTAAATAAAATTCAAATGCATACTTCAAAGTAAGTAACTATTGTTGGGACGCATACTGAGACGCTGTACAATTAAATATACTTTCTCCATTATCATAGAACATATAACAAAAAAGTCAGTGTACACATTAAGCTTACCAGTATTTGTCGCTGTTCTTCTTTGGGCTTGATGTCCTGTCCATTAAGGCATGTAAATTTTTCAAAGAAAGGAGGGAGGAAAGAAAAGGTAGGAGGAATCCAGAAAATGTGTAAATAGTTAATTACAACTGTATGACAAATAAAATATACGGGAAAAACGTGTCTACTCATATAGAAAATAAAAGTAATAGCTTTTACTAATTTATTATAAATTCGGTGTTTGGTAAATTATCTTTTTCAAAAGACCCCATAGAAACTGGCCAATTATATTACCAAAAATGAAATATTAATTGCAAATGCATGATAACTACAGTATATTACAATAAAAATTAAATATATATTATATAAAGCAAATTAGAAAAACGTACCTACTGGTAAAGAAAATCAAATTAATGATATACTAGTTTCGACTAATTCGCTACAATTTTGGCGTGATCTTTGATAAATTTTGTTTTTGAAAAAATCTTATAGAAGCTGGCCAGTTATATTACAGAATCTAAAATATTAATTACGACCGTTTGATAACGAAATTATAATAGAATATCGTGCGTACTTAAAAAAAATAAATATATATTAGCTTTGACTAATTCACTTGACGTGGTCTTTGGTAAATTTTGGTTTTCAAAAAACAACCGCAGAACTTAACCAGTTGTATTAAAGAAATTGGAATATTATTGCAGTTGAAAATATGTGCGAATTCATAAAAAAATAAAATTATAATAGTATATTACGCAACAAGTGCGGTAAACATCATTTGACTCACCAGTTTTTAATAAACGAGTGAATTAAAAATTTTGCCGAACGTGGTGCACACTATACTTTTTCTACGACCGCAAAACAACACGACATTCACTGACATGACTTTCAGAATTGACAAGCGTCAAAATTCAAAGCGGGGGAAATATCTCCGTAAACATCCGATTGCTCCCAAATCCGTGCGGTAAAATCCCGGAAATGTCCGAAGTGGCGAATTCATGGGAAAATGCTTCCCGCACGCTAGATCGGTGGGTAATTAGGTATTTTACGGGATTTAACTAATCGATTACACTTTTGACGTGGTATTTGGCAAATTTTTCAAAAAATCGCACAACTGTTGGAGGGTTGTATTACATAACAACAAAATTTATCCAAAAAACGTGTCTAAAAATGAAATAAAAAAATGAAAGATATATGCTTTGTCTACCAAATAGCTCTTCTGTGTGGTATATACATTTCTGAAAAGCTTATAGTAAGCCTAATTAAATTATACAAGGATGTTTCGCGAAACAAACGCCACCATGTATAAAATGTAATATTTAAAATATCCAAGATAGCTATGACATTTCCGAGAAAGTAGTCTCTGATAGTTAATTAAGCAGCAATTTAGCCGAAATAATTTTAAAAATATAATGAAATTTATATTTCTTCTTAATTGGGATTCCACGAATCGCTAAGTTTCGAATTCAGGTATTCCTTGAAGATGGTTGTACGTCAATTGAACATCACAAACGCATAGTAGTTTGTTATAAAGTACATATTATTATTAAATAATGGTAGATAATACCATACAGTTGCAAGATGTTATTTAAAAAATCGAATTTGAGCAGTCAATTAATTGGCCAGCTCCAACACTACTCTAGCTGCAAGACGATGGCCTAATTAATGAGGGAGGTACGCTGTAAACCATTAAAACTGGGACACACTGTAATTTATCACACTGGTGCCACTCTGTATATGTTGTAAAATTACAAAGATGAATAAAAAAAACCTACTGGACCACCGGACCAACTTACTTAAAAGCATTAAACTAAATTCAGCGGCATAACAACCACTTTGTCGTTTAGGGGAGTTTAGTTCGTTAAATGGAAAATAAAAAAATAAACGTTCTTAGACGCGAGAGTTCAGGCAAGTTTCGTCCACAATTCCCGCACGGCCGCGCTCGCCACGCCGTTGTTGAAATTCGGCTTCGTTTCGAACTTTTTGCTCAAACCGATTCGGCGGAATGTAAAACAAATATTTGCAAGTAAACTTATTCGATTAATTTTAAATGGCGGCACTGGAAACTCTGATTAAAATTTCATCGGAAGTATAATAATAAATGCGGCCCCGGTTCTTGTCCCTGAGTGGTTTTGCATTACTTTGGGCGCGGCCTACTTCCGACTTTCTCGGCATTCCATAATTGAACTGTCAGTAAGGCATTCGTTACGAAATGGTCACTGTCTTGTTGACTCAGAAGGTTTCAGGAAGAAACGCAAAATACATAGAACTTCAATACCACGTGTTTCAGATTGTCAAGTTTATTCTAGGTGGCCTAATAGCTATCTTGAATTTTATTGTCAAAATTTTAAAGACAAATTTAAATCATTTTTGTTCAATGCTATTTTTAGAGAGCGATGGGAGGCATTCGAACATTTTGAGAATTGAATATCGTTAATTCAGAAAAAAGGCCAAAGGTAGAAATCTTGGAGTCTGGTGGCAAGGTGGCGTTTTCTAGAATAATTGCTATGCAAGCAAGAAAAGTAATTTTATGGAAAAAGAAAAGAAACAACAATCTGGATAAAAGTAAACCTACTTTATGCATTTTCCTAGAACTCGAAAAGGCCTTTGACACCGTTAGTCACGCACAAATGTTTGAAGTTCTAAAAAACGTAGGCGTAAAAAACGTCTTTCTTGATATTTCGAAGAGCTTTAAAAAACGTTACATCTGGTGTCTGTTTAAAATTAGAGTTTTTTGTTTTAACTAACATTTAATTAATATTAATTAATATTAAAAATAGAACAACAAAGAGTTTTATATACCGGGCTAGTCAGTATCGGAAAACTTATATAGCTCCAAAATTGCCAAAGCTGGAACGATAAAAACCAATTCTGAAAATGCACAATTCAAAAATGCTAACAGCAGTGTTGTCAGATTCACCTATGTTAATAAAAAAATTCTTATCATCTCAGAATTTTGCAAGTTGTGGATATCAGGAACTTTGGAAGTGTGTCAGTGAGAGGTTGCCAGAATTATAAATATCATCGGAAAATTCTACCTTCAAAAACATTGATATTAGCAGTTTTGAATTCTGCTTCTTCAAAAACCCCCAAGTACTGAATTTTTACAAATGTTCCAACATTCAAAGTTTCCAAAAAGATGCCCTACATCTAAAACCAAAAGGACCATGAAAATTCATTTTCCGGCATCCTTTGTTTCCTCGAAAAAGTAGCTATAAAGTAGGGTTTATCATTACGTGTGTTACTAGATGCTTCTTCTTCTTCTTCTGTAGCTCACAACCCTTTGTGGGTCTTTGCAGCCAGTACTGCCTGCCTCCACTTGTCTCTGTCCGCGTCCTCTCTCCAATTCTCTACTCCCAGGGTGTGCAGGTCTTTGGTAATATTGTCTCTCCATCTTAGTCGAGGTCTCCCTAGAGGTCTCTTGCCGGAAAGATTTTCCTCCCAAATACGTCTACGGGATCTGTGGACATGTCCTAACCATCTTAGTCTGTGTGCTTTAATAACATTTAAGATGGATGGCTCGCTGTACAACTTTTCCAGTTCTTCGTTGGTTCCAATTCGGTATTGCCATGTTTCCTCATCCACTGTAGGTCCATATATCCTCCTGAGAATTTTTCTCTCATTATGCTTTGTGATGGTCCAGGTTTCCGAGCCCTAAGTTATTGCCGGTCTTATTACTGTTCTGTATATTTTTATTTTGGAATTCCTTGACAGTATTTTTGATTTAAATAAATCTTGTAGGGATTAGTAGCACCTATTGTCTTTTTGCACCATTGCCCGAATTTCTTCCGTTACTTCGTTGTCCTGCGTTATAATGGCTCCCAAGTATTGAAATTCTTTAACACATTAAAAATTGTAGGTGTCCATGGTGATGTTTTGTCCAATTGGGTCTCTACCTGCTCTTCGGTTGACATGCATATATATTTGCTTTCCTTCCATTGGATCTATTGACCAATACTATATTGAAGAGTATTGGAGATAGTCCGTCGCCTTGTTTTAAGCCACTGGTGATAGAAAACATCTCGGATGTGTGCTTGCCAATCCTGCTCTTCGCGCTAGAGTTTTCGACACATGTTTTCGTTACATTATTAAGCTTTATTGGTACCCCTATACTTTCCATAGCCACCTACAGACTGTCTCTTATGATGCTATCGTAGACTTGATGAAAATCGATAAATAGCTGATGCACATCTCTATCAAATTCCGAGCTTTTTTTCCAGCAGTGTTCTGGTAGTAAACATCTGATATACCGTTGATCTGCTTGGTCTGAAGCCGCACTGGTAGTCTCCTATGTTCTCCTCAGCATATAGAGTTATTCTGCTTCTGAGTATATTTGATAGCACCTTGTAGGCTACGTTCAATAGGGTTATTTCTCTGTAGTTTTTGCACCTTGACCTGTCTCCTTTTTTGTGAATCGGTATGATTATTCCCTCATTCCATTACTTTGGGATTATTTGTGATTCCCATATTTTTTTCTAAAAGCCTTTGCAGTTCCTCTCATATAGTCGATTTCCCCCGCATTTTATCAGTTCAGCTGGGGATTTGTTGTTCTGCAGTTGTCTGACTGCGTTTCTGATCTCTGTTAGTGACGGGGTCGCCACCTGCTCATCTGGACCCTGATATCTTTGGTTTGTAATATTAGTTTCACCTTCTATATTGAGCAGGTGTTCAAAATACTGCTTTCAGGTTTTCAGAATCTCTGCTGCGTCCGTTATAAGATCGTTGTTTTTCTTTTTGAGTATATTGGTGCGTGGAATGTATCCCTTGTTCGTGTTCTTGATCTCTTTGAAAAACTCTCTGCTGTTATTCTTTTTTGCTTGCATTTCCACGTTCGCTATTATTGAATTATACGCTTCTCTCTTCTTTCTTCTAATAAGCTTTCTAGTTTCCGCTCTGCACTTTCTGAATTGCTGCATATTTTCCTCATTTGGACATTGCAGCATTTTCAGTCTAGCTTAATTTTTGATATCCTGTGTAGTTAGGCATTCCTCATCATACCATGGCTTCCTTTTTGTGGTCTTTGATTACTAGATGCATCGTAATAATAATAAAACAATTAGGTGTAAGTTATTAATCACAGATACATCCACATTTAAATTTTGTGGCCGAAATTATTCGCAGTCTTAAAAAAGTTTTTTTTAATAATTATCTCACAACAAACGCAAATTACTACCAGCTTTCTATTAAAAGTACGGGATACCTAAAAATTTTCGCGGAGCACTTTTCGCAGCAAAATAAAAATTGCGGAAGAATCGTAACGGTCGATTTTCGCTTAATAACGAAAATTAAATTCCTTCCGATATTAGCAGTTTCACGGGATAGCCGACGGAAATATATTTCGCAAGCAGGATTTCGGATCCGGCTCCCCTCGGGTATTTTACGACAAGTAATACCAAAGCTTACTGGCAGTTATAAAGGGCCATTTAAGAGTGTATGTGTGTGTGTGTGCGTGTGAATAAAGTTTCTCGGGTAATAAATGGCTTCAACTTCGTACGACCTTAGAGAGATAATTTTTTCCCTCTTACTTGAGACTAAATCTTTTCGATCTGATCTGCCAATAAGTTTTCCAATTCGGTAGTCAAACGACATTAGTTTGATAATGTGGAGGACCGTTTTTCAATTAACACCTACTCGATTAAAAACTTTGAACTTTATTGATTTCTCGACACAAAAGGGGAATCGAGAGTGACAACGCGAACAAACAGATTAGCCACTACTTGCCCTTGAGTAAGTAATTATCCAAGTTAGCACTAAATGTTGCTGCTGAATATCCACTGACTAGGTGGTTACTGGACGTGTGCCTAAAGATTCCTGAGATTTGGATAATCATATATTGAGGAACTACGGCTGGAAAAACATCGCATCTAAACCGCAAGGTCATTGGCGAAAATTAAGTTTTCGAATCTCGGGCATTCCTGTATTATTAGCATAGTAGCTTTTTCTTCTTAATATTAATAGTAATAGTAAATAGCCTTTATTATAACAAAAAAAAACAATTTACAATATTAATATTTTATAAAACAAAGTAAAACAGATAGCTCAAAAGCGGCGCAGTCTAGCTTTAAATAGCTACTCCACTGAACCGCTAAAGAGCTATTTATATAATTAATAAATTGCGCACTATTTATTGAAATAAAAAATGGATGAACAACAAATAAGATAAGAAAAATTCCTGCAAAATCGGAAGAACAACATTACTCTACTACACACTACAGAAGATGCAATTGAAGATAAAGAATTTGATAACTAAATATAATTCCTTGCTAATAACATAATTAGTAACACATTATTAGGAAAACTGTATTTGTAACAAATGATCTTTGTACTTTCTTTTAAATGAATATAAATTTAAGTTTCTGAATTCCTGTGACAAAGAATTATAAACACGAATTGCGTTGAAAACGATCTACGAAACAAGGCACTCTGATGATGTGGCATCGTTAGTCTGTACCTGTATCTTACATTCACGGAATGGATAGTACTCCTAGGAGTAAGCCACTCCCTCAGAAAGTGGGTGAGTCGAGGTTCTGGATAATTTTCATAACGAATATGTTGAAATGAAGAGCTCTTCTTTGTTCCATTTTAAGCCAATTAAGTTGACGATATGCAGCAGATGCATAGTCATATTTTCGAACACAAGCATTCTGCAACCTTTAAATACGGCATTTACAGTCGTTATCAATAAAAAAACCATACACTACATCACAGTAGTTAAAATGTGAGAGAACAAGTGACTCACATAACTGTGCCCTTAGTCTAAAATTTAAAATATGCCTGTTGCTATATAAGATTTTTTGCCTATTGAAAGATATTTTTTAAATATTCACGAAATCTTAGATTACAATCTATGATCACCCCCAAATTTTTTGCCGAATCAACAACGGAAAGTTTAATATTAGCTAACATTATATTAATATTTTTGTTTAGGTAGCTTCACATTATTTTTATTTCCAAATATCATTAAATGCGATTTTTATGGGTTTAGCTTTAAATTATGGGCACGAGAAAATTCAATAATCCTGTAAAGATCTTGATTTATAAACACGTCTGCATCCATGCTACTATTAAAATCAAAACAGCAATACAATTGAGTATCGTCGGTATATGCCTGAACTTTGCAAAAATTAAAAGATTTTAAAATGTCAGAAGTGTAAATCAAAAAAAATAACGGTCCCAAAATGGAACCTTGCGGCACCCCAGAGAAAATTTAGGTACACATTTGATTATAAAGAACTTCTCTTTGCTATTTACAAACAGCTGGGCAAGATTACTATGGCCATTCGCCCATTACCGACGTCCGTCGAGGAATTTTTTCTTTTGGTCACAGACCTACAGTTAACAAAAAAGCTATTACCGACATTTATTCTCAGCTTCCAATATAGGACTTTGACCGATAACAAAAAAACGGCCTCCCCCGCTTCCCCCGCGGACCATCCGGGCCCATCCAGCCTCCATACCGGCCTGAACACAAAAAAACTGAGAGGCCGACAACGATTACACCTCTAAAACACTCACTAAACACTAAAAACATGAAATCCACTAAGTGGAAACTGATTCCATAATTTTTGGGGACGATTACAACGGAGGTTAAACCGCCATGTGCAATGCTCACGACAGAATCCACCAGCATAGTAGCTATGTGATTTGATTATATAGCTATAAGAAAATATAGTGGCCTTACTATGGTAAAAAGTGATGCGCCGCAGGTGGCCATGATATTTTTGTAGCCATGGGTCATCACAAATTGACCAATTTTTATAAAAACGCAAAATTAGTCTCTGAAATCCGAATATAATTGGCACACGACCAGCTAAATGCTATTGTCAGAGAATACTACTAAATGATGTTTTCATTTATGGCGTTTGTACCTTTCTCGTGTTTTTGTGAAAAACTTGTTATGTTTGTGGTCAAAACTGTAAGGAATAGTCTATTATGCAACAAGTGCGGTAAGCGGCATTTGAGTCACGAGTTTATTTGACACGAGCGGAGCGCAGCGGAGCCAGTTGTTAATAAACGAGTGAGTTAAACAATTTTTCTACTCCCGTCTGTAAAATACCTAATTACGTACCGATCTAGCGTGCGGGAAGAGTCGCTTTACCACATCAGTTGCGTTTCCCACGAATCCGAGCCACTTCGGACATTTCCGGGATTTTACCGCACGGATTTCGGAGCGATCGGATGTTTTCGGAGATATTTCCTACGCTTTGAATTTAGACGTTTGTCAATTCTGACAGTCATGTCAGTGAATGTATTCGTGTTTTGCGAAAATGTACCCAAAAACTAACGGTCGTAGAAAAAGTATAGTACGCAACACGTTCGGTAATCTTTTTAACTCACTCGTTTATTAAACACTCGCTCCGCTCGTGTCAAATAATAAAGTCGTAAGTCAAATGCCATTTACCGCATTTGTTGTATAATATACTATTACCGAACATGTTGCATACTATACTTTTTCTACGACCGTTAGTTTTTGGGTACAATTTCGCAAAACAACACGATTACATTCACTGACATGATCGTCAGAATTGACAAACGTCAAAATTGAAAGCGTGGGAAATATCTCCGAAAACATCCGATTCATGGGAAACGAAACCCACGTGGTAAAGTGACGCTTCTCGCATACTATATCGGTGGGTAATTAGGTATTTTACAGACGGGAGTAGAAAAAAGAATGTACCAAATGATACCTTTGTTTCTATTTTATTATTTTTTTTACCAAATATGTTACCAACATTTTTTCGGTCGAAAATATTGATATTTTCCTGCTAAATTTCCATAGTTTTAAAAATTCTACACATAATTTGTGAATGGACGTCTTTCCATCTTGAATATAAGATAAATTTTTGTTGATAGGGAGGCGTTTTTGGGCTTTATTTCCAACAGTTCATAATAATAATTTCTTTCCTAGGTAAAACTAGAACAGACATCAGCATATCTTTAATCTTCAGTGGTGGTCAAAACAACATAACAAGTTAACGCGAACCTTGGCGCAAAATAACCAGCGGTCATCAGTTTTTAAAAAGAACTTGAGGCACGGTAACATATTGTCAGCAAGCAAAGTGCTGCTGATTTAAAATTTGTTTCGAATTTACAGTTACTGAAATTTTTGCTTTAGTTATTCCAATAATAATTAAGAATAACAGTGTATTGGAAATGAACATTTTTTTATAGCTTTTATTTTCTTTTTTGCAATTTTTAAAGGTAACAGAGTAACACTGAAGCATCTTATGTCGGACGCCATTATGCAAATATAAAATAAATATTATTATGCTATTAAAAGATGCAGCACACATTTTTATTTAATTTCTTATTGCATTATTAAGCAACAATGTATTTTATTGTTTGTGCTCTTTTTTTAACGTGCAACTATATCTTCTGTGAACTTAAAATGATTTAATGAAATTCTGTTATTATTAAAAGTAAATCTTCATCTGGAAAGAAATATTTCTTAATAGGACAACTTCTTTTTAGAATGTTTCATGTGACGTACAGCAATAAAATGTAGCTCAATGTGAATTGATACTTCCATCTAAAGGCTGGTAGACACAATGCAATTTCTACATGTATTTTTAGCAGATAGCAATTGCTGTTAAATGCTTTTAACTTGGAATTTTTTGCAGTTGCCACCAGAAATGAGGATATTTGTTTGAAGTGCTGAATAAGATCCAATATATACTAATTATATTAATTTATTAATTCTCTAAAACTGATTTCTGATCAATTCTCTTACGTTTAGGGCTAATTGTTCATTGATATGCTTATTCTAGTTTTTAATTTTCCTGGTTATATTTTTTATAGTCTTACCTCTCAATCTCAGGGTCGTGAAAAAGAAACGCATTAATTAATTAAATTCGTAATTTAATAGTGAGGTAAGACAATGCCTAGCTCATTAACAATCAAGAAAAATTAATAAAGTAGAAAAAAAATACTAAATCAAAGCCAAGTTGGAAGGCGGTGAAGGGCACCTCGGTCAGTCCCGGAAGGTGGTAGGTAGGCGCCACGTGATTCAAAAAAGGTAAACTTATGAACCCGAGGTTCCATCCCGTAAAGGAAATAAACAAGTGAATCACGAACAATAATTTATTTCGTCCAACCTGGTGGTAGGTGTGAGTGTCAAATCTCACCTTCAAGTTTTGGCGGTGCAAAAGATTGTAAGACACTATAATTTAAGACTATAAGTTCCGCAAACCGTTCTTGAAGAGAACAGGCCACTTAAGCTACCCAAACCTCAAGCTGTCCCGAACGTTACACAGCTGTCTGTCACTATCCCGGGAACCAAGCCAAGATGGAATGGAATAGGAAGAATAGGAAGAATAGGTTAAGAAACAAAACAAAACAATGCTTACTAGGCTCGCCAAGGAATACCGAAGCAATGAAAAGCAAATGTGGTCCCTCGTCTCATAGGGTGACAGATGCTAATGGTTATGACTCCTTCTAATGCCCAACTAATACTCTGTTTTTTGCATTAGTTTCTCTCAGTAAACCGGTGTCACTTAAGAGAAAACCAAGCGAACAAGGGGCCACGCACACAACCGTTGCAGCATAAAATATTTATGGTTCGGTAACACAATCGGCCGGGGAGTACAAGTCCGAAACTAAAGAATCCGAGTCTACAAAAGAACGTGTGTTCAAATCTCAAAATCGATATGAACCTAATAAACAAGAATTTTAATTGTTAAGAAACACTCGCCAAACAGCAAAAGGTGAAGGAAATGGACAGTACAATTAATTCTACAAGGTACTAACAAAATAAACCCGTTACTTCGCAAATGTGCCCGCACTTGTACTTTAAAAATGCTAAATTTTACCATTGAAACATGAAACCGTCACAATAGTTTTTAACGAGATTGTACATAGGTACATTTCATAATTATATATTACTACTAGGCGAAGCGTTCTGTCTATAGGAGGTGCTTGTTGAACATTTTTTCCACTTACATGTTTCCTGTACGATATCTAATACCTCGTAAATTTAACTGAGATTACACCTATAAATTTATAAAAACAAACTTTATATTCATATATTGATAAGATCATTTTTGCATTTGGCATTCTATTCTATTCTATCGCCTCATTTCTACACATCTAATAAATCGCCGAAGTGTATTTTTGATGAGTTTATTGGTGTTATTTGGCAAGCGACAGTCTTATTAACGAAGCAATGGCACATGGCATATAGCCAACAGGGGAAACTTCTTCGAGAGTAAATATCTCACATTGACTGAGAATAAACAGAACGGCACTTCAAGCTGCCACCCATATCCGACGTTGAGAGCTTCCAAAATTAGATCATACGCAAAACGTATCCCCACCGTGCTCCGCCTATGTAAATCAATTTGTTTCGGTTTTAGTTGGATTGTACGCTTCCTACTTTGAAGATTAATTAGATGCAAAATATACGTATCTACTTAACGCCGTGACATATCTAATGTTTCAAAAAGGGATAGATCGAATGAAGCATTAATTGACATATAAAAAAAATGGGACACCCCAAAGGCATTTGTTAGAATAGAATAGAATAGAATTTATTAACCACGTTTTGTTGATACAATTATGGCAAAGTCATAAATACAATATGAGTAAATGTAGTAAATGAGTAAATTATATAAAGAGTGTATAAATTATATAAAATATAAAATACATAAAAACAGGACAGTGTATATAAGAACAAGACGTTTATATAAATAAATAAAAGTAAAATTGTACAGACAAGGAAGTGGCATAATTTCCAACTTCTTAAAAATTGGTTGACAGTGCTTCAGATAACCTGCACCGGCAATCAAACGAACAACTTTCTTTTCACCCCAGAGAACTATGCCGTATGTTAGATGAAAGTGAAAAAGAGAAAAATAGGTAACTCACAATGTGCCTACAATAACCAGTCCTTTAAGTTAAATACTAGAGGCAAGTTTTTTACCCAAGATGTTAATATCAGGGGCCCAATTTAAACTATCGTCTAGCATTACTCCCATTCTTGCCCTCCAGTAGATTATTATTAGTTGAGAAAACAAGACCTTATGTCTTATCTGTGTTTAGTTTAAAGTTATTGTTGGTGAACTAACATTCATTGGAGTCTTTGTCATAAGTCACAAACGATGGATGGTCCGCATAAAGTGTACATTTATTGGGGAACAGAAAATGATACAAGTCATTGATGTAAATAGTGAACAGTAGCGGACCCAAGATCGAGCCCCGAGGCACGCCACTGCTCACAACCCTCAACTTCGATATTATTCCGTCCAGTCGGAATTGTTTTGTTTTATTTTTCCTCTTTAATTTTTGTAATTGGGGAATTTTTATATCGAGCAAATTGAAATTGGTTTTCTTTTAATTAATTGCTGCGGTTATATTCTCCGCGTATTTTGGTGACAATCTCACTGGGTATATGGCCAGAAAAACTCGTATGTCGCTTGGGTGTCGTACTCCGCTGTGATCGGGACTAGTACGACTCAGGTAGAGACCAACGTGAGAGCATTTTCCGCGTGCCAGAATTAATACCTCGAGTGCCGTCAAGTATTGCGAAATTGTGCCGGTCAACAGCCAGAGCTACATCAAGGTAGGCCAAGAAGAAAAGAGATTGTCATTTTTCGTCTCGTTACATCGATATATTATTTTTTGAATTGCCCCGTTATTTCTAGCTTCAATTAAACAAA
This sequence comes from Cylas formicarius, assembly GCF_029955315.1. Classification (NCBI taxonomy): domain Eukaryota; kingdom Metazoa; phylum Arthropoda; class Insecta; order Coleoptera; family Brentidae; genus Cylas; species Cylas formicarius. The sequence continues at coordinate 30,135,769 of NW_026844334.1, read as the reverse complement.
CAATTACAGTCCATTGCTCTTTCTCGTCCATTTTTTGGTCCAATCGATCACGGATATTTAATTAATCGCGAAAATAACGTGGCCAAATTTCAGTTTGCTCGTTTCAAAAGGAACAGAATTTAAAAATTTGAGATTTTTTGTGGTTCCATTTGGACAGGTATCGAACTCGCACCGATTTAACCTAGACCTCGCCGTCGCATCCAACGATCGATCGCGCTATTTTCGGCACTGCGTACTCGCAAAAAATATATTGGTATTTTCAAAATTTTTATTATATAGTTTATATATATATAATTATAGGAAATTGTAGAGTTCAGCTTGTTGTATTTTGGCTCAATTAGCTGACCGTAATTGATATAATCAATTTTTCCTTCAAATTTATTCCTTTGCTTAAAAACAAAAAATGAGCGATAAAAAACCTAAAGGTTTTTAGAGATAATGCTTCTAGTCGTTTGAACGAAATGTTCGCAGTGGCTACTCGAGCTTTAACAGATAATGCAATTCACATGGAGTTCAAGGTTCGTTATATGCATTTACCAGCTATTCTTACGGACTTTGAAACCCAACATGCAGCTATTTTAACTATTTTGGCAACGGTTGACGATAGTGACCTGGACGAACAGAGACATATTAGGAAAGTTTTTGACGACACATATTACAAGATTGCCGCTACTTATTCCCAATTGTTTGATGGTACTAAAGTTAACCCCAGTACTCCAAGTCACATCAAGCTGCCTAAATTAGAATTGAAAAAATTTGATGGTTCATTGCGCAATTGGAAGATATTCATCGACCTTTTTAATTCTATGATTCACAATAACTTAACTCTTTCAAATGTTGAAAAGTTTACATACCTCATAAATTCCTTAGAAGGGCCCCCATTGAGCATTGTACAGTGCAATCCTTTAACTGAAGGTAACTATATCATTGCTTATAAGACATTGACTGAGCGCTATCAGAACTCTCGCTTGATTTCTGTCAGTCATTGGCGTGAAATAGAAAAGATAAAACCCCTCCAGAGTGAAACGGACGTGAAGGCCCTACAGTCATTATTAGATAAATTTTCCGAACATTTATCAGCCCTCGACTACTTAGGTCATCCTACGAAACAGTGGGACTTTGTTCTCTTTTACATGCTATTCGATCGTTTAGATTCAAGCACTGCAACTCGATTTGAGCTGGAATGCGGAAACTCTTTAGATGATATTAACTACAAAAACAAACATTTTGAAGTTTTGTTAAACTTTTTCAAAAAACAATGCGTTGCTCTAGATACTGTCTCCCACTCTTCTGATTCCAAGATAACGGAAAAGGAAAAACCCTCTAAATCGCAGAAAAGAACATTTCTTTTAAATTCTGACTCCTCCAATTGTCCAGTTTGTCATAAACGAGGCCATTTAATTTATAGTTGCCCAGAGTTTTTAGAAAAGGATTCTGCTAACAGATATAAGTTGGTAAAGATCAAAAACTGGTGCACTAATTGCCTAGGTTTAAAACATACAGCATTCAAATGCTCATCTCGTGTACGTTGTGGAAAATGCTCAAAGCCACATCATACTTTATTACATCATGATAAACAGCTCAGCCCTGATCATAATCCTTCCACCAGTTCAAATAATTATATTAACAAATGTGATGCAGGCACACAGTCAGTTGCTTTAACGAACATTGATCCTAGCCCTGATGGTAGAGATTCTTCAGTTCTTCTAGCTACCGCTCAAATTAAAGTTTTAGACTCGCTTGGTTACTACAGACCTGTTCGAGCTTTACTTGATAGTGGCAGTCAAGTGAACTTTATAACATCCAAATGTTCTAATAGGCTTGGACTTACTCGAAAGCCTCTCTCACTTGTTGTAAAAGGCTTAGGAAATACCACCTCGAACGTTTCTCAAGAGGTTACTTGCACGTTTATCCCTCGAATGTCCAGTGAACCCCGAATAACCCTTGATTTTGCAGTTATACCCCAAATTTGTGATAACATGCCCAGCTCTGAATTACCGGATGTTAGCTTTAGTAAATTTTCCCACTTAGACCTTGCCGATGATAAATTTAATATTTCAAGTCCCATTGACATGCTTCTTGGTTGCGATGCATTTGGATTTCTCTTTAAGGAAGGCTCTATTTCTCACTCTATCAATGAACCTGTGGCTATTAATACACATCTGGGTTGGATTATTACAGGTCGAGTACCAACATCACCACCAACTCTCTCAAACAATACCCTTTGTTGCACCTCTACACTTTCACTCGAAGAGGTTGTTAATAAATTCTGGCATCTCGAACAGATTCCTCAAATAAACGCCCACTCCCGTGAAGATCTGGCTGCAGAAAAAATCTTCGTTGAAACTTACTCTTGAGATAATACTGGTCGATACATTCTTCATCTCCCGTTTAAATTCTCTTCTCTACCGGTATTCGATCATTCAAGAGACATTGCCTTGCGTAGGTTTTATTCACTTGAACGACGACTCTTGCATAATCCAGAACTCCGCATTTGACACGAATATTCGATCCTCTCGGGTTCTTAGCTCCCGTTACTGTCTTTATCAAATTACTAATTCAAAAACTATGGTCTTCTGGAATAGAATGGGACGAACTGGCTCCAGAGTCGGTGTCGTCCGCTTGGACCTTATACAAGGAGAATCTGCCACTCTTGTCCTCTTTATCTATTCCTCGAAAGGTTACCTTCGATGACGTGAAATTCTGCGAATTACATGGATTCTGTGATAGTTCTGAAAGTGCCTACGCCGCTGTAATTTATGTACGAGCGGTGCTAGGTAACCAAGCAAAAACTTTCTTCTTGTGTGCCAAATCAAGAATAGCCCCACTCAAGAAAATTTCAATTCCTCGTTTAGAGCTATGCTCGGCTGTACTCTTAGCAGATTTGATCGAAATTGTGATGCAGTCGTATCGAAATATGTTACCCATCAGCTCAGTCTTCGCATGGTCTGATTCAACTGTTACGCTTTCGTGGATTCAATCTTCACCCCATAAGCGGGCAACATTTGTTAGCAACAGAGTTACCCGTATTCAGGAAAAGGTATCTCCTAGTCAATGGTCTCATGTGTCTACACAAGAAAATCCTGCTGACTGTGCTACCCGCGGCATTGTACCCTGCGAATTACTCCACTTAGAAAAATGGTGGGCGGGGCCGTCATTCCTAACTTCCCATTGTGACCCTTGGTCAAACGAGTCTCTAAAGATCAACGAAGTGACATTAGAAAGACGAAAGACGACTCTTACTATTTCGACTACAGAGAGATGTTGCTGGGATAACCTAATAGACCGGTTCTCATCTTTATCAAAATTGAATCGCATTTGCGCTTACATAATGCGCTTCATCTCAAAGACTAAAAATCCAAAGCTGTTGCTAAATGAATGTTTTTCTCTATCTGAACTCGACCAAGCCCTCTTAATTTTAATCAAGCAAATTCAAAGATTTTATTATAACAAGGAAATAACTGCACTCTCTAAAAAAGACTCGTATAATTTGAAGTCTTTCCCGAAATATTTTCGCAAGCTCACTCCCTTTCTTGACCAAGATGGTATTCTCAGAGTGGGCGGACGTTTACATCACTCTTCTATTCCATATAGTAATAAACACCAGTGTTTACTTCCAAGTGATCATAGGCTGACTCGTCTGATTGTGGAGCATACACATGTTAAGTACTTACACGTTGGGCTACAAACTACCCAATACTTACTTAGCCAAAGATATTGGATCCCGTCCTCTAAAAGAGTAAAGAAAGAAAGGTCATCTCTTCTTGCGTTCGTTGTTTTAAAAGTAACCCCTGTTCTTCTCCTCCGGTAATGGGTAACTTACCTGCAGTGCGAGTAAATGAAATAAAATGCTTCACCAAATGTGGGGTTGATTTCGGTGGTCCATTCCAAGTAACGATGGGCAAAATGCGAAGCTCGAAAAGTTATAAGGCTTATATTTGTCTTTTCGTATGCTTGGCCACCAAGGCTCTGCATTTAGAACTCGCTACTGAATTGTCTACCGATGCATTCCTTGCGGCCTTAAGACGGTTTATTTCTCGGCGTGGTCTTGTCACGGACATCTACAGTGATTGTGGCACTAATTTTATTGGAGCCGCTAAACAACTCGCTCAAAAGATGCATAATGCTTCCACACGAGAAGGCATAAGGTGGCACTTTAACCCTCCTTCGGCGCCAACTTTTGGTGGAATTTGGGAGAGTAACATCAAGTCAGTGAAAACCCATATTGTTCGGGTAGTAGGAACCCATATTTTAACCTACGAAGAGTTCATCACAGTTCTGACCGCAATTGAAGCGATTCTAAATTCTAGGCCATTGTGCCCTGTTAGTTCCGACCCTAACGATCTAAGCGTTCTAACTCCTAGTCATTTTCTAAATCTTCAACCTCTTAACACATTTATTGAATCAGATTTAACCGAAGTTAAATTGGGAAGACTCTCGCGTTGGCAGTTATTACAGCGCATGCATCAGGATTTTTGGAAAAGGTGGCATCGTGAGTATCTTCACACCCTTAACCAAAAATCCAAGTGGTATGATCCCTCCACTGATATTAAAATTGACACCCTGGTGTTAATTAAAGAAAATCTCTCTCCTCCATTGGCTTGGCATTTGGTGCGCGTAACAGAAGTCCATCCGGGTACGGACGGAGTGGTGAGAGTAGTCTCTATTAAAACGGCAAAGGGTATTCTCAAACGCCCAGTTTTAAAGGTTTGTCCTTTGCCATTATATTAGTTATTAATGTTTTCCAATATATTAATTTTTAATTTTAAGCTTAGAATTCGCGTGGGTATCGGAATTGTTATTACGGTTTTTGTTAATTATTTTCTTTTTTTTGGATTCATTAATAAAATGTTGCCATTTTAGGTGGGCGGTATGTTCCGTCCAGTCGGAATTGTTTTGTTTTATTTTTCCTCTTTAATTTTTGTAATTAGGGAATTTTTATATCGAGCAAATTGAAATTGGTTTTCTTTTAATTAATTGCTGCGGTTATATTCTCCGCGTATTTTGGTGACAATCTCACTGGGTATATGGCCAGAAAAACTCGTATGTCGCTTGGGTGTCGTACTCCGCTGTGATCGGGACTAGTACGACTCAGGTAGAGACCAACGTGAGAGCATTTTCCGCGTGCCAGAATTAATACCTCGAGTGCCGTCAAGTATTGCGAAATTGTGCCGGTCAACAGCCAGAGCTACATCAAGGTAGGCCAAGAAGAAAAGAGATTGTCATTTTTCGTCTCGTTACATCGATATATTATTTTTTGAATTGCCCCGTTATTTCTAGCTTCAATTAAACAAACAATTACAGTCCATTGCTCTTTCTCGTCCAGATATGTTATTGTTAAAGACGACATACTGTATTTTGTCAGTTAAATATGATCGTATAAGATCTTGAGAGTGACCACGGACACCATATCTACCAAGCTTCTCCAAAAGCAGGTTATGAGAGGCGCAGTCGAAAGCCTTAGTGAGTACCGCTTGCTCCCCCTTTTCCAATCCCTCCACCACGTCTCCCACAACTCTGCGAACCGCCTGCCCAGTGGAGCAGCGGAGACACTTCAGATGAGTTTCAAATACGTGAGAGGCTGATCAATTTCGATGTTTTCTTCAAAATAAAATTTTTACAGGTTCGCTTTTATTGGGCTTAATGACGGTCGTACTTTGGAATTGCTTTCTAACGTTTCACTAGTAGTGGCTATAGCTTTTTGAGAGGTTCTTCCATTTCCGATTTTCGCAAATTGCTGCTGTAATTCGATCGAAAAACACGTTTATTCATAATTTGTTGATCGACGTTCTGGAGGCCAATGTTAACAAAAAATATTTAAAGCCCATATTGCGGAAATATTCAATATTCAATTCAATACTTGGGAAAAATTAGTAAGAGTGACATTATTGCATATTCCAGCGAAGTGAAAACGTGACAGGTAAGTCCAATATATTTTTTGAAATCAAGAATTTTGGAAATTAACCCAAACCAACCAAGCAGTCCAAATTCAGTTTATTTGACCATATTTAATTAACGAAGTATTCAGATAAACATTTAGCAGCCATTAATCAATTTCAAATAACCTGTTAATACAACATGGGTAACTGGTTGTTATGATAAAATCTGGTCTCAAAAAATAATGTATATTTTCAGTTTCAAATTTCCTTATGCTATTTTGAATACGGAGTTTCCCTAAAGTGAAAGGTCATGAGAAGTAATGATTGAATGACTGATGAGTCCAAATTTACAAATTTTGTTTACGCAGATATTTTGAATAGAACACAGTCGACATCTTTGGGCAATCAGAGAAAGAAATTTTCAGAACACATTTAATGATGTCAGATCTATTAAGGAAACCTCATTCACAGGACTATCGTACTGCGGTAGCAATTGACTTACCTCTAGCTGCTAAATATTATTGGTACCAGCCAACGAAATTGATCAGAAAATTTATGGCATGTTTGAGGACTGGTGGATTGACCCCACGGTCCGCAGACCTCACGCACCTAGACTTTTACGTCTAGGGGACAGTAAAAGAGAGAATTTACTCAACTATCATAAAGAATATTGATGAAGTAATTGTTCAAACACGTAGAACCCTTGACTCATTAAATGAGGGAGTACAATGTCTGTCGTGGTCCGCATTGAGGAATGACTAGGGCAAAATGGGGGACATATTGAACATATACCTACATTAATTGTTAATTTCAATTCGGAGTTTGTTTCACACTTTTGTTCTTAACAAATACTTACACATCAACCACATTCAAATGTTTGACTTTGCCAACGTCAATACGTTTCTGCATGGCGGGTTAGATTAACAGCCAGCCATGGCCAACCTCGTGTAATCTTTATAAGCGCGTCTAACGAGAAATAGAGGATATTTTTCATTTCTTAAAAACACGTATATTCATTTTGTACACAATTTCTTGACCTAATCAATGGAATTGAAAAAAATGTGGGTATGCCTTCAAAAAATGGTGTAAGTTGTTTAAATTTTTGCCAAATTGAAATTTCAATGTTGCCATTGGCTTCGGATAGAACTGGCAGAAGTGAAAATAATTTCAAATCGTACGTCAAAGACAACAGTGTTAATACTAGTTTTTTTTCAATATCGGGAAGTAAAAATAATTGCATTCTTGTGAGCTTCCTAATAAAGCGGTATAAAAATCCGAGGATATAAAAATAGAACATACTGTCACCAACACTGCGAATCCATAACTCTCGCAACTCGGCTTTGCATGAAAGAAGAAGCTCGATACACATTTTACGAGTTGCATGCATCGACACCCGTTCGGCAAATTTCTGTAAGCGCGACAAAATTTATTACAGTTCGGTTATTTACGAGCTTCTATTCGAATCCAAGTTTGCATTTTTTGTTGCTCTTTTTCCATAGCGATCCGCAAGCGTGAGGGTCGTGGAAGCTTATATTAATACTAATGGGAAATTTGGGAAAATCTGATTAGAATATATTTAGAGGCTTTGATAACCCCGGGACAAACCATCCTAAAAGGGTTTGTACCCAAGAACTGTTAACACTAGGGAATCCTTTAATAATTGTTGTGGGTTGTTTCGCTTCACAGACTTATTAACTGTCATATGGGATTACTTTTACATAACAGTTTGTTGTTCGAGAAACACAAGCCCACAGACATTACACACAAAACAGAGCTTTTGGGAAGTTAGACAAACAAATACTGGAAACAAAACAAATGTAATGAAAAAACTAGTGTATATAATTTCTTTATACTTATTTACAAAATTACTTTATTTATTAGTAATTAAAAGGGTGAAAAAATAAAATGAAAACACTGTATATATTCTCCAAACTATGCAAGTTTGAGAAACTTCACTTTGGATTGCTACATATGGCGCACCAGCACATAACTGCACATAACTGCTATTTTTGAATACCTCCTAAAACATCTTTAATAATGAATAGTAAAATAATTATGTTTTTTATGTCTTTCTTTCTATTTTCTTATTTCCGTGTTTCTTAAGCTCAAATAAAAAAATCAGAGCAAAGTGGAGTTTTATTGTGCAACCACTCATAGCCATCCAGAAATGTGCGGGTTATTTTCAATTTTAGCCTAATATTGCATAAGATATTTTTGTTCTGTTGGTCATTTACCAACGTTAGAGTAAAAAATATACAAGTTGCTCCATTAAAAAAAAAACATTTCCACCGTCGCATTCATTGGAAAAAATGCTGCTAGTTTGCTGAATTACCCGATTTTGTATCTTTACTGATAACAAAGTTACCAATGATGCACACTTAGTTTAGAGCAGCCTGTATATTATTTTTTCTACTCCCGTCTGTAAAATACCTAATTACCCACCGATCTAGCGTGTGGGAAGCGTCACTTTACCACGTCAGCTTCGTTTCCCATGAATGCGAGCCACTTCGGAAATTTCCGGGATATTTCCCACGCTTTGAATTTTGACGTTTGTCAATTCTGGCGGTCATGTCAGTGAATGTATTCGTGTTGTTTTGCGAAAATGTACCCAAAAACTAACGGTTGTAGAAAAAGTATAATATGCAACACGTGTAGATATTGTTTACAGTTGAGTTCACAGTAAAACAGGATCACATCACAATAATGATTTCCAAACGTTCTAAATATATAAAGAGACTTTGGTGAATAACTTCTTTCATTTTTCTCCTTATCTAGTGTTGTTCCTTGATTATGCTTTTTGCTACCATTCTCCGCATGTTATGTCCAGGAGTAGTTAGACTTTCAGTCCGTATTCCTTGATATTCCTTATGTTTTTCTTCAGTTCCACTCATTATGCGTCTTTCCAGCTCTCTCTACAAGCTATGATACAATCATCTGAAAGTTGCCCAGGATATATTTAATTTCTGGCTATAGCGTCTGCTTTGAACTACAAAAGATTGATCAGAGTATTGTGGTGATTATATGAGAAACTGAAGCAGTGTTCAACATATGTAAGTTTCCAACATGCTAAAGTCTTTGTGAACTGAAATATCCATGAAAGGGGATGACCACTTTTGCACTACTCCATTGTAAATTCAATGAGAGCCGTGCAGCTCTCAGGTCGCTCATGTCAGTCGAAATCACCTCAACGATGATCCGAGATTGCATTGAGATGCCTGACAGGCTTGCTAAGACAAATCACGTCACACTCGTCTGGGTCCCAGGACACTGCGGAATCGCAGGGAACGAGAGGACAGATAGGCTATCAAAAAGTGGAGCTTGTCACACAAGTACCCTACCTACCTGTCCTAATCCAGTACCCGACAGCTTCATTAAAAGTCTATTTGATCAGAGATCTAGCAATAGATTTCTCGATATGTGGCTTGAAGCTGAAGGTATGAGACACAATAAAGCCATCTTTTATGGGCCGTCCAGGACTCCTGCTTCCAGCCTTATCGGGCTCAACAGGAATCAACTGAGGCTGACTATTGAGCTGATGACTGGAAACTGGTCAACAAGAAAGCATCTTAGGAACATTGGCATCATACTCCGTAAGGAAATTCTTGGAGTAGACACAGGAAATAGTATCAACATTCTGGAAGTGGGTGTTGGATGGCGGATTGGCTATGCCTCGGTCGTCGGTCTCCTCTACACTCCCTCCTAACTCACGAATTGTCCTTCACAGGGCCTGGGCACAATGGCACAACAAGCTGAGCGCCCAGCTCAAATGAATTGAAATCCAAATTTAACAACGCATTTTTAACTAGAAAAACTATTTTAAAAACAAATGATTTATCATGTGATATGATATATACAGGGCGCAAAAAAACATTCCTATATTGGGCTGGTGGAAATAATAAAATTCAGCTAAATATGACTTGATTAGTTTTCAAAATAGCGACTGTGTGTTTTATCGAAATAAGCTTTTCACTAAGAAATTATCACTCATAAAATAGCGAGATTCTATAGTGTTACTAGCGCCCTCTACACATAAAAAATACAATCGTATTTGTGAGGAAAATCGGAAAACCAGTTTTTTTATTTAGTGCCTGGTCTTCGAACACAGGACAATTTGCCTTCAGCAATCAAGTAAATTTATGAGGCGGGATCACAGCCTTTTACGTGGCAAACAAAAAGTTTAACGGAATTATTTTAAATTAAGTTTTAAATAAAAACTTTAAATTGCTTGCTTTTACGGACCGTGTTTATTGAGCAAATAATTCTCACGTGCTTCCTTTATAAATGTCATTACCTGCAGTTCATAGTCCAGGGTCCTTTTTCATACTTGATACTTATGTTCTCTTAAGTTAGTTCATTAGATTTTCATTAGCGAATAGTCCAACGAAATCTATTTAGAGCATGACTGAAAAAATCTGTGACGAACGATGTGTTGTATTTATCTCCAAATTGTCTCAAAGTTAAAACAAAGATTTAACGATCCGTAATAAAATTTTCATTCGTTATCCACGGTCGCGAGCCACTTCGGTCATTTCCGTTACTTCAGTCACGGGTTCGGGATAAATCGGATATTTTCAGTAGGTTGTTGCCAAGGTCTTAGTAAAAGAATAGTATGCAACATATTGGCAAACTTCTATAGTCACGCGTTTATTAAGCACTCGCTAGTTCCAAATCTTATCCTGATGCTCTTCTTAGTTAAACAACACTTTTTTAAATAATTGGTAACACCTTAATTTTGGCGCAAATCAATCTTACGTACATACGATACGTAACACTGGGATACCCCTTTTTTCCTTAAAAGGTTAGAGTTAAGCAATAAAAGATCTTAAGTGCTTTTTTCACAAATAGTCTTTATTCCTATGCTTCAAGCTTTCGCCCAGGATTGTAGGCTTCACCAGGAAGACTAAAATATATGGAAAAATATTCTATTACATTTTGATACTTAAAAAATTTTATAACATTGCCCAACTTAAGCACAAAAACCACAAAACTTTTTTAATATTCAAGTTAAAAATCTATAAGTACTTACAGATTGTGCAGTTAATTTAAACTCTAAATTATCAATCCAAAATTAAGTTGCCGGCATGTTCTTGTCAACATTAAAATTTTTGTTATTAATTAAAAATACAGCGGTACAGGATTAGTTTAAACCAATCGACAGTCACCATTACATTGCAATTTAAAACAACAGCAACCTAAAGAGGGATGATCGCAGATTAAAAATAGTTTGTTTCTTTATAATATTAACGCCATGTTAACAACAAATTTATTTCTAAGTCGGAATGACATTTGAGTTGCCAATCGCACCCAAAATGAACAATTAAATTCACTACGCATGGATATTGACTTAACATTATAGTTATATAACGAGTTATAAAAGGTGACTGGAAAATTCAACAATAACACTATACTTTTGTTGTATAAAATGATGGTAATTTATTCTTTTTTGTAATATCTTGACTGAGTAAATAAGTGTAAATAACGCTCAACCCCTCTACATCTTTTTTTAAATTTATGCTGTTGTCACAGTTATAAATATAACACATTTCAAGGAATTTGCGCTTGAACAAACTCGACTCTACGTTCAGAACAGAAACCTCATCGTAGGAAACCTTGTGTCCCGTCGTTTCATTCACGTTCAAACTCGTTGAGTTGGGTTTGTTTTTGCAGTCAGTTCTGTGGCCTGCAACAATTTTTGAAAGTTTTTGGGACGTTTGTCCTATATATATGAGGCCACACTGGCACGGTAGGCCATAAACAACATTCGATTTTTTTATGAATGAATCTTTATCTTTTAGTTTAGTATAGAAAAGGTTAAGCTTATTCATATTATAATTTGCAATGATAATGTTATATTTATTAAATAGTCTAACAACGAAGGAGTCAGGTTTTCAATGTATTGTAATTTAAAATATTTTTGTTGTTATTGCGTGGCTGAGATATTATTGTTAGGTTGTTGATTGTTACGTATAGTGGTATCGTCTTCACAAAAAAGGAATTTATTGGTGAGAGATCTAGGGTATTGATTGGAGATTAGGATATCTTTCAGTCGTAGTAGGTTTTTTTCTTTTAAAACCATCGTATGACGTAATGGGATAAATCTCTCTGAAATAGACTTGTTTTGGTACCAATCCAACAGCACGACGTTATCTGGCGTTTTAATCGCCTTTGTGAAAGTTAGACTGTCATTAAATGAATTAAAAGTATCCAGTACCGTTTGAATTTGATTTTTTGGTAAAGAAGCCCAAGTTTAGAGAAATAAATTTGTGAATATACGAGGTTAGCGCTATAATTTCCCGGACTGACATAGATGCAGCTCCAGTGTCACGATAAAACTTTGTCTCCTTTTAAATATATATCTTAGTAGGCTGCGAATAAAAATGAAAGTCTTGCGTCAAATAGTTTTTTATTGACAACATTTTAAACAAGAATTGTCCGAAAAAATGTCGCAAATAACGGAAATTGAGTATAGAGCAGTCATAAAGTAAAGTTTTTGACAAAAGAAGGGTTAGCATTTAAAATTATTAAAGAAAGGGGTAATGGAGTAGGAATCCCTTGAAAATGATTCAAGAACTGGTCGACCATTGGAGGTTATAACGGAAGATATTGTTGCGATTGTGGAAGAAGCTAAGGTTAGTGCAAGATGGGTTCTTAAAAACCTTTCGGCTATTCAAAAACAAGGCCGTGTCGAGTGTGTGCGGCCTGTGATAGAAGCTATTGTGACGGGAGATGAAACTATGATTCTCTATTATGACCCTCTATCGAATTAATAATCAATGGAGTGGCGTCGTAAGGGTGAAGCACCTCCAAGAAAATTCAGAGTCTGTCAGTCAGCAAAAAAGGTGATGGCCAAGATCTTTTGGGATTGTGAAGGAATTCTTTTGATAGATTTTAAAGGGGAACTAATACCACTGTCGATGGTAAATATTACGCAACGTTATTACATAAACTGCGAAACTGAATACGTGTAAAACGTCGAGGAAAACTGACCGGAGGCGTGCGTCTTTTGCACGATAATGCACCTGTCCATACCGCTGGTGTTGCACAAGCTGCCATTTTAGACTGTGGGTTTCAACATTTCAATCATCCTCTATATAGTCCAAGATTTTCGAACATTGCTCTAATACATAACTTACCACATTATTTGAAAAATATATATGCCAGCAACAAAATGGTTTTCGCGTGGGTCTGTCGACAGAAACCGCACCAAATCACGCAATTCGCCATATTTACTATGCTTTAAACAATAAAGAGCACATTTTAGTTAACATGTCGTGAGCTTTTGAGGCAGTTGATCTTAATATTTTGAGCAATATCCTTTTTAACGGAGACCTCGGAGAGACTATTCTCAACTGGATCAAGTACTACGTAACTGACATTTTCCAACTGACAGTCACTAAACAATTATTAGTCACACCGCAATGATGTTGTCTGCCACAAACGCTTTTTAACGTGTACGTGGATAGTGTGATAACTTATTAAAAAATATTTCAAAAAGGTTTGGCAGGAAAAATATACGAGACATAGTCTCCATAGATATTTTCAAATTGATGTGTTTTGGTCTTATGCAATCTACATTTCTTAAAGGGTAATGTTTTGGGAAATCTCAAAAAGTAGTAATTATTCGTGACTTGACCATCCCCCGTCCCCCGGGGGAGATTTTGTGATTGCAAATTTACAGATTCCCAAGCAACCGAAAAAAAAAAAAAAAAATAGTTTGACCATTCTACGAGAGATGTCGCCACCCATTAAGAGCTCAGGTTTCGATCGCCAGATGTCACCCTGAATGGGGGGGTAGGGGGTAGTTTTCGCGTTAGTGCCTTTTTGGCAATTTCGCCCCGCTAGGGGTAGTTTTTGCGTTAGTGCCTTTTTGTTTTGACGTATTTTTGTGCGAGGTGAAAAAAGCGACCGGTGTGTCGCGCGCGGTCGGGGGATTCGAACCTCGAACCCCGCGCGCTACGTTAGTCGAGCCTAGCCGAGCCTAGCCGACGACGATTTCGCGGCGGTGTCGACGATAAGAGAATTCAATTAATAAAAGGTCGTCGAGGTAGTATTGACATCCGATATGTTTAAAATGCGCGAATTCAATAAACACATTTTTATTAACTTACAATGTATCTGATAACGATAAAAAACATTATACGTAAATAAAGCATATATATTCCATATTTGCTAATGTGATGAAATTTTGTTTAAATTCATCAAGTGTGACCCCGCGGTTAGCTACTTTGTGCGAAATTGCATTGTTCTGTTTCCGCATAAATATAATAAAAGGTCGTCGAGGTCGCGTAAAATATAATTAAATTAAATAAATGTGCACCGATAAAATTTATGATGTAACATTTTTATGAAATATCGCTAACAAATGGCAAGTTGAGTTAGCCAGGTCCCTTTTTTGACTTAAAGTAAGTTGGTGGTGTATGTTGTTTTGCGGTCAGACAGAAACAAATTATAGACCAGTATATGTTTAGGAATTAAATGAAAAATGACATAAACCAAATACGTGTTACTAATAAAATTATTTATTGATTATATATATTTACATCTCGGTTATGTATATTTACATCTCGGTATAAATTCATAGCTTTAAAAAGACTGTGCCTTTTTGACATAATTTTTTCAATATCTTCTCTTTCGAGAAAAATTTGCGACCGTCCATTTTTTAATAGCCTCAAATCACAAAGCTCTTCTTCGTTCCAATACATCACCTCTATGTCGTCACCGATGTGTGCTGAAACGTCGTTCCACTTTAGATGTTCTCCTACTTCTTCGTTTAGAAAATTGAGAAAATCCAAGAACTCTTCTAGTTGAAAATCCATATGTTCGTCCCTGCTGGTGAAACGAACGCCAGTGTTGTAAATTTCAAACAGCATATTTTCGTCAATCCTAACAACATCAGTGGCCATTTTAATTTTTTTTTTTTTGCTGCGTTAAGTACACTTTTCGAGTCACAGTCGATTGAAGAGTTTTGGAATATATGCGAACAATTTATACATCCACATATCCCTACTTGCGAAGATGGGCGGAGCAATGAATTTTTGTCAACTTGTATAAGCACTTTGATAGTAATAGGAAACATGCACCCGTAACTAGATACAGTAGAATCAAAACCTTTTGGAGGTCTGTCCCAAAATTTTCCTTCTTATCACTACGATAGCTGATATTATTGAAAGCAATCGTTTGCCATTCGCCGTGGTCGCCGAAACTGCGATCAAAGAAAACCAAACGGACTTTGTAATTTAGATACTGAGCGGTAACGTTTGGTAACCTTGCTCCAAAAATGTGTAGCTTATCGTTACCGTTAACTGTCATGGGATACAGCTGACTCCATTCTTCCGGCCAAACGCCACTGATATTGTTATTTTTAAAACAAACGTACGCTTCGATAACCCCATTGGGTTTATTTAAGTGGAACATATTTTGCACTACCGCTGTTAATAAAACATATTGAGCACTTAACAAAGCCATGTTTCTCACTATATTGAGGCGATTTAAATCAATGAACTACTTTTTATAACACTCAAACAAAGCGGACATTTATTTTGTGGAGGCACGGGTCCGTCGATATGAGTTCTACTATCCGATCGATTATAGTGAATAAAACAAGGCAAATGAGTCTGCAGGTCGAAATTGTTTTTCTGCTTGTCGGATAACCTATGCCACATAGCCAGCAAGTCGTAGGATTTCACGTATTTGATTAGGTATTCCGCGGGAAGCTCATCGACGTTGCTTATAGGGCGATTCATCACTTAACACTTGAGAATTAATTTTGATTTGCTCGCTTTGCGTTAGTCTGTTTTATATGTTGCCGCAAAAAATAAAATTGCAAATTTTGAAAGCACATCTTTTTATTGTCATTTTCATATAGGAATTTTAGCATATAACCAATTGAATAATAATACAGAGTTTCGTAAGGCACACATGCGTAATCCACCATTCATATGAAAGGTGCACTTAGGTCGATCCAATTCAAATTTGAGCGGTATCAGCCAACTGTCGTCGAATTTTTCGATATTAACAATCAAAGGAAGGTGTAGCTGTAGTTGTTGGATCTTCGAAGTCAAAAAATCAATTTTCGGTTGCCCTCTGAGGTATATAATGTCCGCGGTTTCAACCAAACGCCTAACCAATTCGTCGATAAAGTTATAGTCTATAAGACCTGTACTATATTTTAATCCGTGGTGAAAACGCTCGAGCCAACGTACGCTTCGCTTATCAGCATGAGTCAACGTTAAAAAATCTCTCGGCGGCTTCATTATGTAGTGGGCCATTTGATTTCCGTCGTAAATTGCAATTTCTTTAGCGACGAAACCTTCACCGTCCTTCAGATTAAACCCTTGTATATCTAGTGCCACGATCCGCATGATGACAACTGTCAAAAATGTACTGTTTCGCCTGATATTTATGGCAAATTTTTTGAACATCTGCGAATCGGGTTTTTAAAATCCGTTACATTTGTTTTACTATTTTAGTTAGCGGATTGTAACTAAATACTTTGTCATGTAAAATGAGACAATAAACCGATGTATCCTTCTTGATATTAGCGCTAGTTTCAAATTCAATTCGCATTACCACGGAACCAGTTTGTAGAGACTCTCTTTGATGAGAACAATCGATGTGTGTAATGGGACATTTTTCTTTGAAATGCTGCGGTGTGAAAATTGGCTCATTGGAAATCCCGTAATAAGAGTGTCTAAAATTAGCAAACATATCATACAGAGTCGAATACTTGTTTTCTTTAAAATTTAGGTTTAAATCATGGTACGGATATCGTTCCGAATTTAAAAATACTTTTATATTAGTTAAATCGACGTCATCAAATTGACTCATATCTTTTTCTACTCGACCTTTCCTATTTTCGTGGAAGGCGATAATGATATGACGCGGAGTTTCTAGTTTATTTGTTGTTTTCACGGGCCACGTGTGAGTTGTGGTTTCAGGCAGAGATGAATATTCAATAATTTCCCAAGATCTGAAACCGATTGTTATCTCTTTATTAGACTCCATGATTTTCGTTAAAACAAGTTCTTCTGCAATATTTGTCATTATTTTTGGGATTTTCCAATATATCTTTTTAAGCGAAACTTTAGGTATTTCGGGAGTTGTGGTTTTTGGTTCATTGTCGTCTAAAAAAAGGACCGCATCTAAATCGTTGCTGGCTCGTATTAAAACTAACTCTTGCTTCATATTCAATACAATTTTTTGATAATCTTCGAAGAATCCTGATAGCATTTTCAACGGAATAGAGATGTTAAATTTTCCGTGATCATCGACCATAATTCTGTCACTTGCATTTCGATTTGGAAACCATCCTGCATTTTGAAGTTTTATACTTTCGTTGGTATTATAGGAAAGATATGCTTTTAATGTTGATGCCAAACCAACGTTCCTGACTGCGTCCAAGGTGACGCCATTAAGTTCGTACCGGATCTCTCTAAAGAGAAAAGCAATTCCATTGTTAATAAACCTTAATTTTCCAGTGTACTTGTCATCTTCATTAGTAAGGACCCCCTCGATGTACAACACACTTTCACAGGGTAAAGTGAAGGAATCTAGTTCCTGAATTGGTATGCGTATTTCGTCGTTATAGTCGAATTTTGAAGACACGAATGGTTGATAAGTATGAAACTGTGAACTTACGATGGAGTTGTCGATATAGAGTTTTTCGTTAACATTTAAAATTGTCATTTTAAGAGCACTTGGAATCCTAATGATTTCAAAAAGGTGCGGTTTGTACGTGTTAAACGTTGGCCGTTTCTAATGGCACTGGATTTGCAAACAATATTTCTCTTTTTATAGTTTTTTTTTTTTGTGATTGTACTGTAACCACTGATGGTTCTCTTATAAAAGTCCTGTTATATCTGGTAACCATTATTGCTTTTTTAAATGCAACCTCACTGTTATCGTTTCGTTTCTAAAATTAATAAGATCTCCGTCTTGGTCGATGATTTTTATAGTGATATTATTAATTGTCTTAACACTGATTGGAAAATAAAGTATAGGTAGGGGCGACTCGACTATTTTATACCCAGGAGCTACAGCCGGAAAAAACTGATGTATTATGTGAACCGGTTTACCATTACTGTATGAGCCAACACATATATTACAATCGACGCAAATAGCATTGACTTTATTAATATTTACTACTTTATCCGACTGTTCTGTAGTCGATGCTTCAACTACTCGCTTTTTAAATCCAAGCAGTCGACCTATGGAATCATTCGAGGAAAAGTCAATTCGTTTAGAACAAAAAATTGAACTCTTTAAAGTGTTGGAATTTGATTCCAGAATAAAATCGACCTTCTCTTTAAATATCTTTTTCACTTGGTTTTTGACGTATTTCTCGATATCTGTTAAATCGTACGTTCCCTCTGGAATAGTTATAACTTTCTCTCCTATATGTAACTTGTTATTACCGGGTTCAATATTTGGTATGCTCATGTACGTCTCGAAATCTGCTAGTCCCAAAAAGTATTCCTTATCATCATCTAAATAAATTGGCGGATTGAAATCGGCGGATAATATAGAAATTTTCCCACTTATGGAAATCGTAGTGGACATTGCGAATCTAAATTAATCACTGACGTTTCACTTTAACGGCATGTTATTATATAGAAATTTTAGTGACAGATGTCCGCAATTGTAAGAACTGAACTTTTGTTTGGTTCCATAAGTGTAATATATGTTAACATTTCCGTTAGAATTAAGATATTTAACTAACTCTACAGGCGGTTTCAAATTTCCGTAACCATCAAAGTAGAAAGCCTTAGTTTTGTCCTTTATGTAGCTGACCCAATGAGTTCCCTGGTTTTTCTCACTATCCAAGTTAACAATTCCGCATTCTTCAATTTTAATTTTTCGCGGTAAATTATCACGCATAAAAACGCCCCTGAAATGCGGAATTTGTAGTATTTTTGCATATTTTTCCAGATCGAAATTTGTCAAAGCTCTTCGAGGTAAATTTATTTGGACTTTTTTTTTCTCTTTTGGGTATTTTTCTCCTTCGACACAACACCGCCCTTATATGGTTTAATATAAAGACCTTTTCTTTCACTTCTACTGTTTTTAAACGGTTTTACGTATAGTCCTTTGCCTTGGACTTCCATGGCTCTATTATGACGTTCTTGTTCTGCCAACTGCTCTTTGGCCGCTTTAGCATCGTTTACTGCTTTCGCGATACCTGCCGCTCCTCCGCCTAGCGCGCCAAGTGCTCCCAATATCGGTAGTAAAAGAGGTAAAAATCCACCAATTTTATTAGGTGATTTTATAATACGCTTTTTTTTGCTCGCTTTCATTTTGCTTGCTTTTTTAACACCCATTCCCAATTTTCGCTTTCCTTTCATTACACCTGTTATGCCTAAAGCGGCTGTTTTTTCTCCAAACGAAGAGTCCTTTGCTTTAACCCTCTGCCAAGCTTTATCTTCTAAGATCTTGTCTGCTTCGTGTCTCTTTGTTAAATTGTTAGACTGAGAGTATGCTATATCGTGCTCTTTACAAGCAGCGTCTAAGGGATTTATACCTGGATCACCTCTATTTATTCTCTTTTGTAAATGAGTACCCGGTCCGCAGAATTGGTAACCAGGAATATGCAGTTCGATAGGAAGTTTGTTTATAAGTTTATTTACCAATCCTGAACCTTTCGCCCTGTTTCGATGTACAATCATGAGAGTGTTTGGAAATACTGTTTAAATATTTAGGAATTATGCTATAAATACTTTTGCAGGTTCTTGTTAATGCCTCAGTCGAAATGAAAGTTGTTAAGCAAGCCTTTTCTTTACCCGTAAAAAAACACGACGCAAGCTTGGTCCGCGAATTTCAAAAGCACGGCGATCTCTTTGGAGGTAGTTGCAAGAGGGCACTAATTGTAGGACCCTCAAATTCGGGTAAAACCAACGTCATGTTATCATTGCTCGAACATCCTAATGGAATTAGATTTGAAAACGTTTACTTATATTCCAAATCCCTGCAACAGCCAAAATACGTGTATTTGAGAGAACTGCTAAAGCCTTTACAAGAGATTGGCTTTTTTGAGTTTGAGATCGATGAGAATATCGTTTCTCCTCAGGAAATTAAACCCAATTCTGTTATAATATTTGATGATATTCCTTGTCACGACCAAAGTGTCATTAGAGATTATTTCACTCACGGTAGGCATAAAAACACCGATTGTTTCTTTATTTTTCAAGGATATTCTTCTATACTCAAGCGACTTATCAGGGAAAACGCCAACCTTCTGATTTTATTCAAGCAAGACATGATGAGTTTAAAGCATATATATAACGATCACTGTATGTTGGACATGTCATTTGAACAGTTTAGAAATATCTGTGTGTACTGCTGGAACGAACCTTATAATTTTCTTGTGATTGACAAAGATTGTGAGTTAGATAAGGGCAGATATAGGAAAAACTTCGATTCCTTCATTTATATATAATATCCCAAAATGGATAAACGCCTAGCGACGGAGCTAATAAAATCAAGAAACGCAGTTAGAGAAAAATATCAAAGGCTAAAACAAGCCGCAAGTGAATCCCAGACGCAACTCGAACAAACCTATAAACCGATAACTCAGCCTCTGCAGCAATTAATTTCATCAATAAATAAAACGGATATCAAACAAGAACCGTTTGAAGAAAAAGAAAATATTAAACATGAAGTGTTAACCTCGACGCCTACCAAAATAAAGGAGAAAAGAACCGGAAAAACCCCAATCTTACCTTCAGAATTGCCCTCATTTTTTGATACCTCCTTTCCGTCGATCCAACAACAAAGCAATGTTGTAGCTGAAAGTACGGGTCTTTCGGACAGCGATACTACGTTGGGAAATCTGTCAGATATTTTAGAACAAACTAAGCAAGCTATACAGGATTACGTCGACACTCCCGCTTACGAGCAATGGTTGAATGACTTTAATAAATTACCACGAACATACATTGATGACAGCGTAAAAGATACCCAACATATATTTGACCATAATTATGGTATCGTTCATGACATAGAAAACGATAAATTTTTTCTGGGCTTAACCCAAAAAGCTGTGGAAATTGTCGGTAAAGATGTGAAGGTACAAGGTATTACATACCCTGGGACTGTGGGTTTGTATGAGTTACTTTTCAAGAAGGTGCCGGTCGGTTTCAAATCGCAAGATCTAGATAATTATATGGATATACTGAAAAGAACAAACGCGTATCGGAGAAACCATGACCCTAATGGACAAGGAAATGCATCATATAAATATATAAATATAATTGGACCTTATTTACAGGTTGCGAGGAATAACAAAAACAAAAAACCCGGTGAGACGACTAGCTGACGGATTTTCTAAAGTGCCTCCGCCTTATAGGACAATCAAAACTGGGACGGGGTTAACTTTAAAATCAAATAAAGAAAATACAGATTATATTTATTGGGATAATGTTAACGAGCTTGTCGATAGATTAAGACTGTTATTGGCATCTACTGCTGCGGGGCACACGGGACATGAGAACGAAATAGCTTCAATTATTGAAGAACTAAGAGAGGGAAAAGTTATCTTATAAAATAAGCACGACTGAGAGTTAGAAAATTATTTGAGTAACAACCGCTGTCATGACTATTAATAAATTTGGTACACACATTAATCACCACCTTAACGAGAAATACGATAATTCAATGAAGGAGTTGGAAAAACATTTATTCAAAATAGAAGAGCTTGAGAAGACATTTAAGAGCTATCAGGCAGATATCAATTCCCAACTTAATGAACTTTTGCCACAACAAAACCGATATACACAATGGGTGAACAAATACAATACGAGTTTGGACCAAATAAATCAGTTAGCGACAATGGTGTTTAATTCAAATTGACGGGCAATCGACAAAGTAATGAGCAGTGAGAAAGCACAACTCGTCCGAGAGCTGCACAAGCCGGCACGCAGAAATTACGAGCGTCGCAGAACTATAATACGAGGGCTGGATGATTTGTGGCAAGCGGATTTGGCTCAGCTAGACCGATATGCGAAACAAAATAAAAACTTTAAATTCATACTAGTCGTGATCGATTGCTTTTCAAAATACGTGTGGTGTCGACCGTTAAAAACAAAAACCGGTGTTGAAGTTACCAAAGCGTTTACCCAAATTCTCAAAGAAGGACGCCGGCCGCAAAATCTGCAAACTGATCTCGGCAAAGAGTTTTATAATATCCATTTTAAAAAAATGACGGGTAGGTTTAACATAAATCACTACAGTACATATAGCAACGTGAAAGCTGCCGTAGCCGAGAGAGTTATACGTACTCTCAAGGAAAAATTATTTAGATATTTTTCGTTAAACGGCACCTACAAATGGATAGATGTTTTATCCTCTGTTGTCGAAAAATATAACAGTAGCGTGCACAGGACCACCGGAATGAAACCTAAAGAAGTGAACAAAGATAACGCGCCTAGTTTGCTGAAATCAGCGTACAGTCACTTGAAAATTGTAGGACCATCTAAACTTAAACTGGACGATGTTGTAAGAATCAGCAAGACCAAGCACGTGTTTAGCAAAGGTTATACTCCCAACTGGACCACGGAATTGTTTAAAATCGTAAAAGTGCAGATTACAAATCCGGTAACTTATCTGTTGGAAGATATGAAGGGTAAGCCTGTAATGGGCGCTTTTTATCAGGAAGAATTGCAGAAAACCGTTAACCCTGACGTCTATCTCGTCGAAAAGGTGTTGCGCAAACGAGGAAATAAGGTTCTCGTGCGCTGGTTGGGCTTGGACAAGTCACATGATTCATGGATCGACACCGCGAATATCCTATAAATTTCTTCTATTATTTTTGATTTTGTGAGCGTCCGAGACAGACATGGAACAAATTGTGTTGCCGGATAATTTTTTAAATTTATTGCAAGAGAATGGTTTGATGGGTCCACCGCCTTCGCAGCCACCAACAGATATTCCAAAACGTAAGCGTACTGCTGCAAATTCACGAGTTAAGAAAATAAAAATTGAATCTCTACCGCAAGCACAAGGAGAATGGTTCGAGGCGTTCAAAGATGACAACGAAAAAAGGATAGTTTGTGAGGCGTTCAATTTGAAAAACAATTTGGAAAATCAGCTGATGCAATGTGAAGAAGGTATCCAGCAGCTCGAAACTCAGATAGCAGTTGTTCAGGCCGATCTCCAAATACTGCGCTTACGTGCGGAAGAATACAAAGCAAAAATCGGATATTTCCAAAATTTGGCTCCAGGACATATTGTATAAAAATGAAAAAATATTCAGTAACTGTATTTTGATATAAAAATAAAATCGCGTTAAAATATTTTCATTTTATTTCAAATGTTAGCCAGGACGCTTTTGGTCAGATTTAAATTAGGTCTAAAATATCTATGGAACAGCTCTCGAACAGGTCTAGGACAGCCTTAAACAGACCCAAAACCTCTACGGAACAGGTTTCTACAGGTCCGACACAGATATGGACCATTTTGCTTCTTTAAACAGGAATGTTTATTTCGCATTGCGATCGAACAATTATTTTTGGTGACGCAAAGTATAACATACTGACAAAATGAAATTACGGAGTGAGATTTTTTTTTTGCGTTTTTGTTCGCGTCGAAGGAAATGCGACGATAAACTCGATGTCGAAGGAAACGCATGCGGTAAGAATATCAAACGTTTCGATTAAACCATTTCTTGTGTCGCAGGAAAACACGTATGCCGTTCCTGAGCGGTCTAATATGAAAGTCTCGTTTAAAACATTTTTTTTTTTTGCGGCGAAGGCAGGCGACGCGATGATCTCACCCGCCAAAGTTTAGTTTAAACATTTCGCAAAGCGATGATGTCATGCATCCGCTGCCGCACACCGGCGACGCGGCGGGCAATGATATCAGCCAGTTGTCAAACGCGACGGCGGCGGTACGCCTGAGTCATCGCACACAATCGCGCTGCAATTTACATTCACGCCGCGACCAACGGTCGAGTTTCGAAGCGAAGCGGCCCCATACGACGACGGTTTGGTTAGGTTAGGTCGCTAACTACGACCAATTTTATCAGCGGGTCGCGTTATATTGCGCAATTCTCGCCAACACAAATCTTAATTATTCTGAAGGAACGTTCTCGAATGTAATTTTAAATTCATTACCCCAGAAAAATTGGCTTAATTAACAAGTGACCGCCGCCATAGTGAGACTTCATTCTTTGGATTTTTGTTTGTGTTTCACCACTTAAAAAAGGTAAGTGTCAAGTAGAGATCTGGAACAGTTGGAGAGTGAGACGCCTATTCCTCGCCTGCGAATATTGCAACCGCTCGTTCAGCCGTAAAGACCACCTGGCGAGGCACGGGGACTGTCGCGCAGCAGTACAAATTTGTGACGTTTGCGGCGGGATATACAAATCCGAGGGGGCTCTCCGACGCCATAAACGCGAGAAGCATGAGGTTCCCAAGGCGAAAAGACCCGCCGTCGCCCCTATTGCTGCAGACGAACCCAAGCGCCCGAGACTTGACCTACCGGAAGGTAAGGATTTTTGATTTTATATCCCAAACAATTCTCATATTGTATTTTATAGCTTCGACATCATCATCATCACCATCATCCACGCGCCATTGTACGCAGTGTAACTTGACCATTCCTGCAATGAGATGGCAAGGACACTTGCGTACTTTGGCTCACCGCCAAAAATGCAGCGTGGTGCAGGAGCCAGGAGTAGAAATGATACAGACCTCCTTCCGTAACCGCATAGTTACATACCGTCTGGCGTCCACCATTAACCCTACCGACGTTAAGGGCTTCTTGGACCACCTTAGGTCCAAAATCCTTACGTTGGTAGAGTCGAACGTCCGACGCTACGGCAACGTAAAAGTCGGTATGGAGCTATTCGGAAACTTCCTCTTGCAGACGAAGGAACAAGAGGAGGTCAAGTCCTTCAATACCAAATATCGGCTGGTGAGCGGAAACACCGATCTGGAGGAGCTATACGTCCAGTTCGTCGACATCTTGGCTACCAAAGCGTCCGAGTTTCAGGAAAGGGACAGCGGTATGATTCATAAAAATGTATATTTCCGAACTAATTTCTTTCTCTTTTTTACAGGCTGGGCGTTGGAGGAACTTCTCCATTTAGAAATAGGGATTAACAAGTACAATCCCCTAAGGGCGTCGTCCTATGTTAACCTGCCCAAGGAAATCGAAGCCAAAAAAGCTGTTTTGAACTTGCAAAATACGGACGAAAAATGCTTTATGTGGTCGATCTTGGCTGCTCTTCACCCAATTCACTGGACAAATAACGCTAACAGGGTCAGTAACTATGTAGAATTTCAGAACGAGCTGGATTTTACAGGTATCGATTTTCCCGTTAAACTTAAGGACATATCCACTTTTGAACGACTTAATGAAATTTCGGTCAATGTCTATGGCCTCGAGAGAGTCTATAACAAAGTCCGTAATGATGTTGAGGTCGTTGGTCCTTTGCATTTTACTGAATCTCGTAAAGAGAGACATGTAAACCTATTATTAATTAGTAATGACTATGGAGAAAATCATTATTGTTTAATAAGAAGTATGTCTCGGTTGGTTTCAAAACAATTAACTAAAAGGTCCTCTACAAAGTTTTTATGCGATGGGTGTTTGGTTTATTTTTATAACGAAGAAAAACTAAAGCGTCATAAAGAACACGACTGCACTCACATTTCCATCAAACTTCCGACCACCGAATTGCGCAAGGATAAATACGGTAAAGATGTTCCCGCGAATAAGCTGAAATTTGAAGAATTTGAAAAGAAATTAAAAGTTCCTTTTGTTGTGTACGCGGACTTTGAAACAGTCATGACTCTTTTACAGGTGGAAGGCGAACCGAATCCCGACAAATCGTTTACCGTCAAAACTCATATTCACGGGCCTTACTCTTTCGCCTACTATGTCAAATGTGACTTTGACGATTCCCAGTCTACTTTTAAACAGTACAGAGGTCGGGGCGCACACAAAATTTTCATTGAATGGTTCGAGAGCGACTGCAAAGCGCTCTACAACAAGTTCATGAAAACTTCCGTGCCCATGACCACTCTATCGTTTGAACAAGAGACCGGCTTTCGAAACGCTGTGGCTTGTCACATTTGCGAGAAGCCATTTAATGCATTGTCATATGACGGGCGAATTTCGAGGTGCGGCTCACTTCACTTGCAACTTGAATTTCAAAGTTCCGCGGCACATCCCTGTCTTTTTTCACCATTTAGGTTTCGACAGTCATTTATTTGTAAAAGTTATGGCTGAAGAAGGGGAAAAGATCGATGTTATCGCCCAAAACAAGGAACGTTACATTTCCTTTACGAAACATGTCCTAGTCGATAACATTGAGTCGGAGAAAGGAGGCAAAGGGAAAAGGGTATTTTTAAAACTCCGATTTTTAGATTCATTTCGATTTATGGCATCCAGTTTGGACAGATTGAGTCGAAATTTGAACGATAGTCAGTGTCGGGAAGTCAAAAAATTTTTTAAAAATGAACAAGAATTTCAACTTATTCGACAGAAGGGCGTTTTTCCATATACGTATCTAGATTCTTTTTCAAAATTAGACGAAACCAAACTGCCATCGCACGAGGACTTTTATGACTCCATGCGAAAGAGCAACATAACCAGGGAGGATTACAAGCGTGCCTGGACTGTGTGGAATTTGTTCAAATGTAAAACTTTAGGCGAATATTCAGATATTTATTTAAAATCCGACGTTTTACTTTTAGCCGATATTTTTAAAAACTTCAGAGAGGTGTGTCTGAAAACGTACGGTCTGGACCCGAGTCAGTTTTATACGACACCGGGTCTATCATGGACGAGCGCCCTGAAGGCGACAAAGGTCGAACTGGACCTGTTGACCGACGTGGACATGATACACTTCTTGAAGCACGGTATCCGCGGAGGAGTCAGTCAGTGTAGTGTGAGAAAGGCAGCGGCTAATAATAAATTTTTACCTAATTACGACCCTTCCAAACCTATTTCTTACGTCATGTACTTGGACGCTACCAATTTATACGGGGCGGCCATGTCACAATACCTCCCAACGGGAAACTTCGAGTGGTTGGAGGAGGGCAAAATTCAAAATTTAGATATTACGCGTATCCCCAACGATTCACCTAGGGGCTATATTTTCGAAGTAGATTTGGACTATCCGGAAGTGCTGCATGACGCACACAACGAACTGCCTTTTTGCCCGGAATCCATCGTTTCGCCAATCGCGAAAACCAAAATGAGAAAACTTATTCCAAATTTAAACAATAAACGTAATTATGTATTGCATTATAGGAATCTGCAACAGGCTTTAAGCAACGGTTTAAAGCTTGTTCGCATCCATCGCGTTCTTGTTTTCGATCAATCTCCCTGGCTAAAACAATACATAGACTTGAATACGGCGATGCGTAATACAGCTAAAAATAAGTTTGAAAAAGATTTTTTCAAACTTATGAATAACGCTGTGTTTGGAAAAACGATGCAAAATGTGGACAAAAGGGTGGACGTGCGACTCGTTTCCCATTGGGAAAATATTGGGAAAAGGTTGGGGGCAGAAGCGTTAATCGCGAGACCTAATTTAAAAAATGTCGCCATATTTAGCGAAAATCTAGTAGCTCTCCAGATGGAAAGGACTAAAGTCGTATATGATAAGCCTATTTACGCCGGATTTTGCATTTTGGACATATCCAAGACTCTCATATACGACTTTTTTTACGGCTATCTAAAGGCTAAGTACGGCGACAAAGCTGTCTTACTCTACACCGATACCGACAGCCTCGTTGTCCAAATTTTTTGCGAAAATTTTTACGAAGACATGAAAGAAAATTTGGACAAATTCGATACTTCTAATTACTCGGAGAACAACCAACACGGCATTCCTGTAAACAAGTCCGTTCTTGGTAAAATGAAGGACGAGTACGCAGGACGGCTGTTGTGGGAATTCTTGGGTACGGGAGCGAAAGCTTATTGCGTAAATGTGGACGGCAACGAGTTGACCAAAAAGGCCAAGGGCGTTGCTGACTCGGTCAGCCAGCGCGAACTTAGTCTCGACGACTATAAGCGCGCTGTCCACGAGGAAGGCACGCTAATCTTGCGCCAAATGTCTTCGTTTCGCTCACATTTACATGATATGTACGTCGAACTGAAAAATAAGGTGGCGTTGTCTTACGCGGATGACAAACGACATCTTATACCCGGCTCAGAGTACACGCTAGCTTGGGGCCATCGAAATTTAGTTGGTTCAAAGGACAGCGGGAAAATCACTGATTGATCGACCACCAGATATTTCTTTTGGCAAACTAATATGTTACGATTCCTTTAGATGATTGTAGTTTATATTTGTGTTTAATTTATGTATCTATTTATGTCCATATATGCTATTTATATATGCATATCGTTCGAATATATTTATTAATATGTGTCTATCCTGATGGGGTTTTGTATATGATTAATAAAACAATTTGTTCGATTTTAGTGTCATTAAACGTCTTTTTCCCTGTTGCATTTTATTTAATCCGCAAAAAAAAAATGTTGTCAATAAATTATTATATTTTAAGCGACCTCGACGACCTTTTATTAGTTGAATTCTCTTATCGTCGCCGCCGAAATCGTCGTCGGCTAGGCTCGGCTAGGCTCGATTAACGTAGCGCGCTGGGTTCGAGGTTCGAATCCCCCGACCGCGCGCGACACACCGGTCGCTTTTTTCACCTCGCGCAAAAATACGTCAAAACAAAAAGGCACTAACGCAAAAACTACCCCTAACGGGGCGAAATTGCCAAAAAGGCACTAACGCGAAAACTACCCCCTACCCCCCATTCAGGGTGACATCTGGCGATCGAAACCTGAGCTCTTAATGGGTGGCGACATCTCTCGTAGAATGGTCAAACTATTTTTTTTTTTTTCGGTTGCTTGGGAATCTGTAAATTTGCAATCACAAAATCTCCCCCGGGGGACGGGGGATGGTCAAGTCACGAATAATTACTACTTCAAAAGGTTCTGGAAAAATATTTATTCTACCAGAAAATAAGCAGCTCAGATTTTTGTAGAGAATATTTACAAAAATACAATATATATTTTTTCTTGTATCTATATCTATTCCCTGATAATTTTCACAAAAAATAATACCAAAAATATTATTAAAATATGAGAAACGCATGAAAATAAATTATTTCAAATAAATAGCGACTGTAAGGCAAACCTTGAAAAAAAAATGTTTTAAAGGAATATTAAAAACAATTTTTGCTAAATTCGGTGGAAGAATTTTTTAAGAATGAAAATGTAAGGTAATGTTAAGTTGGGTTTGATCATCAAACGTTTCTTAATTTAATTTTTAATTATGTTTACCTTGCCTTACCAAACCTGTCTAAAGTTTTATACCAAGTTTAAAATTACTTTTTAGGTTAGCTTTAGCTTAAAAAAGCTAAACTTCTCAAATCTGATAAATAATTAAACGTGCCAATTTAAAAAAAAAAAAACCTTAAAAAATCCATCATAAAATTAAGTAATGGTAAATATAGCGACATAGAACTTTTGCAAAGAAATACTTTCATAGCCAATGACTTACCACAACTAGATTCCACATTTTGGCAGCCTCAGCAACGGTGGTACAAACAGTGCTACATCCGGCCAATAGCATCAACTTCGTCGGTTCGTTATAGAGTAGGTTGTACATTACATTGGCTCCCAACCCTGGTTCGCACTGTAACAAAAGCAATTCATTTATTTCATTAATACCGGACAATTTGCAATTAACAAAATAACTTGAATAAGATAGAAACTAGAATATCTACAACTAAAGACTTAAACCAACAATAAAATTATTAAACAGCAGGAGGAAAAATTACCCCAATTGGTTTGTAAATATACATATTTTTCTTTAATTCTCTTTCTAGCCACTTCTTTAATGCTTTGGAATTTTTCTGAAATTCTTATTAGAATTTCTTCATATTTTTCGAAGAAAGGGAGTCAGACTTGTACGGGCTAAAGAGGAAAGATGCTAAAGAAACAAAAAGCTCACCTAACGATATTGCAATTATTCTCGAAAAAATAGCATCCTTTGAAAAAATACTTTGTCCGCCATCAAGGACCTAAAAACCAATATACAAAAAATGAGAAAAAATATGCATAACTATCAACAAGAACCAATGTTTAATGGTCTTATTATAAATGGCGTTGGTGAGAAAAAAAATGACATCCTTCGCGAAGAGGTGTGTCAATTAATAAAAACACATTTTAATTCTGAATTATCTGCGAGTGATATCGATTTATGTTATCGCTTAGGCAGGCCGGATAATAAGAAAAAAGCCAAGGCCATTGTTAGTGCGGTTTGTAAATCATAAAGAAAAACTAAAAAGGTACAGGAATCGCAATCAACGAACAGCTTACTAAAACCAATCTAGTGTTGGTTAAAAATATTCGTTCATTCGTGGGTGTAAAAAACTGCTGGACCTGGAATGGTAAAGTGTTTATTTCTTGTGCGGATGGCAGTGAAAAACAGATTCGTGATGCCGCGCATGTGCCGAGGGATGTACAAAGCTCTAAAAATAGATTTTTGTTTTTTTTTATCTCTAAAAGTGGTAGTGCTCTAATGAATACTTTCGTTCTTTCATTTTAATAAATAATAAATCGTTTGTTTCCATAAATAATAAAAATAATCTAGGAATTTCGGTATTTTTAATACTCTTCTCGTTTTGGCATATTTGTCTTCTTAAAACATAAAAGTATATAGTAACTTTCTCATCTCATTTGTCAAAGATACACTGTATAAATTAATAATGTATGTATATAAAGGTATGCATTGGAAATTTTAATGGAAAAAAAGCTTAAAATTGCACATGTGAATGTAAGATCTTTGACAGCCGATTTTCACGATTTTAAGAATGTAGTGGGTTCTGGTGATTATGACGTTGTTGGGGTGAGTGAAACATGGTTAAATAGCTCAGTTGAAAGTGAGATAATTAGAGTTGAGTGGTTCAGTTTTGTCCGTTGTGATATAGATAGTAGGAAAGGGGGTGTTGGTATCTATATTAGATCGATTTTAAAATTTAATACAATATCATTAGATAAAAATATTGAACAAGGAATGGTTTATAGACCTCTCTCTAACCCATATTTAGATTAACATTAACCACGTTAATCACCGAATCTCAGGCAGGCTACTGTGTAGGAGATTTTAACATTAACCTTTTAAATGTCAACGGTTGCGATACAAAATACGCTAATGATGTGAAGGATTGGGGTGGTACAGGCGTATTTCATCATCTTCTGGTATACTTATAGACTATATTTTAACTAAGGAAGAAAATACAATTTCAGTATCTAACTCAGTGCATATAGATGGGCTGAGTGACCATCAATTAACATATTATGAAGTCAATATTGAAATTACAGCTAATTTACCAGTTTTTAAAACAACAAGAAATTTTAAAAATATAAACTACGAGTAGTTTAGCCAAGATCTTCGGTCTATTCCATAGAACAATATTTATCACTTGTTAGATGTAGATAGTAAAGTTACTCAATATTCATGTTCCTCATAAAACCCATCGTATCACTAAACCATATGCCCCTTGGCTAACTAACAAAATACGGCAGATAATGTACAACATGGATAAATTCATGGGTAGATATAAAAAATACCAAAATTAAACCGATTTAAGTCAGTACAAGCAGCTAAGGAATATGATAACAACAATCATTCGTACAGAAAAGAAAGGTTATTTTAATTTTCAAGTAAAAAGTCAAAAAATACATGGTCCGCCCTAAAAACATTGAATATTACAAAAAAGCAAAATACCCAAATCCCCGAAAATTGTAATGTGTTCGAAAACTTCCAGTTGGCGATTACTTGGTAAGCTTCTATATTAATTGTTTAAAGGACGTTCTACTCTTTCTTTCTCGGAAATCTCAGAAATTGACGATACTATTAATATTTTAACAGTCAAATTGTGTGTACCTTTTCTTCTGCCTTATATTACTCATGCCATAAATTTTTATTTAAAATATTGTGTTTTCCCAGCAGAGTGGAAAAAAGCTAGGGAATTACCACTAGCAAAAATTTCTAAGCTGTCATATAATGACCCACGCCCAATTAGTATTCTTCCCACTTTGCGATAGAATTACAATTAGAAAATTACAAAAGGAAACCATGTAAAGCAAAATCACATTCTCCTTTTTACGCAATCCGGATTTAGGAAAGGTCATAGCTGCTCCACAGCTTTGGCAACAACTACTGATGATATACTATGAGTTACAGATTAAAATAAACTAACAACTCTTATTATGTTAGATTATAGTAAAGCATTTGACACTCTCAATCAAAGTATTTTGAATTCAATATTGAACCATGTAGGACTGATGCAGAATGCACGCATTTTGATAGCAAATTATCTCGATGATAGATCCCAGGTTGTGACTTATGCAGGAAAAACTTCTCTTCCATGAAATATTACAACCGGTGTACCTCAAGGTTCTATTCTAGGTCCCCTCCTTCTTTCAATGTATGTGTCGGACTTCCCTTCTATTTTTCAGTCATGCAGTCAACATTATTACGCTGATGGCAAGCAGCTTTACCTGTCCTTTTGTCCAGATGCAAGATTCAAGCTCTTGCTGCCATTAATTATGATCTTGAAAATTTAAAACGAATTCTCCCAAAAACACTGCTTGCAACTCAATCCAAATAAATCGGCTGTTATGATATTTTAATACGGGGTGAGCCAGTTAAATTCTACGAAACTTTTAAAAATCTAGGCCTGACCTTAGATCAGGATATGCGATTCACAAAGCATGTAAGCTGTTGCTTCCAGAAAGGTTATATGAACTTAAAACGGATATATCAACACAGAAATGTCCAAACCAGAGACGTAAAATCAATGCTGTGTTACTCGCTAGTCCTTTCACAGGTTAACTATTGTGATATTGTTTATGCTCCGAGTCTAAAGATATCAGATATAGGACGAAAAAAGCGAATTCCGGTCAGTCATAAGTTAAAGTTGAATGGCTGGTTAAATATGTAAAATAGAAGATAACCTACATAGAGCAACTTTCTACATTTATATTTTGACTTGTATTTGTATAGCGAGATTCGCTTCAGAACTGATGTTCACAACTTAAATAAATTAAATAATTAAATAATCGATTTAACACCCCCTCTCCACCTCTGTGGTTGAGCAATCCATGAGGCGCGTCCCCCGGGTGGCGGATGGGGGAGCCCAGGCCCTCACGGGCCTGGGTGGCTGGAAATAAGGAGGCATGAGGTGGTAAAAATCCAATAGGGCTGACAAATAACCAGTCGTGGGCCAGCTCACCCTGCCCAGCTATCGTGTCGTGGCTAAGGGCCTGCACAGGGTATAACGGTGCCAACTGGCTTGTAGTCGGTTGATAAACCAGGCGTCGGGGCCGGCTCGACGAGCCCAACCCCGAGGCACCGGGCGCACCTCGGGGAAGGAAGCCTTACCTCTGCATGCGGGGCTCCGCAGAGGTGGACCGTTATGTTTCCCTAGCTACTCGTGGGACCTTTATGGAACCAAAAATGAAATGCGAAGAAATGAAGAAGGACAAGGGGCCCCCGGGGGGCTCCAGCAAGCAGGGGCGTCCTCAGGAAGGCCCCCTCCAAGGGCGATCCGAACAGGATCCCCAGGTCGCCAGCGGGGTGGAGGGCTCGGTACAAACCGGGAACACCACCTCGATGACACACCGCCCCAGACATAGGAGTGGGGCGGAAAAAAGGAGGGCGAAGAAAAAGAGACTCGCGGTGACGGTTTCGGAACCGCAGACGGGCTCTCTTCCGGCGCCCAGGAATCCTGCCACGCCGTCAACGGAGGGCTCCATAGGGGGCACACCGGAAACGGCAGGCGGGAAGCGGAAAAGAAAAATGGGAGAGACCACCCAGGTTGGGGCACCTGCCGGGGGTCGGCGGCCGACACGCGGCCCGGCGAAAGCTAGGCCCGGGAAAGGCGGGCCGTCCCGGGGGGGCTCTGAGAGGGGGACTCGGTCCTATGCACAAGCGGCGGCGGAGGGGGCCTGAACTGATGGTGGGCCTCAGAGAACAGGAAACTGACCTGTCTTCCGAGGACCTGCTGCGGTTCATAGGGTCTCTTAACCTCCGCATAAGCATGTATATCATGCAGGGGGGGCAATACACCCCTCTCCGGAGACGCTCAGTTAGGCTGTGGAGGAGCCACATCCTGATCGAGATGATGGATGAAGAAACCAGGGAGTGGGTTCGCAGGGAGCTGATTAACGTCAGGCCCTGGGGGCTCGCAAACCTGGTGGAGGTCGATCCGGAAGGATTGAGACTGAGAAGGGCGGCGATATGGATTCCGGGCCTGGGGGCGGGTGTCTCGAATGAGCCACTAGTCCGCTGCCTGGCAGCTCAGAATGGCCTAGATTGCCGTACCTGGAGGGTCTGGCAGAGGACGGAGGATGCAAGGGGCACAAGGTTGGTGGTGGGCGTGGACGAGAAATCGGCAAGCGCCATCACGGCTAAGGGCTCACTTCTCTTCTGCCTGGCGACACAGGTAAAAGTGAACCTGGCGGCGCCGAGGCCGCAGGGGGATGAGGTAGCCGCGGGGGGCTCACACGAGGAGGGCTCGTCCATGGAGGTTGGCGGGCCTGTCGGAGACGCGGGGCCCACGGCTTCTGTGGAGGAGACCTCCGGAGGGCCCTCCGAGGAAGCGAGAACCGAGGAGGTATCTCGGATGGAAGTTGACCGGGGAATCCCATCAGGGTCCACCAGTCAGGAAGCGGAAGCGGAGGGGGGTGCTACCTCGGGCTCGGGTCCGGGCTGAGGCTAGCATCGTGACCCGCAGGTGGTATTCCCGCAATAACATCTTCACGGGGATATTACAGATTAACCTGCAACACAGCAGGGCTGCAACGCCCCACCTATGCAGGAAAATTTCGGAGGGCGGTACATCTATTGTACTGATCCAAGAGCCCTGGATTGTAAAATCAAGGGTTAGGGGCTTATCTCTGGGAGGATCGATGCTGCATAGTGTCGAATCCTTAGAGGGCGGTCCCAGGGCCTGTATTTTAACCATGGGGCTGGAGGCCTTTTTCCTAAGGGACAAGGCGTCCAGGGACCTGGTTCCAATTCTGGTCAGATCCCCCACTCGGGACGGCGTGAGGGAGGTAGTGGTCGCCTCTGCGTACTTTCCAGGCGACCGCAGCTGTCCTCCGCAGGAGATCATTGACTTGGTCTCCTACTGCGAGGAGGCGAATCTTCCTCTTTTGATTGGCTGTGACAGCAATGCTCACAACGTTTTGTGGGGCAGCGCGGCAACGAATAGAAGGGGGGGAGACCTCGTGGAGTTCATGGCCTCTACAGGGCTGCAGGTGGCCAACAGAGGGGTAGAACCCACGTTTTTCACGACGGGTCGGAGCTCGGTCATAGATTTAACACTTTGTACCAGGGCTCTGCTCCCGGAAATAACTGGGTGGTGTGTCTGTGGGGAGGACTCTATGTCGGACCATAGGACCTTTGGGTTGGAGATGGGTGTTCGGGAACCCGTTAGATTTAGGAACCTCCGGGCAACAAACTGGGAACTCTATAGAGAGGAACTCGCTTGGCGCCTAGGGGGCTTACCAAGGAAACACCGCACAATGGAGGAGATTGACGAGGCCGCCGACCGAGTCAGCTCCGCTATGATGCGGGCGTTCGAAAATAGTTGCCCTGATACAGAGGAGCATAGGGCGGGAAGGACTCCTTGGTGGAGCTCTTCCCTGGAGCGTCTCAGGAGGAAAGTGCGGAGGCTGTTCAATACAGCGAGGAGCAGCAGCCAAGGTGCGGACTGGGATCTCTATAGGGAGGTCCGCAGACAGTACAAAAAAGAACTACGGGCATCACAGAGAAGGGCCTGGAGAGGCTACTGCGACGGAGTAATGAATACCCCGGACGCGGCTAGGTTCCTTAGGGTACTCAGAAGTAACCCTGCGGGAAGACTGGGGGTGGTCCGCAGGACCGGCGGTGGCTACACAGCCGGACCAGCAGACACACTACAACATTTGCTGAACACGCACTTCCCAGGGTCCGCTGATCCGGACACAGGAGGGAATATTGAAGCCGGGGGTCGTCTTGGATGCGACTACGCCACGGCAAGGAAGGTGGTTACCCATAGTAGGCTGAGATGGCCTATTGACAGCTTTGGCCCCTTCAAGTCGGCGGGCGGCGATGGAGTATTTCCGGCTCTGCTGTAAAGGGACGGAGGTCTCCTGACCAGCCCGCTGATGGACTTGTTCAGGGCCTCCATTGCGAGGGGGTACGTGCGGTAGGGGGCACTTGGGGTCTGGGGCCGAAGATCATGCAGTGGATCTACGGTATCATGGTGGTGCCTATGCTCACGCATGGGGCAGTGGCATGGTGGCCGGGGACCAAAAGAGCGGGAGCAAGGCTAGTTCTTGACAGACTGCAGAGATTGGGTTGTCTCTGCATAACGGGCGCCATGAGAACGGCGCCCACGAGGGCCATGGAGGCTCTGGTGGGGCTGTCCTCTCTGGCGGATCGGGTGCAGATGGAGGCGGCCAGGACAGCTGTGAGGCTGGCGAGCTGCGGGCTCTGGAGGGAGGGAACCTTCAATCGGGGTCCGTACGACATTTTAGAGGGCTGTCGCGGGGATTGCGGGGTCATGAGCATGCCGAGTGATGTCGTGATCCCCGAGATGACCTTCATTGATAAATTGACCTTTCTCTTTCCATCAAGGGAAGATTGGAGAGAGGGCAGAGTCGGCTCCTGGGATGGACTTGTCTGGTACACGGACGGGTCCAGAGTGGGAGATCTGGCCGGAGCTGGAGCGTACTGCGAGACAACGGGATCAAGCTTGTCGGTCCCTCTGGGTCAGTACTGCATTGTGTTTCAGGCGGAAATTTTCGCTTTATTGATGGCGGCCAGAGAGGTGCTTCGGCTCAACTACGGAAGCAGGAGAGTCTTCTTCTGCTCGGATAGTAGAGCTGCACTCATGGCGCTGAAGTCAGTGCGTACGTGCTCCTTGTTGATAAAGGAGTGCAAAGGGGTGCTGAGGAGGGTGGCTGAGGAGAGAAAGGTCACGTTGGTCTGGGTCTCGGGTCACACCGATATCCGGGGCAATGAGGCAGCGGACGCCTTAGCCAGGGAGGGCTCCTCGCATAGGTATATAGGGCCAGAGCCCCGCTTGGGGATCGCCCCGTGTGTGAGGCGGGGAGCTCTCGAAGCCTGGGCGAGAGACCGGGCCGCGGGGGGCTGGAAAGTTGCTCCGGGAATGAGGCAGGCGAGGCTTATGATGGATGGGCCCGCCCTTCCTCGGACCAGGGAGCTGCTTAGACTGACCAGAAGGGAGTGTAGAGCACTAACAGGGGCCTACACAGGACATTGCAGGCTTAGGAGGCATCTTTGCTTGCTAGGCATTGGAGACGACCCGGAGTGTAGGTGGTGCATGGAAGGGGAGGAGACCCCGTATCATCTGCTCACCGAGTGCCCTACCTTGACATGGGCAAAATTGGGAGTCTTCGGAACGGCCCTGATCGATCCGGACTCAATGCACGGTATTGGGCTAAAGGAGTTGCTGACCTTCTATAGGAGGGGCGGCATTCTGGACGCCCTCTAGAGCGGCCTGGGGGCACAACGGGCCCATCTGGTGACCTAAGTGCTTGGACGCCCGCGAGGGCGCCCACCTTTAATACCAATACCAATACCACCCCCTCTCCACAAAACGGAATTATATAAACGGTCTTCCTCCTACCAGATTTCAAAAGTACTTTACAAATTGCATCTTGAAGTTAAAGGATCAGTTTCAAAACAAACATTTAAGAAAAAAGTGTCTTAGGAATTATATTCAGAACAATAAAAATGGGGCTGTTTAATAACCATGTTCACTCGTGTGATTTTTCGTTGCTGTCAAATTTCTTATTTTCCTTATGTTTATATGATTATTGAATAATTTTCTACTGCCGTCAGATTATGTAATCATAAACTTGGTTGTTCCTATGTGTCACAACTACAAACAGGAAATAAATCTCCTGGATTCCTTATGCGGTTGCTGATAAAATAAACTCACTGAAAAAAGCCAACAGCGAATAATCATCAAGTTCGATTTATAAACAACCTGCGCAAGAGGAATCCAGACGATTTGACAATTATATTAAAGTAACCTGTGGAAGTTTGTTTGAAAAAAAATCAGCAAACCTAAATTTGGCATAAAGCAAGGGGGCTCGTCCAGTTTTGTTTAATGTAGAAATAAAATTACCACTGGGAATCTAAGGGGTTGTGGAAATAAAAATCTATCAATACTCCGCTATGAGAATGAGGCCGTGCTTCTAGCAGATACAGCAGATAACCTAAGTACAGAATTTTAATACAACCGCAACTGAATAAAGGAATATATATGGAACATGTGATGTGCAAATTAGAAATGGGAACCCGAGAGAAAGAGAAGGGATAAGTAATACAATAAGTATTGCACTTCAAATACGTAGGTCTAGCCATATCCAGAGATCATAATACATGATAGGAGGTACATTTTTAAGCTGCCAAAGAAGCACAAGTTTGGAGAAATCAATTTGTGAATGTAGACAATCAAAGTAAAAATATGTGAAACAATAAGATCAATAATACTAATAAAACCAACAACTACGTACAGATGAAATGTTAAGGATTATAGTGGAAAAGACCAAGTCAGATATACAGAGAAATTAGTTATGAGACGACGATGTAACACAACTGATACGACAAAATTCGTAATAATAACTGAACATGTAACGAGGCAGACGATACCAGACTTAAAAAAAAGTTAAAAAAAAACGCGGTATTACTCTACAATAAGGGAAAAAGAAGAATAAAGTCCTGCAGTTCAGGTTAAGCCCTTCCGGCCTATAAGTGGGACCTAGTTTTTCTTGAAAGCCAGCGAAAGACTGGTAAAGCGGTATCTAAGGGAAGAAGTCCTTGTACAAAGGTCTATACCCAACAATAAATAACAGCAATATATATTTAGTAGGGAAAGCATTTCACCAACTCATATTGGGAGTTGAGTAGGTGCTCTCTAACAAAAAATGGGTCTTTTTAAACGAAGAAACGTGGTAATTCTTCTTACGATACGTCAAGATCGGGCTGTTGTTACATGGATCCGGTCCTATCAGCATCTCTACTCTGGTCGCTTATGGTGGACGATCTTCTGGCGAGGTTAAATTATCAGGGTAAGTATTTGAAACCGGTGCGAGCTTATGCTTATAATCGAACTAGTGTGAACAAAAAAACTTTAGGGATTGAAAAAGTAGGGGCATGTTGGGTCGAAGGGTCTGGCACTGGCCCTGGCCATAAAGGACAGGGTCGTGCCGCAGATAGAATAGGAATAGGAATAATTCAGGAGAATCAAGTTTACTGCTTGTCAAACTTAAAAAAAAAGCCAAAAAAGCACAAAAACACAATAATTTATATTGTATTGTACCTCTGGCGGTGCCTACAGAAAATTTTAAATCCATCAATATTTCAGCAATCGAGTTGCTGTATTCAATAAATAAGTTTTACTTTAACCGCTCCAAGATTCCGAATTTTAGATATGTATTAAGTATTGACGATTTATACTGTAATAAGAATGTGAAGAGGTCAGTGGTAGATGGTAAATAAGGTTCTGTTTTTTGAAAACAACTTTGAATTTTTACATTATGACGATAATCAGAGAGAGGTTCTAAGCCCACTGAACTAATACTGTACAAAAACGTATTGTAAATGTTAAAAGCGCGGAAAAGAACGTTCAAAAACTACCTCCTAGTTTACAGTAACACCATCGCGATATAATTCAATTACCTATTTTAGCGGATATATTTTGTGATGAGTGGATAAGCTAAAAACATTTTTGGGTATGCATGAAACGTCCGTTCGGTTTGCCGACGGCAAAAACCGCTTATTCGGCGTTATCCTATATCGATTTTCGATCATACCGCAACACCGCTGTAATGCATTAAATTTTAAACGCAGAAGAAGGGCATAGAGGCGAGGAAAAATACATTTTAATTTTAAATATAACCTGATCACGACCGTGTTGAAAAACACGGCAAGGAGACATTGTTTATTATCTGTATTTCCCTGTAATAACTTCAGGTCTCATTCTAAAAATATTGAAACCGTATGTTTCTTTCGATTACAATAGAATTGGTTTGCGGTTGGTCTTGTCAAAATCATACGGTTTTAATCCCCATTTCCATTGAACCCTCTAAATACTTTATATTTAGTTTTCCTTTGTTCCTTACAGGCAGATAGTTTACTGCTTTGAGAAAATTTCAAAATTTTGATGAGCGGCAAAACAAATACTGTGATTACGTGACATGAAATTGTGCATGTCATGTCGTTTTCTTCTTCCCTTGCATAACCAGCCATTCTAAGGTTCCTTAGCCAATAAATTCTTGTGAATCGTATTTATAATTTTCGTCTCTTATTGCATTCTACAAAGCACTTCCTCAATTGTCGCATGGTCCACCCAAGAGATTCTCAGTATCCTGAGGCACATCTCGAACGCGTTTAATCTTTTCGTGGTTGCTTCTGTCAAGGTTCAAGATTCCATAACATAAAGTAGAACAGAAAAGAGATAGATGATAGATAATGATAGACGATGAAGAGAGATGTATGATCATGTTTATATTCTGAGGTTTTTTCGGTTTTTAGGTTAAGTTGTTGAACGACAGCGAGGTGTGGTTCCTTACCCATGTTGTTATGTCTGCTTTGGTACGCGGTGGGGGCTAGTTGGGTACACGCTGTATTGTTTTCTGCTCTTTATTACAGAGTGGGTGTTCTGAATGTCCATTTTCATTTTGGTGGCATCGGGTGGAGATCACTTCATCCTCAATAAGTATCCATATGTGAGGTAAGTATTTGATGCTTTAAGAACTGCATCGTCTTGGTTCAGTGAGTTGTAATTGGAAAGGTTGGATAGAGATATGTAGAGTCGTTCAGCCGCAGATTTTGGATGGTGTATTCGAAATTTGGTAAACGTTGTTCGTACCTCTCTATCTAAACGTTGTATTTCTGTTTTTGTCCAGTCTATTACCACAAATGAGTAGCAAAACCTTGGCATTGGCAATCCATTAAAGGTATGGATTTTGTTTTTCAGTTTCGGTTCAGTTGCGTTTCTAACATTATTTTAAGCCTTTGAAAGACTTTTGTTGTTAGCTTTTCCCGATTTTCTTGGCTATGCTCTGACCCTGCCGAAACCCTTAGTATTTGTAGCTGTCCTCTGAACCT
Organism: Cylas formicarius; assembly: GCF_029955315.1. Classification (NCBI taxonomy): domain Eukaryota; kingdom Metazoa; phylum Arthropoda; class Insecta; order Coleoptera; family Brentidae; genus Cylas; species Cylas formicarius. The sequence goes on along the minus strand of NW_026844334.1, from coordinate 30,094,729 downwards.
AAAGATGAACTTATTGTTGCGTTGTCCATGTTCTCAGTATAAGTTATTTTTCCCAGATCTACATGAGCATATTTGAAGCCCTATTTCTATTTTAATTACTTTGCTGAACGACTTGAGAAGCTCTTTGATATTATCCATATAATGTGCGTGGGGTCATTTGGCCTCTTTATCAAGAGCGTATGCATTGCCACTCTCACTTAGCATATTACTTAAGGGGTTAAGCGCTAGACAGAACTATATTGGAATTAGGCTGTCACCTTGGAAAATACCTCTATTAATTTTAATCTCATTTGTTCTGTAGGCTTGAAAATTAATGGTTGTTCTCCATGTCGACATAAATTAGAAAGATGAGGTGAATTTTATATATGTCTAGAATTTTCACCAGCTCCGAATCAGGAACTGAGTTTATAGATTGACGGTATACAGGTAATTGATCTATGATTTTTAGGGATCTTTTTGTCACCATTTTCAGACAGCATGTGCGTAACATCAAGACTAAAGTACCTCGGAAGGTTTTCATTGTCCAGCAGAATTTTACTGCAATTTTTGAATGGAGTTCGGTTGTGCTTTCGAACAGTAGTTATAGATGTGATCAACGCATCGTGCTGTCCAGTTTTTCAGCGTTTTGGATGGAGTTCTTATCGACATATAATTTTTGACCACCCTGTATATTTTCTATTTACTGCAAAAAGGCATTTTTCTTGAAATCCAGTTCCTGATTTTCAAATGAATTTTTTCCATACTTTGGCAGTTCACTATATAATCTCAAGTAAAACTGAATGTTAGTCGTTCACATAAAAATTAGAGCCATTAAACATATCAACAAAGAAAATATCAAAACACTGTCTGCTGAACTTCAGTGATTGCGAGTGCTAATAGTGGTAATTTAAACGAAAATTATACGGCAGAATATTTAACATACCTCAATATAATGTAATTAAAGAAGCTGGGTTCCTTAAGCCGTCAGCAGTTCTCAAAATAAATGATAAATTACGAAATGATTTTATAATGACGTGGGACCCGAACAATTCCAGAATAACCCCTAAATCTTTAACCGCTTAACGCAATTTGATTGTATATTGTTTAAATTTAATTTCACATTTGGATTTCTGGAGAAGCTCAATATAGAAGAATCTATATATCGCGACATTCAAGTGTAATTTATTCAGAGCATAGAAAACGGAAAATCTGTTTAAGGGAAACTTAACTTAAAGGCAAATTCCTCCTGCGTTATTGTTTGTAAATGCTGACGTTTCGCCAATCATCCTCATGGCTTCTTCAGAGCCTAACTGAAACTGACTCGTATTCTGCTTATATATTGTTATTGGCATGACTTGTTGGTGGCGGATGACTGATTCCCATATTGAGAGTTTAAGAAATAGGGACTTTAGTAAATAGGGTTTCTACGTCGAAACTAACCAAAATATCCCGTGGATTTAATGTGATGCTTTTTAATTGTTTAATGGAACTGATGGAATTAATGGAAACTAAGAAACAATCAGTTTTCCCTGTGAAGGGGTAAATATAGAAGCTATAGATCTTGCTAGAGAATAGGTTGGAGAATCTGTGGTACTGACAATAAGTCGGAAGCGGTAATCCTCGTGTGTGAATCTTAGGGGGGCAGTAGAAACTTGGAATCTTAGAGTCATGACGGATACCATAACATTTTCTTGGATTCTTATAGAGAAGAATAACAGATTGCGTTTCATAGATGGCGTAGGGTCAGTTAAACCCTGAAGAAGCAAACAGGTTAATTGGCCACGCAGGAGGAATCAAGAAAATTTGCAAATAGTATTAGAATATCCTGTGGAAGTTTCTTTGAAAAATTAAGCAAATTTCCTGTACGTAAAGGCGAATTAATGTCTTTGGAAACCACTTTTTGTTCCGCTGTCGCCGTTTAATTTGCTTATTTTTGTCTTCTAACAATTGTAAATATCTTGAAATAAAGCTTATCGTTTGCAGTATCGCATTGACATTATGCATCGCCCTTCAAACGCCGGTCGCGGCTTTCGTCCGCTGGAAAGGGCACTTTGTATCGACATTGACCTTGGCACCTTTGGAATCATTGTTGTGGAGTTCATTTGTCTGATTTAATCGCCCTCGACCGTGGAGAGTCATGGCCACTAGACATAGCGTCGCGCTAAGTGAGTGTGTGTCGTTGAAGCATACGCCAGCCCAAATTGAAGCCTCTCTCAACATCGCGGAATGTTTAACCACGCTCAAAATTGGAAACGCAAATTCCACATATTAACGTAGACCTTCTTTGACAGGGCTTTACCGAATAAATTAAGTCTTATTCAAACGTGTTCGCGTGCAATTTACGACGCACAAGTAGCGCACACCTGATTTAGTTTTCTCCCATTCGGTAAATAACGTTTTAACGGCCGTTTGATCCGTGTTAAATGCCTATAATGAAACTACGCCTGGGTTTTCATTACAGGTTTATTTCCGCACAGTGATAATTTCCATGATATGCACCCCTAATTCCCGGTTAATATCGATTCGAACGTGGCCAACCTCGCGGGCACCATCCGATCAGCGGTCGTAAACTTCTAATTGTTTCTTGTTGACGGCAAATGGGAAAATTACCGAAAACCCCGCTCGAAAATCTACGCCTGAAAGCCCAAAATATAGTTTTAATCGATTAAAATGTGGTCAGAGATAAAAAAACGCGGTATTACTCTACAATAAGGGAAAAAGAAGAATAAAGTCCTGCAGTTCAGGTTAAGCCCTTCCGGCCTATAAGTGGGACCTAGTTTTTCTTGAAAGCCAGCGAAAGACTGGTAAAGCGGTATCTAAGGGAAGAAGTCCTTGTACAAAGATCTATACCCAACAATAAATAACAGCAATATATATTTAGTAGGGAAAGCATTTCACCAACTCATATTGGGAGTTGAGTAGGTGCTCTCTAACAAAAAATGGGTCTTTTTAAACGAAGAAACGTGGTAATTCTTCTTACGATACGTCAAGATCGGGCTGTTGTTACATGGATCCGGTCCTATCAGCATCTCTACTCTGGTCGCTTATGGTGGACGATCTTCTGGCGAGGTTAAATTATCAGGGTAAGTATTTGAAACCGGTGCGAGCTTATGCTTATAATGGAACTAGTGTGAACAAAAAAACTTTAGGGATTGAAAAAGTAGGGGCATGTTGGGTCGAAGGGTCTGGCACTGGCCCTGGCCATAAAGGACAGGGTCGTGCCGCAGATAGAATAGGAATAGGAATAATTCAGGAGAATCAAGTTTACTGCTTGTCAAACTTAAAAAAAAAGCCAAAAAAGCACAAAAACACAATAATTTATATTGTATTGTACCTCTGGCGGTGCCTACAGAAAATTTTAAATCCATCAATATTTCAGCAATCGAGTTGCTGTATTCAATAAATAAGTTTTACTTAAACCGCTCCAAGATTCCGAATTTTAGATATGTATTAAGTATTGACGATTTATACTGTAATAAGAATGTGAAGAGGTCAGTGGTAGATGGTAAATAAGGTTCTGTTTTTTGAAAACAACTTTGAATTTTTACATTATGACGATAATCAGAGAGAGGTTCTAAGCCCACTGAACTAATACTGTACAAAAACGTATTGTAAATGTTAAAAGCGCGGAAAAGAACGTTCAAAAACTACCTCCTAGTTTACAGTAACACCATCGCGATATAATTCAATTACCTATTTTAGCGGATATATTTTGTGATGAGTGGATAAGCTAAAAACATTTTTGGGTATGCATGAAACGTCCGTTCGGTTTGCCGACGGCAAAAACCGCTTATTCGGCGTTATCCTATATCGATTTTCGATCATACCGCAACACCGCTGTAATGCATTAAATTTTAAACGCAGAAGAAGGGCATAGAGGCGAGGAAAAATACATTTTAATTTTAAATATAACCTGATCACGACCGTGTTGAAAAACACGGCAAGGAGACATTGTTTATTATCTGTATTTCCCTGTAATAACTTCAGGTCTCATTCTAAAAATATTGAAACCGTATGTTTCTTTCGATTACAATAGAATATCTTGAAATAAAGCTTATCGTTTGCAGTATCGCATTGACATTATGCATCGCCCTTCAAACGCCGGTCGCGGCTTTCGTCCGCTGGAAAGGGCACTTTGTATCGACATTGACCTTGGCACCTTTGGAATCATTGTTGTGGAGTTCATTTGTCTGATTTAATCGCCCTCGACCGTGGAGAGTCATGGCCACTAGACATAGCGTCGCGCTAAGTGAGTGTGTGTCGTTGAAGCATACGCCAGCCCAAATTGAAGCCTCTCTCAACATCGCGGAATGTTTAACCACGCTCAAAATTGGAAACGCAAATTCCACATATTAACGTAGACCTTCTTTGACAGGGCTTTACCGAATAAATTAAGTCTTATTCAAACGTGTTCGCGTGCAATTTACGACGCACAAGTAGCGCACACCTGATTTAGTTTTCTCCCATTCGGTAAATAACGTTTTAACGGCCGTTTGATCCGTGTTAAATGCCTATAATGAAACTACGCCTGGGTTTTCATTACAGGTTTATTTCCGCACAGTGATAATTTCCATGATATGCACCCCTAATTCCCGGTTAATATCGATTCGAACGTGGCCAACCTCGCGGGCACCATCCGATCAGCGGTCGTAAACTTCTAATTGTTTCTTGTTGACGGCAAATGGGAAAATTACCGAAAACCCCGCTCGAAAATCTACGCCTGAAAGCCCAAAATATAGTTTTAATCGATTAAAATGTGGTCAGAGATAAAAAAACACATCTCTATAATAGAATAGAATTCCCAAGCCAGTAAAATAAGTAATTGAAAATAAAAATGATCCCTACTATCAGAAAAAAGTAGTAAAGCTACTAGTAATGTTATACGTAATTTTGATATTATCGAAAAAATGTAATCCAACTTTTTCAAAAGTTTCGTAATTTTATCGAAATCTACTTCTTTTGCTCTCATATGACTTGAGTGTGATAATTAGTTAACAGTAAAATGCAAAGTGTGACTCAACAAGAGCGCCGGATTCATTATTAAAAAAAACACCTTTTTCTCCAATTAATTAGATAGGAACTTTTTATAAAACTCGTGGATTCTAGCTAACGTTTCGCCAATCATCCTGTTGGGTTTTTCAGGGTGTTTATGCCCTTCATTTAGCTCCGCCCCTCTCAAACAATATAAAAGAAGGTACGAGTAAAATGCGATCCAGTTTCAGTCGAGCTCTGAAGAAGTCAACAGGATGATTGGCGAAACGTTAGCTAGTTCCAGTCAACAAAGAAAGCCGTAAGTTTTATAAAATGTATTACAGTAGCCTGTGGAACTTTCTTTGAAAAATTAATTAAATAGGTGTTTATGTTTCGTCTGAGGAGAAACAGTTGGCATTAAAAATGAAATTTAATATATATTTATTCACGTATATAATATACAGATTTTGAAAATAAAATCGAATCGGACTTCCATAGCAATCAAAAATTGTTCTACAAACCGCTAAAAAATATAAAAACCAAATATAAGCTGGGAACTATGAAACAAATAAGAGACAAATGGAAAGATACTGGACAACGACAACGATATAATCGACAGGTGGAAAATATATTTCCAAAGTTTATTGAATAACTGCAATAAAGAAGATGATGAATTTGAACAGGGTACTGTAGAACGTCTACATGAGGATGCACGATATAAAATGCGCTCTAAGTAACCTAAAAAAGGCAAAGCTCCTGGACACGATGAAATCACGGGGGAGATGCTGAAAAATATGGGTGAAGTGGATGTCGAGTGCTAACAAGAATATGCGACCTAGCGTGGCAAGAGGGAAGGGTGCCCGGGGATTGGAAAATCAGAGTCATTGTGCTAATATTTAAAAAAGAGGATAAAAGAGATTGTTGTAACTATAGAGGGGTAGCATTATTGAGCATACCATTGAAAGTATATGAGTGAGTCTTACAAGAAAAACTTTCTAAAGTCTCTTACCTCTCCATCTCAGGGTCGTGAAAAAGAAACGCATTAATTAATTAAATTCGTAATTTAATAGTGAGGTAAGACAATGCCTAGGCTAGCTCATTAACAACCGAGAAAAATTAATAAGGTAGAAAAGAAAAAAAAAAAACTAAACCAAAGCCAAGTTGGAAGGCGGTGAAGGGCACCTTGGTCAGTCCCGGAAGGTGGTAGGTAGGCGCCACGTGATTCGAAAAAGGTAGATCTATCAACCCGAGGTTCCAACCCGTAAAGGAAATAAACAAGTGAATCACGAACAATAATTTATTTCCTTCAACCTGGTGGTAGGTGTGAGTGTCAAATCTCACCTTCAAGTTTTGGCGGTGCAAAAGAATGTAAGACACTATAATTTAAGGCTATAAGTTCCGCAAACCGTTCTTGAAGAGAACAGGCCACTTAAGCTACCCAAACCTCAAGATGTCCCGAACGTTACACAGCTGTCTGTCACTATCCCGGGAACCAAGAAAAGATGAAATGGTGGCTCAATGGGACAGCCGCAGGTGGGTAGTCCCAGTTAACCCAGCAAAGTCCGTCCGGAAAGAAGGCTGCTCGATAGGGGAAACTCCACAACTAAACATGTACCCAAGAGACAGCATACACTGCAAGACACCAAGTCTGGTCTGGTATTCCGGTGAAAGAAGAAACCACGTGGAAGGTTTGCGGGAAACGGAGCAACAATATGTACAATACTAATTAAAAAAAAAAACCCTAAAATAAAATCGGCATAAATTGAGGAACACTGATTAGGTGGCGAAATGGTTCCAAAAGGTAACTTACCTCGATTCGAGGGTTTTCTGGAAATGTGGGGCAATGACAATTCTTTTCAATATCCCTCGTTGAGGAAGATTCCCATTCCAAACTCCAAATAGATCCAAAAGTATGGGAAATCATAAATTAGTGACCAATTTACATATCCCCCTCTTATTGGGGTAGCACTACCGGCTCAAAAAGAAATCGGTCACACAAAAGAAAACCTGCCACAACCCCAAGCTTCAAAAGCTAGCGTACAAAATGCCGGACGATTCAGACAACCAATCTTATTAAAAGGCTAAACGGGCACAAAAAAATTAGAGGGAAAACGCCACTCTTGCCAACCTAGTCGACGGTACGCCGCCAGTAGAAAGAACAACCGAACTATATCTGTGGTGATGGCCGTATGGCCCGTGCCAAAGAATCGAGGTTGCGTCAACGAGATCGAATTACCCGAACGCTATCTATGGTGGCGACCGGACGGCCAGTCACAGAAAATCGAGGAAGAATAGGTTAAGAAACAAAACAATGCTTACTAGGCTCGCCAAGGAATACCGAAGCAATGAAAAGCAAATGTGGTCCCTCGTCTCATAGGGTGACAGATGCTAATGGTTATGACTCCTTCTAATGCCCAACTAATACTCTGTTTTTTGCATTAGTTTCTCTCAGTAAACCGGTGTCACTTAAGAGAAAACCAAGCGAACAAGGGGCCACGCACACAACCGTTGCAGCATAAAATATTTATGGTTCGGTAACACAATCGGCCGGGGAGTACAAGTCCGAAACTAAAGGAACCGAGTCTACAAAAGAACATGTGTTCAAATCGCAAAATCGATATGAACCTAATAAACAAGAATTTTAATTGTTAAGAAGCACTCGCCAAACAGCAAAAGGTGAAGGAAATGGACAGTACAATTAATTCTACAAGGTACTAATAAAATAAACCCGTTACTTCGCAAATGTGCCAGCACTGGTACTTTAAAAATGCTAAATTTTATCATTGAAATATGAAACCGTCACAAGTCCTCGAACCACAACTAGAACAATCTCAAAGCAGATTCAGGAAGCATACACGACCACATCTCCAGCAAATTATGGAAAAGGTACAAAACGGCAATACATAGATCTATCCAGCTTTCCTAGACCTGGAGAAAGCATTTGACAAACTTCCAAAATATGTGGTGAGGTGGAGTTGGATAGAGCGAAGTGTTGAAGGAAGACTAATTTCAGCCATAATGTCCACATATACGAACAGTAAAAATTGGGTCACAACCGACAACATGCAATGAGCATGTTTTACAGTAAACGAGGGCGTTAGGTAGGGAAGCGTTTCAAATCCGTTACTATTTAACTTAGTACCAGTACCAGGTTTCTTAGTAGGATATAAAGATCTGGAACTCGTTTGGATACGCGAATGTGCGTCTGCAGATGATGTGGTTTTGTTTGCAAAAATGAAAGTGAACTTAAGAAGAAACTGGAAATCTGGAACAACAGGCCAAATGAGAAAAACCTTAAAATCAACGAAGAAAAAGCGAAAATTGTGATTATGTCCAAAACAAATGGAATTCTGAACATCGAATTAAATAAGAAACGAATAGAGCAAGTTGACGTTTTTAAATACCTGAGCGTACAACTAAGTAGCAACGGGTGTCATCAAACAGAACTAAATGCGAGAATCCAGGGTGCTTTAAGACTATTTGTAACTTTAAAATCAAGCTCTATGTGTTCATCCGTTCGTTGTTTAAGTGCGGACACGTGCGAGTAACATGGATGCGCGGCCTCTGAAGATGCCATATTTAGGCAAAACGTCAGGCGAATGATCCTACTACAGGGTCAAACAACGAAAGGATGAACACCCGGATTACCACCAATACATATATATATATATATATATATATATATATATATATATATATATATATATATATATATATATATATATATATATATATATATATATATATATATATATATATATATATATATATATATATATATATATATAATCCTATAATCCTAACGCGAAATGAAGGCGGTTTAGATGAAAAAAGCAATATTTTGAGCCTTTATGTTTATACTTATACTTAAAAAAAGGCAGATGCTAGTCAGGAACGATACGCAAAAATCGAAATACAATAAATAGTAATTTTTCAAAGAAACTTCCACAGGCTACTGTACATACTTTTTACAAAACTTCTGGATTCCTCTTGCGTCGGTTTTTGTTGAGTCGAACTTGCTGACGTTTCGCCAATCATCCTGTTGACTTCTTCAGAGTTTGACTGAAACTGGCTCACTTTTTACTCTGTACCTGCTTATATTACATATATTGTTAGAGGGAGGCGGAGCTAAATGACAGCAACCTATCAATCTCAACCGCAACTCAGGTCTTTACCTCAAGTCAAATTAATTTCAAACAAATATTTAGATTAAATGAAAAATCGCATACTCTTACTGTGTTGAAAATCAGGTATTATTAATTTCCTCACTTGCTTTTTGACTTGGTTTGAGTTTTGTTCATTTTCGAAGCTCCATTAAAAAGATACTAATTTTGTTTTTTTTTTTGGTTCACTCTAAATCATAGTCTTATGGACTCGATATAACACTAGCCGGGTTTGTCATTGAACGCTCGAGATCTAGGTAAAGATTTTCTTACCAACCGGAAACAGTCAGTGTTTATTGTTCAAATTAAGCCCTTTATGTTACTCGACTTCCTCATTTCTTAAGGTTTTTATCTCTTGTAAGCAGTGATGCTTATGCGAATGACACGCAATCTTACATATCTTTTTACCCCTCAATGCCGGAAGCTATCCCTGCCATTAATTACGACTTGCAAAACCATTCTGAAAAGCACTGCCTCCAAATAAATACAAGTAAATTCACTGTGATGGTGGAGAAAAACGTCCGTCGAAAGATATAAATATAGCGCACAAGTTATTCATCAATCAATTATTATGTGGTTTAGTTTTTGACTATGAACTGCGATTCACTAATCATATTAACAAAAATTTGCCATCCGGCTGTATTTATCTAAGGTTGGTCTATCAAAACAGGTCAGTTCTTATAAGACAAACGAAATATCTGTTTTGTGTGAATTCCTGGTATTTTCGCTCCATCGATGATCCATGCTTAAAAACCCAAAAATATCTCCATGGAAAAATAAGCTACAGATCAGATGTTCACAATATTAACGTGCGAGTTACACCGTCGTGTCATTTTTCACCAATGTTTAAATGTTCTTTTTTCTACCAAATAGTTCAGTTTCTACCTGTAAATATTGTAACCAATAGTTTAAAAAAAGTCAATTTTAGAAACATCTATTTTCATTTTTGTTTGGTAAGTGTGGTATAGTCTAACAAACTATATGTACTTTAGAGAAAAGAAATTTTAGTCCCTTTATTAATAATTATTGGTACTGGATGCTTGAGTGATTTTGTATGTCGCAGATATTAGTTATCTATCTTAAACGAGTTATTACCAATGTTTAGACTATATTAGGATTAGGATTTTTTGTTCGTTAATGCGTTTCTTGATGTTCTACATGTTTGGGACATGATCCACATTTCAACTTGTAGACTCTGGATTTCGGTTTTTTTAAGTTCTTCGTGATTTAGTTTTATTATACTTTAAAAATTTTCCTATGGCGTTTTCAGTCCAAAAAACAATCTTAAGGCCAAATTTAGATATATGTTTTCAAATTTTCTTGCTATGTTTTTCTATGTATTTTATTGTTTTATAAATTTTGGGTTCGATGTTTAATATGGAATAGTCTAGAGTTATTTGAAACTGTTTTTTAGTTATAATCTTATCTATCTACTGTTAAGTTCCATTTGTTTTATAATATTTAATTCGTTTTCATAATTTTCTGTGAAAAGTGGTATATTAAGTAGTCCGTGGAAAAAGAATAAAAAGCAGCCATTTTGTGTGTGTGTGTGTGTGTGTGTGTGTGTGTGTGTGTGTGTGTGTGTGTGTGTGTGTGTGTGTGTGTGTGTGTGTGTGTGTGTGTGTGTCAGGGTGGTCTTACTGTGTCCGTGTGTGGGGGTTTATGGTAAATGGAAAAATCTAAAGAGGCATGTAGTTCTGTCTCTACGGTAAATTTTATACGGTTATGTATGAAGTCAATATAATTCAAAAAGGACTGTAGTTGTCTTTCTGTTCCGTTGAAACAAGCAAAAACATCATCTGCAAAGTTTATGCAAGTAGTGCATCCTTCTTTAGCAATATAACTAACTAATAAGTCTTGTTTTATAAGAGGGTTGACTTGTGTCTGAATGTGAATGTGAATATTGTCTATTATGTTTATTACGTCAATCGGTGGAATGCTAGGAAACTAGAATTGCCTTAGGAGAAATTTTCTTTAATCTTGTTGATTAGTTCGAACCAATTTCTAATAACATATTTAGATTTAAAGACAATATGATATTCTAAAATTTTTATTAATCTTGTTGAAAATTTAACTGTTGGTGCTGTTACAAGAAACTACAAGCCTTATTAGCATATCCTGTTTGTGTAATTCAATTAAGTAATATAATTATAGAGTTCAATGATTCAAAATTATTAGTTTTTTAGTTTTATCAATTTATAAAACAACAAAATACATAGGAGAACCTACGAACAAAATTTCGAAACTATCTAAATGTGATCTTCAGATGGCTTTTAAACAACAAAACTAAATCACGAACCACTCAAAAATCCAGAGTCCTAAAAGTTAAAATGTGAATCAATTACTAAATGACCAATTGCATTTAAACGCGATTTAAAAGGGTAATTGAGAATCTATTACTACCTTTTTATATGCACATTTGATGTCGAAATATGGTCATATTTATTAAAGGCACGGTGTTGCCGAAACAGCTGTTGTAAACTAATAAATAACTGTGAAAATCTGAACATTCTTTTGCTCTAATTTAATTGTGCCTTATTTAGTAATTTATTTTTATTCATTTATTTATATGGCACTATTTCTTCAAAACATGTTACTGAGCATATATCAGGCGATTTAGAACCCTTTGTTTTTCAAAAATTGAAATTTATAACAAACGAAAAATACAACAGGGAACTTACTTCACTATCGTTGCTATGCAATTTAAGTACGTAACCAGGTAAGAGGTCACGTCTTGCGTTCACGTCTTCCAATGCTAGGTTTGCAGCTGGCATACAAGCCTGACCCCCCTGCCAGCCGCCTTCCCCGGCTATTGGAAAAATTCCTCCAATGTGCAAAACATTTCCTTCGCCGTCGGTCCATTTTTCTCCTCCTGCCACAGCGACAGTCGCCCCCGTTATTGTGATTAGTAGCGCACAAGCCGCCCATTGTTGTATATGGTACTGGAAGCAAAAGAATGCGAATAGTTGTAAAGGAAAGAAAGAAATTTTTTCAACAAACTAAGAAAATATATATTCCGGTTACTATTTACAAATCTTCTGGATTCACCCTACATCGTTTGTTTATAAATCAAACTTTCTGACGTTTCGCCAATCATTCTGTTATCTCTAATCTCTAAAGATTTTCGATCCGTCAAAGACGAAATTCCGTTTGAGATACCAAGAGTTTATGGCATTCCATGTATATGAAGCAAAGAATACATTGGCAGAGCGAACGAGAAATATTAATTAAGCTCATAAAATATGAAAGAGATTTAAGACTAGGACAAATAAATTCATTAGCAGTTTCATGAAACTGAATATCAAATCTAGAATCCGTGAATGCAATTAATTGTTCTACCAAGGAGAATCTATAGGACTCTTAACCGCGACTGGTGAGACCACGTTCATGCCCTTCATTTCGCTCCGCCCCCTTCAAACAATATATATGTAGGTAAAGAGTAAAATGCGAGAAAGTGTAAGCAAAGCTCTGAAGAAGGCAAGAGGATGATTGGCGAAACTTGTATTTATAAATAACTGACGCAGGAAGAATCCAGAAGATTTTTAAATAGTATTACAGTAGTCCGTGGAAGTTTTTTTTTTTTTAATTGTTCCGGTTTTTCAATTTACCATAAAAACCGAGCTTCTGCAGATGGCTCCAGGAAACATTAACTAGGTAAACTTTGCAGGGTGTTTCAAAACTGAGATTTTGTAGAGAAAAGCAAAACACACCGCCAGATTTTTTTTTAATAACACAACCTACACATTTTTTATTTTCGAATTCCAGTAAAGAAGGAATAGGGTCGATCAATTTTGATTTAGACCTCTGATATTACATCCGCGTATGCCTATAGCTTCACCTAAATGCGTTGCAGCCCATCCGTAAAATCTATCAAATTATTCAATAAATTTTAAAGAGTGGCACTCTTTGATTCCAAGCTGACTACTATCAAAATTTTTAATCACAAAATTAATACGGTGGCTTATTAAGCATAAAGTGATTTTCTCTTTCTATTTATTATCGGACAACAGTCACAAATCAACACTGTTCTGAATTTTTAGCGAATTTTTTACTACATAAGTCATCTGCTTAAACAGATTACATCCTTTTGGTGAACTATTTACGTAGAGAGGGATATATTACAGAGTCAGTTATAGCGTTGCTACTTTGGGTGAATGGCTCCGATGCGTACGGTGCAGTGTGACAGTTCGGTTTGGTTCCGTGAGGTCACGGCTTAGCGAAGGCACTCTTTGACTTGGAACGAGGGTGAAAAGATGGTGTGGCTCAAGGCAAGCTGGAATAGTTCTGAAGAAAAACGCCATAATTATCACGTTATATTCTGTTTGCTCATCTGGTTGGTTATTCTTGGTTATGTTCTGTCGGCCCCGAAAAAGGTGTTAAGTTAATATGGAAGTTCTGTTTAGAAGTTAACTTTGAACATTCATTTACGTTTTTGGTAACTCAACCTGCAAGTTCCGGTTCTGCTTACTATCCATGAGTGAATTAGCCCGTCAGGAGTAGGACTTGAGTAAGGTCGTACAAACCTTTTTTAAATATCGATTGGCCTATATGTGAAACCTATAGTGAACTTTAACCTAGAGTATTTAATGTACAAGGTAAGTAACGTATCGCACATTAATTGATAATACTTTCGTCTACAAGGTTTACATAGCGGAAATCCCTTGATCAAATCGTTTACAGCTGTATTTTAATTATTTTGAGTCAACAATTATGGAGTTAGTGTTGTAATTATCAGTATCCTTTAGAGGAGTAAATTTACTGTTTTTATATATTTTTTTGATTTTCATTAATAATTCCAATTTCAAGTCGCAGGCTTCAAAACTGACATAACTAGGTGAACGCTTGGTGGCGCCCCAATCATTCTACAGAGAGCGTATCGAACCTGACTGTAGTCGAACAACAACCCAAAAACTCAAAAAAAGCCTAGCAGTTGCCGTTTTTTTCCTTAAGCCCCGTTTAAGAAAAGGGAACGTTACACAGTGTTGCTCTATACTTCTATTAGCAGCAGCTGATTTTGCGCGAAAGAAAATACTATAATAAGGGGTGTTATTTTTCGATGTATAGAACTTTAGGTTGCAATAAAACAACGATGGATTATTCGATTGACATGAATTTTATTTATCCGAAAGATAATCTTGTGGCCATTACATTTTAAATATGATTTCTGGCATATAACCGCCACGGCTGGCGCGGATGTAGTCCAATCTGGACGTCCAATTTTCGATGACTTTTTCCAACAATTGTGGTCGTATATCGGTGATAACACGGAATGTTGTCTTCCAAATGGTCAAGCGTTTGTGGCTTATCCGCATAGATCAATGACTTTACATAGCTCCACAGAAAGTAGTCTAGCGGTGTTAAATCATAAGATCTTGGAGGTCAATTCACAGGTCCAAAACGTGAAATTAGGCGGTCACCAAACGTGTCTTTCAATAAATCGATTGTGGCACGAGCTGTGTGACATGTTGTGCGGTTTTGTTGAAACCACATCTCCTGGACATCATGGTTATTCAGTTCATGAATGAAAGAGTTAGTAATCCTAGCTCTATACCGATCACCATTGACTGTAACATTCTGGCCATCATCGTTTTTGAAGAAGTACGGACCAATGATTCCACCAGCCCATAAAGCGCACCAAACAGTCAGTTTTTCTGGATGTAACGGTGTTTCGACATACACTTGAGGATTAGCTTCGCTCCAAATGTGGCAGTTTTGTTCGTTGAAGTAGGCATTCAACCAGAAGTGCGCTTCATCGCTAAACATAATTGGCTTCTGAAAATCGAGAACAACGGCAATCTCGTTTTGGGTCCATTCGACGCATTACTTGATGATCGTTTGGCTTCAATTCTTGCACGAGTTGGATTTTGTAAGCACGTAAACCAAAATAGTTCCGCAAAATCTTCCATAAAGTGGATGGACAGAGATCCAATTCCTGTGCTCAATGGCGGATGGCGGGTCTTCCTCAATGCTACGCTCTACAGCTGCAATAGCTTCTTCTGCACGCACCGTACGGCGTCTCTGGGGATGCGAGTTATCAATAAGAGTAAACGTGGTGCGAAAACGTTCCATGGTTAATCGAATTAACTGCTCTGATGGACGATTTTGTCGACGAAAAAATGGACGTAGTGCGCGATACGTATTCCGCACAGAACCATTATTTTCGAAATAAAATTGCACTATTTACAAGCGTTGTTCAGGCGTGAGTCTATTCATGATGAATTGCCAAACCAAACTGAGAATAAATCACTTGACATCTGTTAAATCGGTCGCCATGTTGAACAGTAATGCCAACTTAAAGTTCTATACACCGAAAAAAAAAACTCCCATTATTACCCTTTTTGAATAAATACTTTCAATCTAAGTAAAAGTCGAACTTTTTTGGGCTGAATGTGGCATTGAACTAAATCTAAACTCGAATGGCAACGGCGTGAAAGAAAAGGGGGGCAATTAAAAAAAAATAGACGGCAAGTAATGGGCATTCTTGTCTTTGTTATTATTATTATATTAATTAATAAATATTTTTTATATATCATTATTTTTATATTTTTTTATATAATATTTAATCCGCATACTTGAGCTGAAAGCAAATTAAATTTGATAAAAGTTCAGTACCGAGAATACCTACAATGGTTTAAGATTACATCAGACAATTTGTTATTAAAAGCAGAGATTTAAGTATAATAATACATTTGGAAGTTTGAGATTGTTATGCAAAGAATTTCTCAAAAAAGGAGCTAACGTGCAAAGTAGGTGAGACATAACCTTAAAACGATAAAATTAGATGATAAACGCCAGTTTTTAATTTAATCTTTAAGTAAGATAGATTTTTTATTTCGGACTTGGCTACTAAAAATTTTGCAAT
This sequence comes from Cylas formicarius, assembly GCF_029955315.1. Lineage (NCBI taxonomy): Eukaryota > Metazoa > Arthropoda > Insecta > Coleoptera > Brentidae > Cylas > Cylas formicarius. Next base: position 30,078,754 of record NW_026844334.1, on the reverse strand, counting down.
TTTTTTAAACTATGCAATTTAGTTTGCAAATTACAACATACTTAAACTTTACAATCAAAAATATATGTAAATCCAGTATATTATTGTTATAAAGTTAAAAACGATTTAATGTTTACATTCGGAGCATTAAATAGACTAACTCCGTCAAAAAAATAATGGTTTTTGAAGCTTGGTTAATTTAACTTGCATTATTTCCTTTAGTCTTCTATTATATGAGTGTATTTCTAACCTTTTTTTAAGTATAATTTTAAACTTTTTAGGAATAAATTGTGTTCAGTTTCATAAATTAAAATTAAATTTGCCGGACCGCTCTGTTTAACTGAGAACCAGAATAGAGTATTTACATGTAATCAATAGCATAACTTTGCGTTATTGCACTCATGCATTAGATTATAAAAGAAATAACTAAGCATGATTGTATTAAAAATGTTTAACTATAAAAACTATTTTTTGATTTACTTTTTTACAATTTATTAACTTCAGTTTATTTATACATAGCTACTTAAATAGCATTGCAATGCCGACTCCTAATAAAGTTAGTAGTATACCAAACAGCTTTAACCCCATATTTAAAATGTAGGCAATTAAAGTTTAATAGCATATAAGTTTTGAATATTGATAGAGATTGATCTATATGTAAGTTGCCTATGTTATTTATATTTTGAGCAATATTGTAAGAAGTATATGATATACAAAAGTGGGCCGAAAATGCCACCTTGCGACGCCGCCGCGCCGTGCGTAAACTTCAATGATCAAAATAAATGAGAACTAAAAGTTCAGATTTTCACGAAATTATATATTATGACATGACAATTGTTTCGACAACACCGTGTCAATCAAATGTAATATTTACAAACTATCTGCTACTATACATACCGAAAAATGACCATAAAACCTTAATTAATGTTGTGAGAATTTAAGTTCAATAAAGGAGAGGTATTTAAATCTTATTGATCGTTAAGCGATACATTTGAATGTCTCATCTTGTTAATCTCCATGGCTTCTAATAAATTAAATTTTCTACTTTTTGTGACTGTATGTCAAATATCAAAATTGTCGTCAAAAACGTGTTTTTCTGTGTTTAGGTGTGTAGCAAATTAGAATCTAGACTATTGTTTTTAGACGCTCTTTTATGTACGTTAATGGGTTTTTTGAAGGATCTACCTGTTTGTCCAATATAAATGTTAGGGCAAGATCCGCATTTCAACCTGTAGACACCTGATTTTTGAGATTTTGGACATTTTGTTTTCTTGTTTTTTAAAAATTTTCCTATTGTGTTGTTAGTTCTGAAAGCTATTTTTAAACCACATTTTGACAAATGTTTTGAAATTTTTTCACTAGGTTCTCCTATGTATGTAATTGTTTTAAATTGCTCATGTTCTGTATTAGGTTTCGGATAAATAGAGTTTAGTGTTGTCTGGATTTGTTTTTTAATTATAATTTTATCTATAATGGACAGATTGTAGCCAATGTTCAGTGCAATTTGTTTAATGATATTAAGTTCTTTATTGTAATTTTCTGTCGAGAGTGGCGTATTAAGAAATCTGCGTATAAAAGAGTGAAATACAGCCATTTTGTGTGTATAAGGGTGATTTGAGCGGTTATATATGACTGCGTCCGTGTGTGAAGGTTTATGATAAATAGAAAAATCTAATTTGTTTTGCTTTTTCGTAATAGTTAAGTCTAAAAAATTAATAGAGTTATCCTGTCCAATCTCGATAGTGAATTTTATACGATTATGTAATGAATTAATGTAATTTAAAAAATTGTTCAATTGTATGTCCGTTAAAACAAAGCTATCAGAAACATCATCCACGTATCTATACCACCATAAAAACTTTTACTTAAAGGATGTTCTAGTATGATATTTTCCAAATTATCCATAAAAATCTGGGTTTCCCATAATCAAACCTGCTTTAGAGATATAGATATAGTAGCAGGTAGTTTGTAAATATTACATTTGACAAAGACGCGGTGTCGTCGAAACAATTGTCATGTCAAAATATATAATTTCATAAAAATATGAACTTTTAGTTCTTATTTATTTTGTTAAATGGATTTTTCATCAAGTAAAAGCCACCTCAGGTCAACTTCAATGATGCAGAATATTCATTATTTAAGAGTAAAAACTGTATACGACCAGACAAAAAGGGATGTACTATATTGCAAAATCTAATAACATCATCTGTGACAAAGTGCTGGTTCACCACTACAACCTGTACTGAAACCGGAATGGTTGGGTGCTACAAAATTATGCACGTTTAAAAGCCTCTCGATTTGTTCCTCCATTACCCATTCAAGACAATGTTTGATTATCTACTTTAGGTAAAGGAAGAACTATAGCCTGCTTCCATAAAGGAAGAAAATAACTTAAATAAATAATTTTATTATTAATATTGTTATTATTAAAGCTCACAGTCATTAACTAACTGGTCGGGTTCATCTAATGGGCAGAAATTCCTTACTATTCTGTGGGTGTTTAGGATAATGACTTTTTTTTTGTTTTTATTAAATTGTCTGTTTTGGTGTAGTAGCCGCTGCATGATTAATAAAAAGAAAAGATGAAATGATGGTTAAATAGGTAGTCACGTCACATGTTAATTCATTAAACAATATATTTAAAAAGAATTTACAAAAAAATAAAATTATAATCACACAAGTCAATAGTATTTTCAAAACACCTTATAACCGTCAAATTTAAAGCATTTCTTAAAATATCAGCTGTAATGTTTTGGCAAGTTTCAAAAGCTAGTCTTCTCAGTTGACCCTCAGTTTCAGTTGTATTCATATTAAAAAATGCTATTTAATACATGGTGTAGTTTATTTTCACCCTACAGAACTCATTGACCATTTTTTTTATCTCTTTAAATAACACCAGAAAAAATAAGAACGAAATCAACAAATGCTATTTTTCTTGACGTATCTTCGAAAGTGATGAGAATTTTTCAGGTTTGTCAATAGCACGCTATCAACCTTTAAATTTTGCAACTTATTTCAAATTTAATTATCTTTGTATCGGTGGCACACATCCTGGGGTCTTCAAGATATGTTGTCAATTGTAGTTCCACGTATGGTTTGTTCATAGATATAAGAAAGTGACCAATTGCTTTTGAATGGGATTATTCAAGGGTGGTCATTAACATACAATGCAACAAGATTATTACCTAAAGTTTCGGAATTTTAATTCAGGTAAAATTGTGGTCCGTAATAGAAAATAATTTTATACCTACCTGTGTTTAATATTCTTTGGTTTGGTATATTACTTAGTTTAAATTTATTAGTAATCATTCTTATTTCGTGTGTAATACAGCGTGTGTTGAATCGTGTGCGAATTATGCAAAATATGTGCGAGTCTAGTGTATCTTAGGAGATGCTCCCGCCCAAATGTTGAAAACACTCTATTGAGACTACCGTTGAAAGTTGCTTTAAAAACAAACTAGTTCCAAACATCCCTCCTAATAGCGCCGTTGTAATGGACAATGCAAGTAGACAGTTGACTAAAACCCCTTCCTCATGTGACACAAAAGCAACAATCCAAAACTACATGTATAATAACGACATTTATTTTCACGAAAATTATACCAAAAAGCAATTCATTGAGGTTCTACAAAGCTTGAACCTACAAAAGGAATACGTCTGTGATAATTATGCAAAAAATCTAGGGCATACAGTTTTAAGGCTTCCACCTTACCACTGTATATTTAATCCCATTGAATATGTTTGGCGCCAACAGAAATCTGCCATTTGTCGTAACAATGTTTTTCCCCGTTTTAACTTCAATGTCCTCAAACTTAGAGAAACCGAAGTTTTCAACAAAGTGGGGCAAATTCTGTTAAACATATAAAAAAGGCAGAACAATCGTATATCCATATAATATAGAACAAATAATAATTAGAACAGGCGATGATAGCGATAGTGATACTGATATATTGTGTGAATAATTTTAAGTAATTTAAGTAGGTAATAAAAACAATTTGTAATTTTATTTTAGGTTTCAACATAAATACATACATTAATAAATAAATTTTGTTTAGTATCTTTCCTGACAAAACCCCAAATATTTAAATTCTAAGCAAAGTACCTGTTCGACCATATTTCATTCTTACAGCTTGCCCGGGTCTTTCCTTAATTCGTATCAGTTAGTCACTTTCTTATATCTATGAACAGACTTTACGCATTACTTTATGCAGGATAGCACTAATAAATCCTTGAGTTTCAAAATGTAAATAAACCTCACGGAGGAAGGCCACCCATTGCAGTTTGTTGTTTTGGCCACTGTCCAGCTAAATTGGATATCTTCCGTCAAGTGCTTTTCCTTCCCTTTTAATATTAACATTCCTTCTACCATAGATTTAACCTGGTCGGTAAGAAATGAGATGTTCTGCTTCATGATAGAATTAGAAATGATTTTATTCGCCGCCTTGCTATACTACCAATGTCTAAGATGACCGATTTTCGTAACTGTAGGTATAAATCCTTTTGCAACTCTAAATACTGTCATGCATGGTTTAAGGAATTTCAGCTGTTGAAGCTATGATAATGCTAGTACTAGCTTTATCAAGAAAGTACTTCCTGAGAGTCGCCAGCTGTCTGAGGTGTCTTTCATAGATATTTGGAATTCCTCTTTCCCCTGGTGTCACTGAAAATAGAATATTTCCATGGAAGATTGCGGATGATGTGAACTATGGTTTTAGAATTCCTTACGAGTTTTGGTGTCCAAAGCTATGAGTAAATACCAATGTTGCATATGCATTGATGGTTTTGACCATCTTCCTGCCTGAAAGTTTAAATTTCAACACTGAGCGGATCCTCTGGAAGTAAACACATCTAGCTGTCTCCTGTGCTGTCCTACGGTGCACCCCCTTGCTTGAAGGTATCTCAGATACTTATACTTCTCCTCTTCCTGCATTTTGTTCCTCGGTCTTTGGTAACATCATATCCAGTCTAGGGTATCCGTTATGTCCCAAATTGTTTTTTTTTCAAATGGCCCCCAAACTTTTAGATTGTGACCTAAAAAAAAAATATCAGACCCACTTCAGCATTTAGTATTGATATTATCTCGTGCCTAAATCATAATCCGTTTCCCATTTAGATAACATGGGATTTTAGCACTTTTTGCAGTTTATTTTTTTTTATCGAAACAAATATAGCGAAAAATACCGTTCGAACATATTTTGTCGGAAATTCCACGCTTTACAAAAAAGGCCTAAATACTTTTTCCGATAAATTCAACCCTGTAAAAGTTATTCTAAGATTAAGTAAAATTCATAAATAATAAATCTTTTTTTTGGAATGTAATTATGAAATAACTGTAATAGGCGTATAAATAACTATCCATTAACGTACCTTAACATAAATTTTGGTTTTTTAACAACTACCTTTATCAAATTTGTGAATTTAATGCAAATCAACTTAAAAAACTAAAAAACGTCACATTTTAAATTTATTCGAAGAAATGAATAAATCTGTAAGCTTGAGAAATCAATTGTTTCTTTTAGGAGAACCTGTTGAAACAATCAATGGCAATAAGTTACCATCGAACAAAAAAGTGTTAAAATTGGTGTTTTATTAAACACGAGAAGAAAAGAAAACACTATCAGCAAGTTATCAGTTCGTTGCAGAAGAAGTAATCAAAATCTGGAAAACGCAGGAATTCAAGTACAAATCACATCAAGATGTGTGAAAAAAGTAGTAAATAATTATAGAAGTGTACAGAAAAATCCAAATCCAAAAGCAGAAGGAGAATTTTCTGCACGTCTTGAAAAATTATTATTACAGTTAGTTCATAATTTTATTTAAAAAAGTAAACGATGAATTTATTTATGAATGCTACTTAATCTTTGAATAACTTTTACAGTACAGAAAGTATTTAGACCTTTTTTAATGTTATTTAAAAGGGAAACGGATTATGATTTGGGCACGGGTTAATATCAATATTAAGGGCTGAAATGAGTCTGATATTTTTTTTTAGGTCACAGTCTAAACGTTTGGGGGGCGTTTGAAAGGAAAAACTCAGTTTGGGAAATAACGGACACCTAATATCCACTGTGTATGACTTATCTCCCCTCTCCATTCACTTGATCTTGCACTTATCCAGACCGAACTTTATTAGGATGTCGCTGCTTAATTTATTTATTATATTTATTTATTTCATTATTACTGTTGTTATTAACTAACTGTTACTAATGTAAAACATTTATTGTTGTGGTTAGAAGTGCGTAAATGAATTTCAATTTAATTCAAAGGTAACTAAGAAATATTGTTTCCACTACTTATTCGTGCAACTATTTCCTATGTAGTTCAAGGAAGAAAAGGTCGTTTCAGTTATGCAAATGTAATCTAAAGCAATTCGTTTCCAGTTCGCGTACGCAAACTTATTTTTATTTCCGCTTCGAGATATGAAGAAATTACGATTGAGATAACAATTTATTGGAAAGTTGTAATATTTACTGAAACGACGCCGCTTTTGTTGAGCGCTGAAGTCAACCTGGCCGTAATTGATTATCGATATGTCGAGACATTCTTTAGCGGCCTTTTCTCCGTCAGAATAATCTGCCACTTGATAAGATTATTAAGTAGGAATCGCAATTTTCCGGCGCTGATAGTTGGGGGTTTCGACTGACGGATCGATTTCGTGTTCGGCACAGCTTGAAATATTAGACGTTTAAGTTGAGCGATTTATTTCGAAAGCACTCCGCCATAGAAATAATCTGTCGTCGAGATTTTTATTTTTCATTTGATTTAATCTTTACTCAGGCATCGTGATGGAGAAAAAAGCACCTTTAAAACTGGCACCAGCGACTGTTGGTGTGTTCAATTTGTATATATATTTTTTTAAGTAAGTCAAGTTCGAATAACAGTCCAGGTAGATCAAAATACTATCAATTTTCTTAGCTATCAGCCTATTGTTATATTTTTTTTCAATGGAACACCCTGTATATTTTTCAAGTAAACAATAAAACATGTTTTTATGATAACAATAGTTCTTTTTTACAAATTGTTTACATATTGGTGACAGGAAAAGACCTGAGTCGCGATTAAGATTATTTGGGTGCCGATTTCTATATATTCTCGGATTTTTCTTTGGAAGAATAATTGATTATATACAAGAATTTTGCTTTTATTGGGTGAGGTCCTGGTATTTTAAACGGTATTTTGTCTTTGATGAATCGAAGTGGGAAATCTGCTTATGTCGTTATATTTTTTTAGAACTTTTTATATATGGTCAGTGATACAAGGAAGAAGAATAGTGACAAGTGTGGGGTTGCTTTCGCACTCATTGTCTTTGGAAGGTTTTGGTGAAGTTCATTTTGCGATAGAAAGCTAATGTGAAAATTATTAGAGAGAAGAGCATATAAAAGGTGTCTCAGTGATGGTGGTATGATAATGCATTAAGGTATCGATCTGTGTGGGTAGGTTTTCTGTAAACAGAACTAACCAATGTTAGGTCTAATTTTCTATTGATAAGAATATCTTAGAAAGAGAGATTATTCATAGTTTCCAATTCAATGATAAAACGTTTTTTTCTTCGATAAAATTAAAATTATACCCAAAACTAATCTACTCTTCCAGCAATGAAAAATCCCAATAGAAGGAACTAAACAATCTTAACCGCGGTCCAGCACTTTACCTTTCATCATCTTCATTGTTGGCTCAAATTTTAAACTGATTCATCTAAGGTATTTCAATATTGTTTTAAGCTCTCTCTTTAGGTATAAAAGAGATACTCTTGTCATCTATTTATTTTGCACATCTCGCATTGGTAAATGAAAAAGTTCCGTATATGTCTAAATATACACTGAAAGGCAAATTCAACGATATATTTTATGAGAGGTCTACAAATCAAAGCTTCTGAATTATTGGTCATCATCTTCAGAGCGAACCCTATTTACCAAATAAAACTGGCTCAAGAATAGTTAAAATATCTGAAGCGATTTTGAAAAAATCCTGTAGAATAAAAAAAATTAAATCATGGTATTTACACAACGCCCAGATAGGAAAGGAAGACCATCTGAGATGTGTAGTGGGAAGACATAGTTTACACAACGTAACAAACGATAATGGGGACAGATTGGCAGACTTCGCAATAGCAATGAACATGTCGGTTAGGAGCACTCAATTCCAAAGAAAGAACATCCATAAAATAACATGGGTATCCAACGATGGAGTAACGCAAAACCAAATTGACCACGTCCTGATAGATGGTCGTTTTTCCAGTAATATTGAAGATGTCAGAAGCATGCGGGGGGCAGATAGTGACTCAGATCATTTCTTAGTAAGATCCAAATTGAAAGAGAAACTGTCCACCAAAAGATCAAGCACGAAAGAAACGAGGAAAAAATGGGACATAAACAAATTTACAAGACTTCAAAAGGTACAAGAATATAAAGAAGCAATTAGGAACAAAATGCAAATGCTACAAACTGAAACTACTGAAGAAAATGTTGAAGTCGAATGGCAACAATTAAAGACGATAGTAAGAGAAGCAGCTAGTGAAACTATAGGAACAACAACAGGGAGTCAGAAAAATGGATGGTACGACCAAGAATGTAAAAATATATTGGATGAGAAGACTAGAAAAAGAATGACTTTTTTGGAGAACCCCACGAATGAAAACAAGGAGATATTTAATATAGCACGTGCCAAAGCCAGAAGACTACTGAGAAAGAAGAAAAAGGAACATTTGGAGGAAAGAGTAAGAAGAATAGAGGAAAACAACACGAACAACCAAGTAAGAGAATTTTATAGAGGAATAAGAATCGGAAAAACAGGACAGACGATAAGAGAACTAAATTTTGTAGAAGATAGCACCGGAAGACTACTGACGTCGGAGGATGATATAATTCAAAGATGGGGGCAATATTTCTCTGAACTGCTTAATAGACAAGTAGATGGAAGTGACAAAGACACGCACTTCTATACTGCAGAATTGGAATTGGAACCGCCTACACTAGATGACGTTAAGAAGGCTATCAACAAATTAAAGAACTACAAATCCCCAGGGGAAGACGAAATTAATGCAGAACTCGTAAAGAACGGAGGAAATGAACTACACCAAATGATACACCAGATCATATCAACTATATGGAAACGCGAAAAGATGCCAGATGAGTGGAACAGTAGCATAATAATACCAATCCATAAAAAGGGAAAGAAAGCGGACTGTCGTAACCATAGAGGAATATCATTGGTAAATACCACCTATAAGATAGTGACATTGATCCTTGTGCAGAAACTAACACCATATGCCGAGGAAATATTAGGAGATTACCAATGTGGATTCCGACCGGGGAGGTCTACGACGGATCAAATCTTTATAGTCCGCCAGATTATGGAGAAATGCTGGGAATTCAATAAAGACATACACCAAATATTCTTGGATTTCCAGCAGGCCTACGACTCAGTCAACCGGGATCAGCTATGGTATGCAATGAGGGAATTGGGAATCCCATTAAAATTAATAAGTTTAACTAGAATGTGCGTAGGGGGCTCCAAAGCAAAAGTACGAATTGGTGAGACTACGTCAGAAATATTTGAAATACATACAGGCCTGCGACAGGGAGACCCTCTATCCCCTTTGCTTTTTAACCTGGCTCTGGACTGGGCCATGAAGAAAATCTCTCCCCAAATAACACCGGGTTTCGCAACGGATGGTACGAAACTTATGTTAGCCTTTGCCGATGACATAGATGCTGTGGCACATAATACTATAGATGTTAGAGAAATATTCTCCTCTTTTGAAAATCATGCTCAAAGAATGGGATTAAGGATCAACGAAGCTAAAACTAAATATATGATAACGTCTAAGAACCCCAGGCAAAGAATACGGCAAAATATTACAATAGATAACTACAATTTTGAAGTCGTAAAAGAGTTCAAATACCTAGGAGCGACAATAACAGATGACAACAGGAACGAAAAAGAGGTAGCCGCACGTATTGCATCGGCAAATAGGGCTTTCTATGCGCTATCAGGATTCCTTAGATCCAAAATACTTACAAGAGGAACTAAGATAAAAATATATAAGACCATAATACGCCCTGTTTTATCATACGGTAGCGAAACGTGGGTCCTAAACAAAAGAGAAACCGACAAGCTTCTGGTCTTCGAAAGAAAAATACTACGAGCGATTTTTGGATCAACCAGGGATATTGTAACAGGAGAATGGAGACGTCGAAATAATAATGAACTTGAACAACTATATGGTGTGGAAAACATAGTAAGATGTATTAAATCTGGCCGACTGAGATGGGCAGGGCATGTTGTTAGGAGCAATGATCAGAGACTCTTAAATATCATATACTGTGAAAGGCCAGAAGGAAGGCGATCTGTTCGCCGACCTAGAAGGAGGTGGAAAGACGCAGTTACGGAGGACGCGAGGAAAATGGGTATAACCCTTTGGGAATTGGAAGCTCAGGATAGACAGAGCTGGAGGACAATAGTGTATGCGGCCAAGACTCACCCAGAGTTGTAGTGCCAAAAAGAAGAAGAAGATGGTATTTACACTATTAATTATTTTTCATTGTTATTTTTTTTAGTTCATATTGTTTACTATGTAGGAGAAAATTGATATTATACACTGATATTTATTAAGTCTCGTGTGGGGTTGCTAGTCCCCCATCGGGCGCCTCCCCAGGTGGCGGATAGGGGGATGCCTCCCAGATATGGGTGGTACTGGGGAAATGAAATACCCAGGGCGGACCAAAACTAGCATGACACAGGGCAGTAGCTGTGGCATTACTGGTTTGGAGGCTATTGAAGAATGACTTCTCTAAGGACCCAAAGTCAGATACCTACAGGCGATAATCACATAAAGATTTACTCGGCTGTAACACTACGCCACAGAAAGGAGAGGGACCCTACTGTGCGAATATGTATCCCTAGAAAACTCATCATGGACTCTAACTCGAAGACATATGGTAAGACGCCATGCGACCCGATTGGCAATCGGCGCTCGAGCCCCAGGACTACGAGTGTGAAATTGGTTACTGGCTATAGGAGAGTAGGTGACCAGGGCCCGGAAAACAAGAAAGAGGTTATTGAAATCAATTAGTCGGGTAGAATTTCAGTGAACATGGGGAGAGCAATGTAAAAAAATTGTAGGCCCAGCGTTTTTTAACGAAATTTACATTTTCGGCGATATCTTTAATTGCTGAACCTTTGCTGGTGATTCAATATCAGTCGAAAAACGACCAAATTTAATTTGGCAGCAAGATGGTGCTCCTTAATATTATAGTCCTGTCATAGAAAATTATTTAAATACACGGTCTAGGGAATTGATTGGTCAACACCGTGATTTCTTTTGACCTCCAAGGGCGCTAGACCTAAATCCACTGGACGTTTTTTTATGGGATACTCTTAGAGACCTAGTGTATAAAATTAAACCAGTCACTGTTCAGGAGCTCAGATACCAAATACGTGAAGGTACACACACAAAATAATTATTGATCAGGTTAGAAAATTTCGTTTATATTGGTTTGTAAGTTTCATTTTATTTGTTATTTGTTTTTCATAATATTACGTCATCAAAAGTCTTAATTAAACGATCATCTCTATAAATTGCATAATTTTCTACAGGGGTTTCTCGACAACGCGCCTTGCAAATTATTTGGACAATAGGCTTCGTACTGAAGATGATGCCCAGCAATTAAGAAACGATGATTTGAAGACCCTCATACTCAGACATGGTATAATATACGGGGGTTTACCTTTGAAAAAAGTTTGAAAATTGATGATGCGCGAAGTGTAACAACACATTTTTTTTATTTAAAATTCGAAACAAGATTAAAATATTTTAGCTAAATCAGTTTAAATATCGGGTCAATAATGAAGATAATTATAATAATAATATTAAATAGCCTTTATTAAAAAAAAGATGCAGCCTACGTTTCAACAGTATTTTACGATAAGCGAATCTAACCAGATAGCTCAATATAAAACTGTTAATGTAGTTTGCGCACGATTTACTAAAATACACGTAATTTATATTAATTTACTCAAACTATAGAAATTAGAAAACACAAACAAATTGTATTTCTAGCAGATGATCGTTGTACATTTTTTAAGTACATTTAGATATAAGTTAGTGAATTCTTGTGACATAGAATTGTAGAAACTAATTGCGTTCAATGTAAATAACTTTAGAGATACATGGTCATATTTACGGAGACCCATAATAAAACGTACACTACCATTCTGCATGTAGACTCAACAGCGACAAAAACAAAACATAAATCACATAACAGCAGTTGAAACGTGAGAGAACATCAGTGAGTTCCTCAAGCATAATTGTTCCCTTATTGTCACAATTAAAATATGCCTGTTACAATATAAAATTGTTAGTGACATGTATGCCTTTTGCCTTTCAGGTTTCAATTTAGCACCTGTCACTCTTTGGAAATACTTAGAACTATTTATTAATACAATATTGCAGCTTTAAATACTTTTGTGTTGATGTTATCATTATCAACATAATTAGTAAAAGATTATCTATCCATCTCGCTAAATGGGAAATGGTACCATGATGCGGGATTCAAAAAAGTATATTTGATTAATAAAGTAGATGTTAACGGTTGAAATGAAAATAAATTCAAAACTGAAGTGAAGTTTTGACAGCATCTGGTTACGGTCCAAGCGCGTTCTATTTGGTGTTATCTCAAAATCTGAAATGAATAACGAAGTCTGGTTTTCGGCAAAATGAATGATAATAAACGCTTCCAATGGGACACTTCTTGACGAAAAAAAAAAATCTTAGGAACACTCCCGAATATCTGAGCAGAAAGTTTTTTAGGAATGTCGTCTTTTATTAAGGTTCCTTTCATAAGAGGTGTATCAGAGAATTAGATGATATCAGGACTGCAGCTATGCTCTCAACATGACGGTGCACCTACTCACAATGCACGAGACATTACTAATTTCCTAAATAATGTGTTTGCCGAAAACTGAACCGGAAATAAAGGTCCTATATATTGTTCCCCCAGACCTGACCCCTTGGGACTTCTTTTTGAGGGGGAGAATCAAAGACCTTGTATTTCGAAATCGCCCAACTACTAGAACGGAATTGGCACTTCGCACTTCGTTCTGTATTCAAGCAGCTTCGTGCGGTAGCACTTTTTAATGCAGAAAATAGCTACTATGGTAAATATCAAAAATTGCAAATATCTTTTAAACCATTTAATAAAAATAGGTGTATGGCACATCGTTCCACAGGAAATTATATTAGAAAACTGATTTTTTAGAAAAATTGGGGGTATCCCATTTAAAGAAATATAACTTTGGGTGATATCTCGGGAACTAAAGTCTCTAAGACAAAACGGATAAAATTGAAAGATTCCCGTTAAAAAAAAAATAAAAAGAAAAGTTTTTTCCCAAAAAGCTATTCTTACAATTAAAAAGTTATAGAGCGCCCTTAAATCGTACATTTTTGAGAATCGCCGTGTAGCTCAAAAACGCCTTGACATATCACGATGCGGTTTTCAGTTTTTGACTTCTCTCGAAAATCGAGAGTTTTGGACTATGCCGCAAATACTTAAAGCCATAGGGGCCCCTCGAATTTTGACCACCCGGCACACTTTAAAACAGCGGTATTTCCAACGGGATGGATAATGTTCGTTTCGCGTTTTGTTTAAATTAATTTTATAAATAAGTTAGTTAATTATTACATTTAAACTGATGGTTTCAAAACCTACCCACCACTACCCACACAAATATAACTTTGCACATTTACTAAATGAAAACTGTTGTGCCGTTCGTGCCTATTACTGACTAATACCGACTTCAAAAGCTACTGTAATGTTCCATTAAAATGATTATAGCAGCACTTTTGATAATGAGGCTATGTCAGTCGCCTGGCATGGTCCCAACCCGGCCCTCAACAAATTTCTTAAATTAGCAAACTGAAAACAATTACTTAATTAAATCAGTTAAATTGCCTTTCTTTGTGACTTAAATTAACTTTAACAAGGTTTATTTTTAGACGGATTGCACTCTCTCGTGCACGAAAATTAACTAACTAGACCGTGGTTGCCGATTTTTAAAAAAATAAATTTATTTTCGAATTACAAGTTTAGCAGTGTACAACATTAATATTTTCAACTGACTGACTGCTGCGCATCTTTCCCGTCTTTATATGTTACGAGTCTTGCACATTCAGCAGGTTCCCAGACATTTTTATCCACGTCTTATCAGAGAAGCTATTGAAATTCAAAAACATCAGAATAATTTCAATAGAAAAGAAGAAGGTCTCAATATCAGTAAAACATGGACTCAGGTCATCAACAAAACAACGTGTTTACCCAGACAAGTTCAACCCAAGCCCGCCACCGAGGTCACGCCCACTACAGCGCGCTTAAATACGGCAGATCTTCCAGTCAACCAACCAGTCATCGGAGAGCAGTACGGAAGAACACTTCGACCGTTACCGCATCGCCGCTCTTGAAAATGTCTACCGCAGTTGTAGACGAAACGTCGAGTTTAATCTCGGGACCACGGCTCAAAAACCCGGAAATATTTAGTAATGTAGTCACCTGATTTAATTTTCTTTGGATCGGTTTTTCATTTTGAAAATTGTTCGGGTTAGTGATATCGTAAAAATGGTCGATTAACGATTGACATGTTGCTAAATCACGATTCAAATCATTTGGGTTACCGTCAAAATTTGGTACGCAATTTAAATATTCAGGTTTAAAATGAGGCATTTGAGAAAATTTATCAATTTAATGTTTTGTGTGATTTGTAAATAATATTTCTGGATTTGAAACAGAGTCAGTTGAGGGTCTACTTAAAAGCAAGTTGCCTAATTCGCAAATTATATCATCGACACTTGTCATTAAATTATCAATTACATTTACAATAAGATCAATAGGTCAACTCTTGTCATGCGTCTTTATAAGGATTCGACTTCTGGAGGCGATTTGGTTTCTTTCAAATGTCTGGTCCTGGCGAAGATAGGCGATTCTGGTCCTATCCTCCGTTGATTGACTAGCTGATTGTAATCCGCAGATCTTCGATAGATTGGAAGATTTACGACGTTCGGAAAAACCCCACATTGATTCAAACAGATCGACTAGTGTCACAACAGTTCTTTTATCCGCTTAATTCGATTGAAACGAAACAAATCGAATACGTTCGATACGTATAGATATGCACACTCAGCAGGTAATTGGGGTATATGGTAACACAACTCCTCCCCCCTTAGAGTTAACTACACTTGGTGAAGGGTAGTTCAATTGTCGGACATTCTTCTTCCATCTTCTTCGTTCGGAAACATCCTCCGGTGACCAAATACTTGTAGCATACATAAACAGAGGCTATAACTAAAATAACATATACAAAGTGGTCCATATATAAGTGACCATACGTCCCGTTTTGAACGGGACTGTCCCTTTTATAGGTCACCTGTACCGTTGTCCCCAAAACAAAGCTCCGGGACGCAAAATTGTCCCGTTTTGTGAAACTGTCGATCGGTGATTCCCACCGCCCGCCCGCGCACGCTGTTCGTTACTGTTTATTGTTTATTAGGCTATTCACGCGCACGCACTCAGTCTTCTCGCTATTGTTTTGTTTTTACGTAACGTTTGTGAAGTAGTTTAGTGATAAACTGCTATATAATTATTTTTTTATATTGTTTTGGATTTTGCCCATAGTTATGCCGAAACGCAAGTGTTCATTTAATGTCAACTTACAAGCAAAATACCCTTTTATTAAGCAAACTAATACTCCTTCAGATGTCAGGTGCGAAAAGAGTCGCACAGAGTTTACTGTTTCCCATAGTGGTGCTGGTGATATTGAACAGCATTTGGAGTCATAAAAACATAAAAATGCCGATCGTGCCGCTGCTTCCAGTTCTTCAATGTTAAACTTTTTCAAGAACCCAAACGCGCCAACTTCAAAGGACTTGGATATTGCTGCCGCAGAAGGCGTCTGGGCTTATCACACCATACAAGAAAACCACAGTTTTTGTTCCAATGATTGTGCGTCGAAATTAATTCAAACATGTTTTGATCCGAAATTCATATGCGCGCGTACAAAAACCGAAGCTATTGTGATAAATGTTTTAGGGCGTTCAGCGATCGACAGTTTAAAAGATGATCTTAATAAATCCAATTGTATAACAATTTTAAATGACGCTTCAAAACCACGGTAACAAAAAAATTTACCCTTTCGTAGTGCGCTTTTTTCAACCTTATGAAGGTGTGCAAGTAAAAATTTTAGACATCCAAGAGCAACCAGGTGAAACTTCTGACATTATTGTAGATTATTTACATCAAGTATTAATAGATAATAATTTGACAAAAAAAGTCGTTGCATTTTGTGGTGACAATGCTAATGTCAATTTTGGAGGTGTAGCTAGGCGAGGAACTAACAATGTATTAGCCAAGTTACAATCATCTCTGAAAAAACCGTTGATAGGTATTGGATATGGAGCCCATATAATTCACAATGCAATAAAATCCACTGCAGATGATCTACCTTTAGACTACGAAAGCATTATTGTCAAAATACATTCATCACCAATTGCTTGGCTTGGCTTATTATTGGTCTGCTAACAGTGACGTAGATCTATTTGCAGGAAGTAGGTTTTGATGACTGCAGTAACTGAACTTCGCAAGGATTCTTCGTTCCAAGTTCTTTCTTGCGGACATAGATACATTGACGTCGTCGTTTCTTTGCAA
Organism: Cylas formicarius; assembly: GCF_029955315.1. NCBI lineage: Eukaryota > Metazoa > Arthropoda > Insecta > Coleoptera > Brentidae > Cylas > Cylas formicarius. The sequence goes on along the minus strand of NW_026844334.1, from coordinate 30,062,081 downwards.
GGTTTCTTTGGTATATGTAGTGCAATTGATTTTTGATTAAATATTTATTACGCGATATAACAATCTTAAAGAGACTCTGATGTTAATAAGGATAGAATACAAATTAAAATATTCAAATTAATTTGGATTTATTATTGGAATGTGCAATAGATAAGTTATTCTATTATTTAGAATAAAGCTATCGATGGTAATCAATTTTTCAAAATGTATTATAGTTTCCAAGATAATAGGTAAGGGTATTCTATTTAAACTATTTTTTTTTTCGATTTGTTTAAGTTCACTAAAAACGTCGTTTACTAGGATGTAATATTCATAATTTGGAAAATGTTGAATGTCAAATCAATTATTTCGGAAACATTGATTATTCCGTTAATAATATCTTTTTAGCAGTCACAAAATCTGTATCCGGCTGTATCTTAACCGTGTGTGTCTGTCGTTTATTACACAAGTCGACAACAACTTTCGGAACGTTCGATCAATACGAGAAAGGAACGGCGAAAGTTTTGGATGTATTTTTTGAGGTCAAATATTAGCGGACGACATGATACCGGAGATAAAAAACCGAAACTTCACGTTTAAGGGATTGCGGGATATTCAGTTCGCGATATATTAGGGCAAATACGTGCGACCGAAAAACATCGTCCGCAAAAACCGTCATTATTCATTTGAGAAATATTTGAAAAATCTAAATTTGATAAATGGGTATCCCGTCAGGGTTTACAGTTCACGCAAAAGTTCTTTCTTCGAGAAAATTTATGACTTTCTATAAATAGAACGTGCCACGTACCGAGATTCGAAAAATCGCTGTGAAACCGGACGATGTAATTTCGAAATATTTATAGTGAACCACGAGCGTAAATCTTTAATATTTAATTAAAATGGCGATGTACTGAGTTTACCACCCGCCATAACAAATAAGACGTTCTGAATGGGCGTTTTACTAAGATAATGAAGAATATATGTCATCGGACGCGACCTAGCGGTTGAACTCCATACTATATTCGCTGAGAGCATAGATAAAAAGACAAATAGATGTTTAACTTAAATTGGGGAACAACATTGATTGTGAACTAATCAAACTCTCTCTCTCTCTCTCTCTCTCTGTGTGTGTGTATAGACCTCTTGTGCCTTTCTATATATTTTGTGTTGGCTAATTTTGGTCATCCCGAAAGGATGTGTTCAATCGTTTCCGAGTGTTCTTGGCACTTTCTGTCAGATGCAATGTTTTCTTTCAGCATGTACTTTTGATAGTTCTGAATGCTGACTTTGTACTTCAAAAGGAAGCCATTTCTATCGTGCTCCTGCGAGCCACTGTGGAACTTTCGCAAAACAGATGTAATTTTATTGTGCATACACCCTGTATAAAGTGCCGTTCACGTCCCGCCTAACTTCAAAGTCATGACAAACTTTGATAATTGCTAAAATTTGTACAAATAATTTTCGAATTCGAATGATGATGATATTTTCAAATATCTCGCGCATCCTCTATGATTCACGAAACCGGAAACTCTCTCTCGACACAATTTACGATCCTTTTTTTAAATCGAATTATCCCATGTTTTATAGTTTTTGATTTACGGATAATAATTTACTCACGAAAACGGCAATTTTTAGGATCTTTTAGATTTTTTGCCCATAATAAACACATCCTGTATATAATTCATACAATGTACAAAATAGAGGTGATATCCCTGAATATCCCACGTCTCCTGGTATATATATTTTTCCAATAGAGTTTTCGAGAAAATACTTGTTTTCTGTTTTCTTTTAGATTTTTGCCTATAATTTAAAAACCCTTTATATAATCGAAAAAACTCTTGAAATAAATGTTATATTATTGGACCCTCCGCGTCTGCCAGTTAAAGAAGTTTGCCGATCGGGTGAATGGTTATGGAGAAAAACATGTTTTTCTGGAGGCCAAAATAACCAAAAAAAAAATTCAAAAATTTTACAAAAATACTGAATTGCGCTCTAATTTAATAGTTTAAATTTGGGTCTGAACTTCTACTCTCTGCCAAGTTTGAAGTCGGTAGCTGCAAATTTGAGGCGCCTGTTACGTTTTTTAATATTGAAACACAGTTCTTTAGTTATCAATTTTCAATAATATTTTTAATTTGCCGTATATTTTGAAAAATTATCAAGAATAAAAGTTTTTGCAGTCAAATCTTCTACGTGTCCTCGTTCAAGAATATTTTCGGTTCCATAAACAGTTTTGGAGAAACGATCTTTTCCTTAGCCCTTGGCAAACGCAGTTTTTAATTTTTTTAAAATACTTCCTTAACCTCCAATTCCCCCCATTTCAATAGTCAAAACAGTCGAAAACGCAGTCATTTTTACATACTATGCACCTCGTGAACGATTAAAAATGAGCAAAATTTGAAGCCTGTAGCTCAAACCCTTTTGAAGTTATCTTCGAATAACAGAGAGAGAGAACGGACAGACAAAAAATGAAAACGCTTTTTTTCGATACTGATTCCATCTGTACCAACGGCTACGCTGTACGATGCACCGTTATCGAGATCTCTAGTGTAGTGAGGAGTATACTTTCGAAAAGAATCGATATCATCGATTTTTCGAAAGTAACAAGAAAACGGCGAATTTGATATGGCCACTTACGACGAATACAAGACACAAGACACTGTACTGTACTGGGCGTTTCATTTTCTATAAAAATTTGAGATGTAAATAGTACTCAAAAATAAGAGCGATTAAATCTTATCTCATTATGCGAGCTGTAACTATAGGAATTAGGTAATTGATAAATGGTCATTCAAAATAACAAAATAAAAACCGAACAATTGAAAGTCTTCGCCGTTTGAAGCCGAAACTAGTCTAGCGCTTCGAGAAATTCTTTTTAAAAATATCTGCTTTAAAGTGAAAAATTTTATTCTAATGGACGTCGAAAAAGAAGGAAATTTTCGTCGCGTAAGTAATTCGAACGGAACGGAAAGTGGAGTGGGGCATCGGCGAAAGACAGCGAAGCTTCCGAACTCGCATTAATCCTGAGAGATCGTGGATATAATCAGTCAAAGTGTTTGGACCGTCATTTCCAATTTGCCGAGACGGAGGATCCCGGTGTCGCTGAACCTTCGACGTTTGTTTTGTCGCTCGTCCAGGGCTTAATTCTACCACCCCAAACTTAAAGTGTGGGTGGATAAGTTGGGACAAAACGTAGCAAGGTAAAACCAGGCCCCAACTATGCAAACCGTTTGTCAACATAATTGATCTGTCTATGATGCAACTTTCCAGACGTGCCTGAAGAATAAATTAATATTTCTTTAAATCTTATTCGAATGCTTATGTTTAATTTTGGACACCCTGTATGAAAGTACGCAACAAAAATTACAAAAATGTTAACTTACGATTCTTTTTTAACGTTGTGCCCAATATAAGGATCATATTGTTAAAAATCACAAAAATTTGCATTTTCAAATTGGTTACGCTGGAGGCACTTTTTTTTTTTCATAATCAAATTCCATTCGAAATAAGCAAGTTGACAACAACTTCCTTTCAAATTTCGCACACGTGTCAAATAAAACGTCCCACTATACGATCTGGAAATCCATAGGAGATGCGAAGAAAAGTTTCACGCAAAGTTTGTTGGACTCTCCTGAAGATTTAAAATATTATAATTTTGGTCATACAGAGTGTTGTTTGTTATTGTAAATGGAAAAACTTGTACTTATTGACATTATTGGAATCCTTGATTAAAATAAAGGTCACTCTCTTGAGAATTTTCTCGAATTTTGCATAGTTTAGGCAGAAATTTAGGTTATGTGTTTTTTTTCCATATTTTGATTGCCTCATATAAAATTGTGTTGCGACGCTACTGATATAGGTATTGCAAAGAAAATTTAACCACACACTAAAGTTTGACAGATGCGCCTCAGCTTATACAGCGTGTTTCAAATAGGTGGTGCCGTTTTGGCGAATTTAATTAACAAAATCTCAAGATTTTCAAATGGAACACGCTATATTTTTATTCAGATATCAATTGTAGGACAAAAAACAAGGTGAGTTTGTAATTTATCTTACATTTAAAATTTACTTACATTTTGAGATATTCGAGGTTTAAAGACACGATACTACTTCTTTTAAAGATATAATACTCCTGATATACGAATAAAACCTATTGCTAATAATACAGGGTGTCCATTTATACGTGGTTATTTTGAAAAAAATCGACTCTAGCTTGATTGAACATACCTAATAGCAAAAATAAATAATTAAAGTTTATAGGTTAACCAAAAAAACTATAACTTATTTAAAATACAAATAAAATATATCCTAACAAAAAACTTGACCACTATGAACTTTTTAAATAAAAACATAAAAAACAACAAAAACAAACGGAAATGACAAAGTTTGTTTATACCTTAATTCGTCAAAAAACAAAAGATTGCGATGTCATAGCCAACTACATTTTTAAATATTTTGAGCAGCATTTTAAGATGAACACTTTTAACTTAACTTTATGGACCGAATTAACCAACACTTTTTAGTTAACTTTTTTCTTATAGATTTATTTATTGTTTGTTACCTTGCTTAGTAAGCGTATAAACTTTAATTACTTATTTTTGTTATTTGGTATTTTCAATCAAGTTAGATAATTAACCATTAAATGTTTCTTTAAATATGAATTCTGCAGTTTTAGTTGCTATGTATTGTATGTGCAGTAGGTTTTATTCGTATACCTGGAGTATCATATCTTTAGCGTCGTGTCGTGTCTTGCCTAAACTATGCAAAAATTGAATAGGAATTTCTTAAGAAAGTGACATTTGTTTTAACCAAGCATTCCAAAAATGTTATATATATATATATATATATATATATATATATATATATATATATATATATATATATATATATATATATATATATATATATATATATATATATATATATATATATATATATATATATATATATATATATATATATATGTATTCATGTATTCATTCACGGATGGAAAAATGTGATGACACTATATTCCGGGATATCATCCGTTCGCTTGTTGAACTCCGACTGGAATCCTGCAGACGTTTCGCCAAAATCTCACTTGGCATCTTCAATGCTCGCGCTCCGAAAACACTTCGAAGTGTTTGTGAAGAGACTTTTGTACGAAACTTTTTTTCGTATCTCCTATCGGTTTCCAGATCGTATAGTGGTTCGTTTTATTTGGCACACGGTTAAGTCACTGGATGAATTTTAATTTAATGTGAAGATTAATTTGTTGTCAGAAAATCGTTGTTTTTCACACTCCTGGAACTGAGTTTGCTTCATTGCATATGGGGTCGCAAGTTGTTGAGGTTCTGATTTTTGGACCATACCATACTATGCAGTCAAATATCGTAAACTTACTCAGTTTCCAGTGTAATCTCTTTGGAGAATATTGCATTGTTTTTTAGGATCAATATTCTGCAGATGTCGTTACGATGTGGTTATAATTTTGTCAATATAAGCTCCTATTCACACTGAGTTTAAGAATTACTTTTAACGATGATTTCGAAAATTTTAAGACTGTTAAAAGATTCAGTCATTGCTCAAATCATTATTGCACATTTCCCCAACTTATTCTAATTCGCATGTCCAGTTGACATTGGGGCTTCTTCAGGTTCCACAGTGATTTTATTTTTGTTTTGTTTTGTACCTAAATTGTCTAAAATTTTGAGTTCCTTGCATATATGCTGGAAGAATGTTGAACAGTCTGGGTGCATAATATTTATGAGAACGTTGTCCATGTGTTTTTTTGAACAGCAGTGGAGTACTGGGCACTATTTCTGGTATTGTACATTTGCTGATTATAAGTTAATTTTATTTTACCTATTTTTATATCTTTTTTGTTTATATGTAATTTTAAATTTTAAAATTCATGTATCTGGTATTATCAAAATTTAGAGTCAGTGTTGATGTAGCAGTTTTTCAGAATTACGATATCCTCTTCAATCAAAAGTTGAAGTGATCTCCACGAATCTGCCTTACATATTAACGAATAATCTGCAAAAACTAATATGGTAGTGTTTGGTTTAGTTGTAACATATCATGTATATATAAGGTTAGTAAAATTTGACCAAGAACGCTTCCCTGTGGCACCCTAGGATCACCATTTAGGTTTTTAATATTGACGTACTGTTTGCTTTCTGAAAAATAATTTTTTAGTAAATCAGTTGGAAAAAAAGTAAATAAAAAGCATTTTTTTTCTAATTTCCCAAGTAACTTAGCATTGGAATCTTGGAGGTATTTTTAATTTGCTCAAAAATGTTATCATCTAATATTTTAGCAAAGACTAATAGCATTTACCACTGTTTCCGCTTTCGTATAAAGGTAATGTAATTCTTTTTTGAGACACTTTGGAAAACACCCCTGCTGAAAGTCCTTATTTATTATATGAGTGAAAGGTTCAAATATTTTACAAGACCTCTCTTTTAAAGTTTTGGTTTTGATATTGTTCCAACTGATTGATTTTTTTTTATTTAAGGCCACTGCTAACATATTACATCACTTAAAGACATAGTATTTTCTAGGTCTGTGATACTACTTCTGTAATGACTTATCGGCTTAATTTCTTTTGCTGAATTTGTTCCCAGATCGCTATAGAAGGTATGTTTAGAGTTTTTTGTTAGGCGTGGAAGGTTGTTTTTATATGCATTATACTTCTCATATAAACTGTAAAATTCTGAACGCATAGTATTATTTATTTTAATGTTCCTCAGTAAGACTTTTCGGTGCGCACTGACGCCTCCACATATTACTAAATGTAAACTGTGTAGGAAATGTAAGAATTCCAATTTTACGAAAAGCATTCCTGCAATCACGCACAAAGCAGTCTCTGAGAAACATTTTCATTGGGTCTCTCCAATTTTAATTTGGGAATCAGTATATTCTTGGTCTCTGCGATTTTTCACAGCGAAGATAATTCTTTGAGTCTTATCGTTCTTAATAGTGGCTTGTCGTAGTTGATCTAGACTTCAGCCCGTAATCACCTCTCCACTACATCCCCAACATTAGATCATACCGACCTCCATGGAACCTACTGAGGGCACTTCAATCCCCACCACAGTCTAGACGATTCTCAAGATATGATGTAAATATTTGAAGATTATTGCCACTCAAGTTATTCAAATTTCTAGAGCAGAAACTGGTGAGGAACACATGTCGTTACAAGCTAATAAACAAAATAACATTTTTAATATCACGAAAATATAAAAAATACATTTCCTCTAAATTATTTGGACTATATTTTAACATTTTGAGCCCAGGATTTTACACTTAAAATATCTTCACTTATTATTGAAGCATGAAATAGTATGAAATGGCGTGTTTTTTTTTTCTGTTCATGAATAATGAATAATAAAATATAAATATTTTTTCAATTTCAACACAACCCAAACTATTAAAATAAAAAATACTCTTTTGTTGTACGTCGAGTGGGCAGAACATTGTTATGATTAGCGGATAAAAGTTGCGTGTGGCTATGGCAATGCGATCCTGCATTTAGATAACCCACCGGTTTATTTATCATGAAAGCGTCGAAGTTCATCGACACTTTGAAATTTAAAAAAAACTAAAAATTATTTCTTCTAAATTATTATCTGAAGACGAGTATCAATAAAAAACTATTTTAATTATTTTTCATTGCTGATATAAAACGTATTTATCTGTTATGGAACAGTAATTGTGAAAATACTCCACATATTTGGATTTGATGATTTTCTTTTTTTCTCTCTCTTTCGTCCTTCTCCTAGTATACAAAATAGGTACTAGCTCTAAACGTAGGGTTCGGCATATTAATTTGTGAATCCCTGTTACAAAAAGTCACAAACGCTGTCGGACTTTCCAAATTAAAAGCACTCAAAGCGATAAAAAAACAATCTCCTAAAAGTAATGCATTGAACCTTATTTCTTGCAATGTTACAAATTTGTGAGTTGCTCCATATCCATGAACCAAGGACAGATACTGCGCTTGTAAACCACTCATGTGCATTGCAACTAAGCGATATTTCTTGCGATTAGTTTTATCATCATAAAGAGGTGTTTTATTTATGTGAGTCCAATTGGTTACGACCCTGACAAAGCGTACTTTGTTTGAGATCTTTTTTTGGTTTTAAGAGTTGCTGGCCGTATATATTTCTCTATATCTTGTCAGCAATGGCGAACACCAATATCATCTACTCCTGTTTGAAATACCGGACCATCTACATATCTCAACTACATTTTCATTTTATTAATTGTACTTATAGCACCGCCTCTCGTATCTCCCAAAAAGTTATTTGATTTGATTGTACACAGGAATACCTACTCAAGCGGACTATCTGCTTTTGGTTTGATTTGTTTATATTTTATAAGTAATCTCATACCTCGTTATGAGGATACACTAAATGCTCATTTTTATCCATAAGCCCAAAACACCTAAAGCAATTTACGCTGAAAAACGAAAACAAATATTCACCTTTCTTTAGACAAAAAATGTATTCAGGAAAAACGTTGGCAAAAACTTATTTACTTCAGTGTAAAGTTTCAATAAGTTTCTATGCTCAGCGAACATTAATATTCTAAAGAAAATGTACCTTGCGAAGCCACCTACAGTTCAGATACTCGGTTTGTTTGACGTTAGTTCAAAGTTCAAGTATAAATAATAATAATAATAATAATAATAAACGGCTTTATTAGTCAAATAAAAACAAACATATACATATTCACAATATAATACAAACAGTTCTGATTGAACCAGGGCGTAGTCTAGCCGAACGCCCTACTCTACTGAACCCCAAATCGTCGGATTAGTGCACAATGTTTTTTTTTTAATTATATGAGAAAATATAAGAAAAAAATATAATGCTGTAAGATTGAGGTATAACGTAACTTAAGATTTAACAAAAAAAAAAACAACTATACACACTGACAGAAACTGGGAGCTAGAATACTATTCTTTCAAGAAAATCTGCATAGGAGGAAAAGAAAATGACATGTAAAACAAAAAAAAGCATATTTAAGGACATTGGTATTGCACACTAAACAGGTAACTCTTATATCGTTTTTTAAATATTTTTTCTTCAAGGGAAGTGAATTCGTTTGGTAAAGAGTTATAAAATTTAATACCGTTATAAGTAAACGATCTCTGGAAGATGGTGACTTGGCACAGTGATTTTATTAATAAATCTGACATTCCGTGCGTGTACCGTTTCCCGAAAAACAAACCTATTACTTAAAGATAAAGGTAGCCCAGGGTTCGTCAGAACCTTCATCGCAAAACTACCCAAATGAAGTGCTCTGCGATTCTCCATTTTCAACCAATTAAGCTCTATGAATGTGTGAGAAATATGGTCGTATTTTCGTAGTCCTAAAATAAGGCGTGAACCTGTATTTTGCACTTTTTGAATTCTATTTTTGTCTGCTACATCAAGACAAAGGCCATAAATAAAATCACAGTAGTTGAAACCAGAAAGCACAAGAGATTCACAGAGCATTCTACGTAAAGGAGAACTAAGTATATGTCTACTGTTATATATCATTTTTAATGAAGGGTATGATTTTTGAATTAGGATTTTAATATGTTCCCTAAAGCGCGACTCCGTATCCAATATAATACCCAAATTTTTCGCAGAGCTGACCATTGAAAGCCTGATACCATCAAGACGAATATCCTCATTCTCATTTAGAAACTGCTTATTAATTTTTTGACCAAAAAACATTAAAGTAGATTTAAGAGGATTAAGTTTAAGGTTATGTTCTGAGGAAAGTTGTTTTAATATATTCAGGTCCTCGTTTATTAACCTGGATGCATTTTCGCAATCAGAGTGATTAAAGTGAAAACAAATCTGCGTATCATCGGCATAGGCCTGGACTTTACAGTGCCGCAAGGCCCTCAAAATATCAGTTGTGTAAATAATAAAAATCAGAGACCCGAGGATAGAGTCCTGCGGAACACCTGACAAAACCTGAACTCGCTCTGAAACCGCGCCGCTGCACACAATCTGTTAGATAAGTAGGATGTTACCAGATCAATCGACTGTCGTGAAAGTCCATAATATTCAAGTTTTGCTCATAGAAGTGCATGATTAACGGTACCAAAAGTCTTTGAAAAATCCAAGAGTATGAGTTCAGTCATTATTTCATCAATAGCGGAAATTATATCGTCTATTAAACCAAGCAAAGCAACCGAAGTACTGAAATCTTGCCTAAACCCCCATTGACACTCGGGTATGAAATTATTAACAATGCAATAGTTAAATAACTGTTTGTATAACACTTGTTTAAAAATTTTAGAGAGAGCCGGTAAAATGCTGATGATTCTAAGATCATTAAAATTTGTTGTATTTTTTATCGTAGGTAAGGGCTTTCCAATGGAAGTTTTCCATCAATCTGAAAAATCATTTAACTCAATACAGCAGTTAATTATGTGCGTGAAATATTTATCGATAAAAAGTATGCAATGTTTCAACATTTTAATATTTATATTACCCTCGGCTGCGGCATCAGTGAATATCCGAAAATCGAGCATTATCATTCAAATAACTATTATTTTTATAAAAATGAACGTTGGTATCACAGTCAGAGACACTTCATAGAATTTTGCCGAAATATGCACTAATTTGTTTTGGATTTACCAAGTCAATTGGAATATCACATTTATTACTTACTTATTTTCTACTATAAACGTAGAGTAATTCGCACTGATCAAAACTCAAAAGTATGAGCAAACTGTCCGCTGATAGTTTGCGTAACAAAACTTTATCGTCACTTCGAGAGCGCGCACTATGTTATATTTATGGTCCACCAAGATATGATCTCGATTTTCGTGCTTTCCAAAGTTTCTTCTGCATTCAGTTTTGCACTAGATCTGATATCACATGCTGTTTAAGTTAGAAGATAAAATCTGGTGGAAGGGTTATTTATTACATTTGTCATAAAAGACAATCTGAGGAAATAAATGGTGTCCTGAGCGATCCTTTAGAATTTACCTGCGCAGTAGCCAAATGAACTGTTCTCTTTTTTATTATTTATAATAAACACCTTTTAAAGACCTTTAGAAGACAAAATGCAAGACAATTTTTTATTATATAAAATGGTTTAAAAACAACAAACTTAGTATAAATTTCACAAAACTATTTTTATGCCTTTAGTACCTATAGCAATAAATTACCATTATATGATACCTCTAAATTTCAAGTTAAGTCTAGTAGCTTGTAATAAATTTAAGTATCTTGGAGTAATTGTTGATAGTCCTTTGAGATCGGATCAGGACTCCGAATTTATCACACATATACTTAGATCACTTATACCAATTTTCAAATTTTTTACAAAAATTTAGAGCTCGCGCTCGCTCAATAGCATTTAAATTACGGAATTTTAGCATGATTTTAAGAATTATTTATAAAAGGGTTAGGTGTTATCCAACAACACAATTTCTTAATGAATGAGATGGTCGATGCAAGACTATTTTCAAAAAATAGCAGTCCAAATCTTTTTAAACAAAATTTCTATTTGAAATGATGAACATGCATTACTCAACCAAAAACAGAATGAATCAAGCTACTGTCAAAGCTAAGGTATCTAAAACAATAGGACCGAGATGTTTTATTTATCTGTCTGCAACAGTTTCACAAAAAAAAATTTTTTTTCGGAATAGTAAAACCCTTTCATTATTTAAATTCAGATTCAAAACATTTATTAAAACTGAAATAACCAGAGATGAAATCCATAGTATAGTAGACTTAAAAAACAACTAATAATTTCAACATTATTAATTTGACCCATTTATCCATTATTTGATTATGATTCTTTTCATGTTTTTTTATCTATATTTATTTACTCTGTATGATTACCAGATTGAATCTAAGAGTTACTATTGATTTATTAGGGACAAAACCCATAATTATTAAGACTTTTTCTTTTCTGTTTCCAGTATTTTTTATTTTTTTGTTTAGTTTTAAGTTGGCCAAATAGTTTAGCTAATAGTATCCTGGGGAACTTGCAGTATGTTCTTTTTAGACCTGGGAAGTTATTCTTGTGTATTTTGAGGAGTTAGATTCTTATAAATTTTATTTTATAAAAAAAAATTAAAGAAAATATTGTATTGCCACCAAACAATAATTTGCAAATAATGTATTTATATAAATAAGCAAGAAAAACACAGCAACTTCAATTTGTAGCCGTCTTTTTCTTTTCTCTCACTATTTTGCTTTTCTATCACGCTGTTAACTGCCACAAACGAATAAGCAGTATCAGTGCAAGTTATGATGGATAGGCTGACTGCAAGCACAAATATTAGAAAGATACGAGTTCTCCGGGTCCTGGTAGTGCGAGACTTTGATCGTCTAGATCAATTTGGCAAAATTATGACTGAACGAACGAGTCATCATGCATTTTAAAAATCATCTTCGAACTAATGTTAAAAAACTGCTTTCGGAAAGTTTGGAACTGTCTATATCTGCTTATCTTGATATTGTATATCGCCTTTATTTTACAAATTTTAATAATAGGGAATAGAATAGAATAGAATAGAACAGATTATACTTTCGTACCTTCTGTACCCTGCTTGTGTTCGATATATAATCTAAAATCTATCGAGGAAAGAGCATGTTAGTCATCATATTATAAAAGTTGCATAAAATATTAAAATCAAAAGAATCCAGTAACTTAGCAGAATTCATCATTTAAACAAGTGAGCCCAGAACAGAGTGTTTTAATAGTACATTATGCAACAAGTGCGGTAAACGGCATTTGACTCACGAGTTTATTTGACACGAGCGGAGCGAGTGTTTAATAAACGAGTGAGTTAAAAAGTTTACCGAACGTGTTGCATACTATACTTTTTCTACGACCGTTAGTTTTTGGGTACATTTTCGCAAAACAACACGAATACATTCACTGACATGACTATCAGAATTGACAAACGTCAAAATTCAAAGCGTGGGAAATATCTCCGAAAACATCCGATTGCTCCCAAACCCGTAAAATCCCGCAAATGTCCGAAGTGGCTCGGATTCGTGGGAAACGAAACTGACGTGGCAAAGTGACGCTTCCCGCACGCTAGATCGGTGCGTAATTAGGTATTTTACAGGCGGGAGTAGAAAAAAATTATTTTGTAAATACTTCTGCCCTAATTTATATATTATTAGATGGTAAAAAAATTTTATATGGGATTTTAGACTCTGGTGGAGCAGCTTACTCAGATTTAAATTCCATGCGTAATACCAAAAAATGGACCTTGGAAATAATATATGGTAAAAAACGAAACCTCCCCACAGACCCACTTTTCCAAAATATTTGGCGGTTAGATTGTTTACAAATATAAAAAAAAAGTAAACTAAAATTAAACTGAAACAGAGAACAAAAAAAATAAATTTAGCTTCGTTTCTTCACAGCGCTCAATCAAATTTGTTCTACGTTTTCGTAATAGTTAAGTCTAAAAAATTAATAAAGTTATCCTGTCCAATCCCGATAATGAATTTTATACGATTATGTAATGAGTTAATGTAATTTAAAAAATAATTCAATTGTCTGTCCGTTCCAACAAAGCAAGCAAAGACATCATCTACGTATCTATACTACCATAGAAAACTTTTACTTATAGGATGTTCTACTTTGATATTTTCCACACAAAATGGCTGCATTTCACTCTTTTATACACATACTTCTTAATACGCCACTCTCAACAGAAAATTACAACAAAGAACTTCATATCATTAAACAAATTGCATTGAACAACAGCTATTATCCGTCCATTGTAGAGAAAATTATAAATGAAAAACAAATCCAGACAACAGTAAACTCTATGTATCCGAAACCTAATACAGAACACATAGATAGGAGAACCCAGTGAAAAAGTATCAAAAAAAATGGCAAAATGTGGTTTAAAAATAGCTTTCAAAACAATAGGAAAATTTTTAAAAAATAATAAAACGAAATGTTCAAAATCTCAAAAATCAGAATCTTGTCCTAAAATTTATATTGGACAAACAGGTAGATCCTTCAAGAAACGCATTAACGAACATAAAAGAGCGTTTAAAAACAACAGTCTAGATTCTACACACTTAAACACAGAAAAACACATTTTGACGACAATTTTAATATTTTACATACAGCCACAGAAAGTAGAAAATTAAATTTATTGGAAGCCATGGAGATTAACATTAACATGAGACATTCAAGTGTATTGCTTAACGATCAATTAGATTTAGATACCTCGCCATTATTAAACTTAAATTCTCGCAACAACATTAATTATGATTTTATGGTAATTTTTCGGTATATATAGTAGCAGGTAGTTTGTAAATATTACATTTGACAAAGACACGGTGTTCGTGAAAATCTGAACTTTCAGTTCAATGTATTGTACATTTCAAAAACATCGTCTCACTAACGAAACTTAAACTTTGTTTTCTGTTAATTTTATCCCATTTCTCTTGTTCTAGTATCGTCTATTGCCCAGCTATGCTAAATCGAAATAAGGAGATAATCTCACTGCCTCTCCGATTCGGACTGGCTCAAGCTAAAGTTCGGTTGTGTTTTTTTTTTTACTAAACGCTACTAAGACTATGACTACTAGCAAACATATAAATTGTTTGATATTGTTTGAATCTAAATATTATTATAATAATATTTACTTTGATATTTTATGTATTTTTTCTCTTTTCTCGGTTCTTGTGGATACATAGAATAACGCAATTTATAGTGAAATAGCTTAATAAAGACAGCCTATTATTATTATTAATTATGTGACATCACCCAAGTTAAGTCGCCAAGCACCGATGAATGGCGATTGGTCTCTCAGATAATGCATAATACCGCCCTATTAAAGATGCTCCAATATTTGCGGTTCTATTGAAAGTCGCCAGCTCTAAACGTTTGCAAAATCAATCGTCTTGCCCGGTCCTCTTAGAGCGAGCTAGGCTATGTATATAAATGCCCGAGCAAACACAGGCTTTGCATTTCAAGTAGCATTACGAGGGGAGCTTGCCAGGTCAAAAGATCATAGTTGGACCGGAAAATGTTTATGCAGACCGAGCGAGACGGTGTAAAGCGTACGGCAAAATGAAATATCTACGTTCCTGCATCTTTAACGTTCAATTCGCGAGGTATTTCGTCTGTCCGCTCCGCATCACATTCAGACAGAGACGCCGCAATCGAACTGTCGACAAAACAAAATTGTGCTGACAACGAATTTTTTAAATTTTATGACCTTAGATTTTTAGAGGCGTGTAACAAAACGCCATGTAAGTTAACTTAATTGTTATCCGACTATAAGAATAAAAAAGAAACCTTAAAGGCAAGACCACACATATTTCTCATTGTCTTTTTCAGCAAAGTTACTTAACTTTATTTTTTCAACGGAATTCTCCTAGTTGAATCCTTTTTCTAATTTCCTGACAGCGCGTTCCATTTAAAATAGGACAACCAATATAACATGAAAGTAATAGCTATAGCAATGGAGTTTATTTGTCAGTTTGTCATTCAAACATGACAAACTAACCTCACAATTTACAACGGAACACTAAGAAGGAATGCGTGAGTAAAAATATTTCTAATCAAAAGAAAAAATAACAAAAAGTAGAAATAAATTATATTCAGATCGGGCGAAAAATTTGCTTGATTCGTAAACGAATTGAGTGACAAAGTAAAAATATCTGAGTGCAAAAGAGTTCTCTTATTTCCCTTACTTAAAAATAGAAATAATATCGTAATTCTGTCAGTGTCCTCAATTGACTTCGTTTATTAACGTTTTTCATTCACTATTTATGTTCCACAATTTTATTATTATTATTATTATTATTAAAACGAGTCTATTTAGATTTATAAATATTATTTTTTGTGGTTGAATAGCCCATTCCAAACACGACAAAAGTTAAAAAGTGTAATTTTTCAGAAACACTAAAAACTAATTGAAACTAATGAAACCTTACCTGAGTCGCAGTTAAGATTGTTTAGTTACTATAGATTTTCCAATTTTTCGTAGATAGAAGAATTGATTACATTTTTTGATTAAATTTTGATTAAATTTTATTTCCGGTTTGATGATTACGTTCAGTAACGGCTGGTGAGTTTATCTGTCGTAATCTTAAGGCTCTTTGTTGAGATTTTTCATCTTGTTTCCCAAATGCATTCTTTGAAGCATACGTTCGAAGATGTTGGTCAACTTAAAAATACCGCAAGATGCGCCAAAAAACAATCGTAGATTAAACTCGTGGACATCATGATACTGAGCCGAACATGCCTTAGGAAACCGTCGCTTATTAGTACGATACAGAATGTTAAAGTTTAGTTCTGGAATTTGTTATTTCTCTATGGGTCACCCAGTTTTTGAAATATTAATCGGATAGCGGGCTGCATACAATGCGAGTATATCAGAAACAAATCAACTTTTTCTTCATTCACAAAATTGATAATCAGATAAAAATGTACAAACTGTCAGAATTTTCAATCATGCCGACTTGATGATGAATAGAAGCAAAGCCACCTAAGCAATATTTTGTTTTTATAAAAATGTATTTATTTATCTGGTTTTTTCCTTCCTGGGAGCTTATTTTTTAATGAATTTTGAAATTTTGCTAAAGTTCTATTTAAAAAAACTAGATTATCCCAAAAATTAATAATTCATTACATTATTTGTCATTAGACAAGTAAAAAAAAGTTTTATTTACAATTTTTCCCATGATCAGGTGAAAAAATGAGAGAAACCGTCCTATCCTATGTAGGATGATCTGAATTCAAAAATGCAAAAAATATAGATTGTGCCGTTTAACATTCGAAAGTTACTGTCGCTTCTGCTCAAACCGGAAGTGCAACCATTGACTACATATTGTCAAAAAATTGGTCATTTATCCTATACTAACCCTTCCAAATTTCAAATCGCTATCTCAAGCCGTTTAAAAGTTACTTTCTTGTGTCACCCGGTATAGGAATAGGAATTATTATACCTATTATTCTTATTAAGTTTTATTCTTCGTATTTCACATATTTCTGGTTTACTGTGTATATGATAATAATTTTGTCTCAGTACACTTTTGCTTTGTTACTTTCGAAAAATCGAATTTTTTGAAAGTATCTACGCTACGAAATTTTATATCTCGGTAGGTAGGTTCTCCATTCTCTGTTCTTCGGTTTTTCCTGAATAACTTTTGAACCGTTGGAGATACAAAATTGACATTTGCCCCCTTTTTAACCCTCCACGAGATACATAAGCTTGTAAAAAATAGCCTCGATCCGAGGCCGGCATCCATCTTTTTTTAGCAATTTTCGACTATTTCTTGAACATTGCTATGAAACACGATAAATGTCCGAAATTTGAAGTAATCGACTTCATATTTGGCACATGTATGTACTTTTGCGCTATGACGGAAAGCATTTAAAATGGGGTCGAAGGGGGGTCGGGAAGTATTTTAAAAAAATTAAAAATCGCGTGTGTAAGGGTCTACAAAAAAGAACATTTTTAAAAAACCGTTTACGAGACCAAAAAAAATCTTGAACCAGAAAACGCAGAGGAAACGTATCCATAAACTTTTATTCTTGACAATTTTTCAAAAATATGTAGGGTGCGCCGCAAATTCAAAAAAGTGAAAAATGGGCCCCCTTATTATTAAAAAATGGCAATAATTTAAAAACTGTGTTTTAGATGATGAAAACTTTTGTATTTAAGGTTTTCTACAGGGTGTTCGCGATATTCCGTGCAATATTAAAAAATATAATAAGTGCCCCAAATGTGCAGCTACCGACTTCAGATTTGGGAGAGAAGTATAAGTCTGGATCCGCATTTAGACTCTTTAAATTGGGTTCAATAAAATAACGCCAAGTATTTTTTTGATTTTTTTTTTGGTTATTTTGGCATTCAGATAAACATCTTTTCCTTCAAAACCATTCATCCGATCGGAAAAATTTTACAACCGTAATACGTCGGAGACCCGGAGCTATAACTTTTTTTTCGGGCATTTTTTCGATTATATACAAGGTGTTTTAGTAATGGACAAAAATCTAAAAGACCTTTCTAGAGAGTAAATTATTAATCATAAATCAAAATTCGTACAAACAATAGCTAATCCGTTCGTGTTATAGGCCGTATCAAGGGCTACAATTTTTGTATTTACGGTTTTCATCTATCACATACGCTGTTCGAGATATTTGAAAAAATCCAAATGAAAATCACCATTTCTCGCCCTCAATCTAGACTATTTATTTACTATTACCACGTACAGCATGATTTCATAAAACAAGTAAGTTCTTGAAAACTATTTACTCCATCGAAAAAGTTCGTCCCTCTAGGACAAGAAACCGCGAAGCGCCTTCATTTTAAAATAAAATGCTGATTCGCGCTACTTGCCCTGCCCAGCGACGATTTTTCGAAAACAATCTTGTTAATATCTTGTCGCTCTTTTGGCTCATATTTTTAGTATGACTCAACTCCACAAATAGGTGGTATTCTTTACACATTGCTTGATAAAATATTCTCGCAGCGTGGTCATATTTTTTCTTGTGGTCACGGGTAGCAAGATAGGCGCATCCTGTCAACACTTATCGTTTGATTAGTTGCGAGAGAAAAATATAATCCGATTATTTATCATACAGATAAGCTTATCCTGAAAAGCCAGAACAAAGCCTTCCGTTTCACATTTCACATTCACGTCTTTACTTTTCGATAATCCTTCAAACTCTTGATAATCATTTTTATTTCCTTATTTGGCTAGACCTTCAGTAGACAGCTTCAACGCGATAGCTGCTACAGCCATGTTGATTGGTTGGTTTTCTTGAGATAAATAAAAATAATTTTACATTCCTTTGCTGTTAACCCCTACTTCTCCAGGGAGGTAAAATATTTAGGAGCCATATTTGACCAAAAACTTACCTGGAGAGCGCACATTCAAAATATCACGCTTAGGGCAATAATTGCACTAGGTAGATGCAGAAAGATGTGTGGAAAGAACTGGGGCTTAAACCCAAAAATGACACTTTGGTTGTATCTAGCAGTAGTGAAACCAATGTTAGCGTATGGGACGATTGTCTGGTGGACAAGAACCATGCAGGGGAAGGCGATAAGGCGGCTGAGTAGCGTGCAAAGACTAGCGAGTCTGTGCGCTACGGGGGCCATGAGCACAACGCCCACTGCAGCGCTGGAGGTCCTACTGAACATCCCACCAATACAGATCTATATACAACGGGAAGCAAGATCCGTAGTATATAGATTTCTGCAAGGCCAGTCCCCAATAATTGGTGGACATAGCACGAAACATAACAAGCTTTACTTGGAGATAAGAGCGGACAATGTCCTAGGCCTGCCTACGGACAGCACAACACCTAAGTATTGCTTCGTTAACCACTACAGGACTCAAATCCCTGCCAGAAAAGACTGGGAAAACGGGCCACCAATCAAGGCAGAAATAACCTGGTATGCTGATAGCTCAAAAACTCAAGAAGAAGTAGGAGCCGGAATATATGAACCCAGGACGAAAAGGAAAATCTCTATTCTAATGGGTAAGCTAGCAACAGTATTCCAAGCAGAGATCACTGCACTAGAACACTGTGCAAGAGAAATAAAAGCGAGGAAGATCCGTAACAAATCAATTGCAATTTAGACCGATAGTCAAGCGGCTATAAAGGCCCTGCAATCTAATAAAATAACATCCAAGTTAATTCTGGACTGCCATAAGACATTAAACGAGATAGCAAGCCAGAACAAAGTTACTCTATCATGAGTACCGGGGCACGCAGGGCATAAAGGTAATGAAGGCGCAGACGACGCAGCTAGCAAAGGGTTGTCAATGCGCCTGATTGGACCAGAACCTTTTGTGGGGTGGCCAAACCCGTTGCAAAAACAGTCATCAGGGATTGGATGGACCGAGAATCCCGACGATGGTGGAGGGACATGCCGGGACAAAGACAGGTCAAGGAATTCCTAAGAGGCCCGTCTGCCAATTTTACAGCGGACCTACTAAGCTACAATAGGAAAGCCGTAAGAATAATGGTAGGTCTGCTGACGGGCCACTGCAGGCTTAAGAGACATCTAAGCCTGATGGAAGTGGAAGAAAACACAGAATGTAGATTCTGTGGAAGAGGAGGAAACAGCCGCACACGTACTGTGCCACTGCGAAGGCCTAGCGAGAGTGAATTCCATCTGCTGGGCGATACCAAACCAGAGGCAGAGAGCTATACGAGGGAGCCATTATCGAAGTTGTGGAGGCTGGTTAGAGAGACGAACCTGGATAAAGCTCTGTAGCTATGGAGAAAGTCACAATAGATCCTCTGGGTCGCAGTGACCGACAGGCTGAGTGCTAGCTCTCCCAACTGTTAATCTCAATCTTAATCTTAACCCCTACTAACCAAATCTAACCAAAGCTAACCCCGACTAACCAAAACCAACCAAAAATTACTTTTTTTGTTTTTTTTGGGTCATATTAAAATTACTTTTTTTTTTCGCGTCAAAACTAAACATCGGGTGTAAAGACATATTTTTTGTTTGTTTTTTTTTTATTCATTTAAATAAACTCGTAACTAATATATAGCGTTTACCAAACTTTTTGCATAATATACTACTTTAGTGGGTCTTTTACTGACAAACATTACAATTGTCGCATTTACGTTATTCGTTTCTATGCGAGAAATATTATTTGTGTACAATTTCTTTCTGAGAAAGTTCATCAACCGTTGTGTGTGTTTTAAATTTTTGTTGATCTCTTAGTTTGCATTATGGTAAATACGCTCCCGGCAAGAATTTTTCATTCAGTCCACTGTCTTCGTAAACATGTCACGTTTATCATTAAAAAAAGTTAACGTTATTGAAAACGTTATTATTCAGGTAAGCTCGATTAATTATTTCTCAATTTTTGCTGGTTATTTGTTTGTTGTTTGTATAAACGCATGTATTTTGTCTAGCCAGCTGGAGATGCGGCCACTTCTCCCCATTCGGACGTTCATGCAGCCATGTAGTATGTCGTTGGAGGACTGTGTGTGTACTGCGAGACCTAGAGTTTGGACAAACTCCTCAAAAAACACCATCGGAGCATCTTACGACACCACCACTACCACCAACATCGATGGAAACCTCGCTGCTCGGCCCGTCGAAGCGTCTTCGTAGAGGCAAAAACTTTCAAGTTACTTGCCACGAAGAAAGAACTGAGCCAGAGTAGCGAGTTTCAAGGACAATCATGCCAAGTTGCTGGATGAGGAGGAAAAAAGCAAATACTTGAAGTGTGAAGTGGACGCAATAAACGCCGAAACAGTGCGATTGACGAAAAGACGTAAGTGTGTAGTTAGGTTAAGTAGATAGACTGAAAAGGAGTGTAAGTTAATTAAGAGTGTATTAAATAGATTAAGAACGAAATAGTGCTAGTAATAGTATTATGTATATAGATAGGCAGAGCGGCAAGTTCATAAGACTTTATTATTTATTGTGTAAATAAAGAAAGAAACACACAATTTCACTTTTTACACACAATTACCATTACCACCAGAAAATGAAACGACCTAAACTATATTATCTTCAAACTATCATATTCTATACTAAGTACTTTTATCCTTCTTTACACTTCTAACATCTTTATTTGCTCTTCTACATTATCTAACAATCTAAGGTAACTAATTAACCTTTCCTTCTACCTTGGCGCCAATTTTCTCTTATCAGATATACTCTTCATGTTCTTATTCATCTAAAAATTGAATGTTAGTTGTTCGTTCTACTGGCCCTAAACTAACAAGATACAATGATTTTCCTGTGGCGAGATCCCTGTTCAAATTATTAATGGTTTCCGGATCGAAGTTTTCGGTGAATTGATGAGGTAATCCAACGAGACCACTATCAAGTTCCACGTAGATTTTCTCACCGAACTGTGTTGTCCTTTTGTTAAAAGCCAGTATTTTGTTTTTGTCACCAACCTGCAGTTTTCGACATCTTACAAACTCTTTAAAAAACAAGTTGGACATAGTAATAATACTGTTGCTACTGTTGAAACTAGAAATTAACCATTTAACACATACACCCACAGAGTTATAGATTTTTCAATATATGGACGGATGCATTTGGATGGTTCAATCTTTATTTGGTGACTGAAATTGTAATCAACGTTAGGTATTCAAAGGGACTACAGAGCGTTGTAGTCCCAAAACTAACCACTTTTATGGTTTTCCATTGATTTTATTGCTAAATTATTTCTATTTACCAACTGCCAGTTGGACCACTCCGATTGCGTCAATTTGTGGGTTGTGCTTATTTTCATGCGGCCACTGACACTAAAAATGGTATGCCAACGGCGTCTCCTGTTTTGTAATGCTGAACTGCTTCCTTAGTTGCTTCATCAAACAATGGCGGTTGAAATATGATTTTCTGCTTGGCGAGCACTGGTTATATTTTTTAAAATTCTCTTCTGCTCCATCTACTTCTCAGATATTTTCGTCGTTTCATGGTTTTCAGTGCTTCACTGCTACGGCTTTCAAAGACAAAAGCCATATTTTTAAACTGCAAGAGTTTAAAAAGTCCTTGATAAAGACGACAAAGGTGTAATTCAACATACAGTTCACTCTTTTTATTTTAAGATAGAAATGTCCACACTAATATAAGATTTTAATGAAGTTTGGTCAGGATAACTACAAAACTTTTAACAAACTCCATTAGAATCTTATATTATTGTGGGCATTACTATTTTAAAATAAAAACTGGGAAGTATTATTCGAATTACACATTTGGTCTCTTTATCGAGGACTTTGACTGGTTTTGCTGAACTTTTTTTTTTACTGCTGCTTTTTCTCGGAAGACTTTCCAACTCCACTTATTCGGGAACATCGGTCCATAGCTTTTCGTACGGTAAAAGTCGGGTAAAGTTTTTCCTCATTAAGAAATATTGGAATATCTTTCGGTTAGTGTGATTATGATCATTTTATTACTATTTTTATAATACTGTAAAAAAAAAATCTGTAAAATAACTAATTACACCGATCTAGCGTCACTTTACCACTTCAGTTTCGTTTCCCACGGATCCGAGCCACTTCGGACATTTCCGGGATTTTACCGCACTTGTTTCCCACGCTTTGAATTTTGACGTTTGTCAATTCTGACGGTCATGTCAGTGAATGTATTCGTGTTGTTTTGCGAAAATGTTCCTAAAAACTAAAGGTCGTAGAAAAAGTATAGTATGCAACAAATTCGGTAAACTTATTAAGTCACTAGTTTATTAAACACTCGCTCCGCTCGTGTCAAATAAACTCGTGAGTTAATTGCCGTTCACCGCACTTCATGCATAATATACTAATTTTCTACTCCCGTCTGTAAAATGCTTCATTTTACACCGATCAAGCGTCCGGGAAGCGTCGCTTTACCATGTAGGTTTTGTTTCCCATGGATCCGAGCCACTTCGGACATTTCCGGGATTTTAACACACGGGTTTGGGAGGAATCGGATGTTTTCGGAGATTTTACGGCAGTTTGTTTTTTGTTGTATTCGTGTTATTTAGCAAAAATGTACCCAATAACTAATACACAGAAAAATGTTATGCAATAATAATAATAATACAATTAAAATCCAGTGGACTAGTCGGTAAGTAAATCACATTTATAAATTAAAGTTTCCACAGAAATTTTACATAGCGTTCGCATGAATTTTAGTGGGTTTTGCAGCTTTAATATTATCTATATATTTTGCCAAGACCAATTGTACGATTTTCAAAAATCCATGTCTCACCAGTACAAACAAAACAAAATTGAAGGTTAAGAAATGCTTTCTCTTGCTTATAAGATCTTGAAAATTTAATCCTCTTAAAAGCCGTATCCATGAATGATTTTTCTTCTAATTACAGTCTTTTTCTGTGAATAAACTGCTTAATCATCAATTGTAAAATTTAAATATACGTTTTCAAATTGGGTTAATTCTATTGTTTATAAGATATATCCACTAATAAATCTCTCTCCGTCTAACGTACACAGTTAAAAAGACACAACAATAGCAGAACCGATCAAAATGATAAACGAATGGGTTTAATGGCAACAGATGTTTGAATGGTACGAAATTTTTTTCATTTTTTCGTGAAGGTCGTAGAAAAAGTACAGTATGCAACACATTTGGTAAGCTTTATAAGTCACTCGTTTATTAAGCACTCGCTCCCCTCTTGCCAAATAAATTCATAAGTCAAATGCTGTTTACCGCACTTGTTGCATAATATACTAATATATATATATACTAATATACTAATATAATATATATATATATATATATATATATATATATATATATATATATATATATATATATATATATATATATATATATATATATATATATATATATATATATATATATATATATATATATATATATATATATATATATATATATATATACTTAAGAAATGGTTCTTGGGTTTTTTTTGGTCCTTTTTTAGTGAAATTAAAATAAGTTTCCGTTACTTGTGAAACATTTTATTTTTTGTGACGTTTCGGCCTTCAAGACCTTCTTCAGACATTTAATTTTAACTTACAAAAATGTGTTTTTAAATAAAATTATTTATAGCATTGTTTTCCTGGTCATAATTAAAACATAGATAAAAATTTTGTATAGGAGTCAGCATTGAAATGATTAAAAATTACTAGTGCAAGTCAATAGAACAAACAAAGTGATTAAAAATTGTATAAAAATAGATGCACAACAATAAAACATACATAATTTTTTATATTACGATTACATACATACCTTAAGCCAAAAATCAACGGTTCACTATATAGTTGTTTGGTAATTTACAGTTTTACAACATTCACAACAGACATATTGAATATGTAAATCGACAAGCCACATTGATAAGACGACGAACCAAAACAATAATGCGAAGCCCGGATGTACGTGTTTCTTCACAGTAGGACAACGGAGTTTTTTTTTTTCTAAAGCTTTTTTTTTTTGTTTGTGTGAGATTCACGGGTTAATGTGTCTCTCTATTTAATTAAGTTGTGATAAATTTTGCTGAGATTTTTTGTGTCAGTCTTAGCGTTTGGATTTTTTTGGATCTCAATCATTTCATAAAATTCCCGTCTTTTTGTGTGCCTTTCTGAGCGTAAAATTTTCACACTTTGAAAGTTATTTTAATTTCACTAAAAAAGGACCAAAAAAGAATATATAAAATCAAAAGGATCCAAGAACTCACAAACTAGAAAAATATACCAAGCATGGGTGAAAATATGCTCCATTTTCCAACCGTCAGAGAAGAGTACGGAGAGACGGTGGCAACCAACCTAAAAGCGTACTTAAAACTTAATCTACAATTGTGTAAACAGAAAAACCGTAGAATCTTTCTTTTGCGTTGTAAGGATGACAATCTAACACCCACATTTTTAAGAATTAAAGTTGCACATATCAATTTTTCATGTAAGTACCTCGAGAGAAAATTCAACGAAATAATTTTTAAAACATTTGTTCGAAAAACCCTAAGCCTTCTAATTACTGAGACGACCCATACGATAAACCATTTAACATCGGAAATCGAAAAAATTGAAATATTTTTGAAAACTCTTTTAGAACCGAATATTTTTAACAACTATGTAACTATTGTAAAAATTAAAACCGAAAATTTATTTAAAAACATTAAAGAAAAAAATGTAAACAAAATTAGAAAAATAAACCCTGAGCTAAACACGCAGACAAACGGTGTTGATTCCTCCAAATGGATCGAAAACCTTACAGATATTGAAATCCCCAACTACGTGAATGACATATTAGCCCTAGGCCCAAACTTTGCAGTCCCAGTAGAAAAACCTGAAGAAATACCCATCACCGATATTATTTGTAACATTGAAACAATATTACACAACACTGTCTCTAGCGGAAGGGATGAAATAAGGGCCAAGTCCTGTAACATAATTACAAACTTTAAAAATAACTTTATTAAACAAAAAAGTAACCAAACAAACAAAAAAATCTTTACTAGCAAATTGAAAAAGACAAAAGCTTTCCTAAAAAGAAACAAAACTATAAAAATATTAAGACCAGATAAATCAAACAAAACCGTAATTATGCACGAAAAGGACTACAACACAAAAATGTATGACCTTCTAAACGATGACAAAACATATAAACAAGTA
This sequence comes from Cylas formicarius, assembly GCF_029955315.1. Lineage (NCBI taxonomy): Eukaryota > Metazoa > Arthropoda > Insecta > Coleoptera > Brentidae > Cylas > Cylas formicarius. The sequence goes on along the minus strand of NW_026844334.1, from coordinate 30,036,038 downwards.
AATAATGATCCTACAAACATTTTCCAAAAAAGAAATAACGATCTGGTATCAAAATGGGAAAAAGAACTTTTTATTTCACCGAATGTAGCCAAAAATCTTAAAATACAGAATGCACTACCTCCTAGGATCTATGGATTGCCTAAACTACATAAACCTGGCGTACCTCTAAGACCCATAGTGTCATGTATTCAATCCCCTTGTGAAAAATTGTCAAAGTTCCTTAAAAATATACTACAAAACGTTATAAATCAAAATCAATATTACATCAAAAACTCTTTCGATTTTAAAGAAAAGATAAAAAATGTCAGAATACCTGAAAACTATGTTTTGATCTCGTTAGATGTCATTTCTCTATACACAAATATTCCCATCCCTTTAGCTAAAGATATAATAAAGAAAAAATGGCCAAAAATTAAACATTTCACAGATATTCCGTTAAATCACTTTCTTGAAGCTGTAGAATTAACATTAACATCAACCTATTTCTTATTCAATGACAAATATTACAGGCAGGTCGATGGTTGTGCAATGGGAGCATCGATTTCCAGTGTTATTGCACAGTTAGTAATGGAAGATTTGGAAGAATCCGTACTAAAAAATATAAATCTTCATATCCCCCTATTTTATCGTTATGTCGATGACTGCGTAAGTGCTGTCCCAAAAACTGAAATCGATAATATTCTAGAGAATTTTAATCCATACAACGACAAACTTCAATTTTTAATAGAGATCGAAAAAAATAACGTCATTAACTTTCTAGACCTGACTCTATACCACAGCAAAGACCAGATCAAAACCAAATGGTACACCAAAGATACTTGGTCATCTAGGTATGTAAGTTTCAACTCCCAACATCCCATCACTCAAAAAAAATCCGTAATAATAGGTTTAGCCGACCGAGCTATTAAACTGTCCGATCCTGAGTACAGACAGCAAGCTATTAAAAAAGCAAAACAAGCCCTAAAATTAAACTGTTATACGGATGTATTAATAAATAAAATTTTCAATAAACGGATACATAAATTTTACAATCAAAATGCTGGTAACAAATCCGAGAAGAAAAATACTCAAAAACAATATCTCCCATTACCGTACGTTCCAGGGCTATCGGAAAATTTGTGCAATGTGTTCAAACAACACGACATTACTGTGGCACACAAAGGTTATAACCTATTAGAACAAAACTTTAGTAAATTAAAATCAAAAATCCCTGACGAGAAAAAAAGCCACGTGGTGTACCAAATACCGTGCCAAAATTGTAACGGTGTCTACATCGGACAAACTAGTCAATACTTAAAAAGTCGCTTAAACGGCCATAAATATGACAAAAAAAATAACACTGCTCTTTCGAGCCATTCCAGGGAGAATCAGCACTCGTTTGACTTTCAAAGTGTGAAAATTTTACGCTCAGAAAGGCACACAAAAAGACGGGAATTTTATGAAATGATTGAGATCCAAAAAAACCAAACGCCATAAACTCTAAGACTGACACAAAAAATCTCAGCAAAATTTATCACAACTTAATTAAATAAAGAGACACATTAACCCGTGAATCTCACACAAACAAAAAAAAAAGCTTTAGAAAAAAAAAAAAAACTCCGTTGTCCTACTGTGAAGAAACGTACATCCGGGCTTCGCATTATTGTTTTGGTTCGTCGTCTTATCAATGTGGCTTGTCGATTTACATATTCAATATGTCTGTTGTGAATGTTGTAAAACTGTAAATTACCAAACAACTATATAGTGAACCGTTGATTTTTGGCTTAAGGATTGTATGTAATAGTAATATAAAAAATTATGTATGTTTTATTGTTGTGCATCTATTTTTATACAATTTTTAATCACTTTGTTTGTTCTATTGATTTGCACTAGTAATTTTTAATCATTTCAATGCTGACTCCTATGCAAAATTTTTATCTATGTTTTAATTATGACCAGGAAAACAATGCTATAAATAACTTTATTTAAAAACACATTTTTGTAGGTTAAAATTAAATGTCTGAAGAAGGTCTTGAAGGCCGAAAAGTCACAAAAAATAAAACGTTTCACAATTAACGGAAACTTATTTTAATTTCACTAAAAAAGGACCAAAAAAAACCCAAGAACCATTTCTTAAGAATATATAAAATCAAAAGGATCCAAGAACTCACAAACTATATATATAATATATATATATATATATATATATATATATATATATATATATATATATATATATATATATATATATATATATATATATATATATATATATATATATATATATATATATATATATATATATATATATATATATATATATATATATATATATATATATATATATATATATATATATATATATATATATATATATATATATATATATATATATATATATTACACGAAGTGTTTTCGGAGCGCGAGCATTGAAGATGCCAAGTGAGATTTTGGCGAAACGTCTGCAGGATTCCAGTCGGATGCAGGATTTGCAGGATTCCAGTCGGAGTTCAACGAGCGAACGGATGAATCAATACGTGAGAATATATGTATATATATATATATATATATATATATATATATATATATATATATATATATATATATATATATATATATATATATATATATATATATATATATATATATATATATATATATATATATATATATATATGAAATGTATACAAATACTCGAGAAGCATTATGCCCAGCGAAAGAACATCAGATAAAGATACAGCGGTTCAACGAGGACAGAAATGTGTACTAATATTTAATTCACTACTACAATATTGAATTACGGATCGGATAAATCGAACTTGCTGACGTTTCGCCAAAAATTATGTTGGCTTCTTCAGAGCTCGGCTGAAACTGAATCGCATTCTAGCCTGTACCTGTTTATAGGTCGGACCGACTTTTCTGTTTAGAAGAACTCATTACATGCAAGAATTGGTGGTGAGTTTATCTGTCCTAACCTTAAGGCTCTTTTATGTTCTTTTAACCTAGTTCAGATTTTTCGTCCTGTTTCTCCAATGTATTCTTTGCCACATATGCATGCAATGCTGAATGCTCCTGCCATGTTTAACGGAATTTTGTCTTGGGTTCAATAACTCAGGTTGAGATAGTTTTACGGCTACGTAAACAAGAGAGTTAATAGCTGATGATGAATACCTAAGAATGCGAAATTAATATTAATAAGTAATTCAATGGTTCTAATTGGAATGAGTCTTAAGCATTCTTCTCAAAATGTTCCATAAAATATTTTCGAGAAAAACTGGTGACCCATAGCTCCTCCTGACGTTTGTTCATAAATTTGTCTTTTGTAAGAAAAATATGTTCCACATGAGGTTTTATCAATTAGAATGGGAATAGTTGGTTTCAGGAACAAAGACTTTGGTAAAGAGAGATTCTACATCGAAACTAACCATAATATTGATTGGAACTAATTTAAGGGGTTTTAGTTGCTTGATTTATCAACAACCGATGCACGAACACAAAAGATTTGTAAATAGTATGACAGTAAACTGTGAAAGTTTCTTTCAAAAATTAAGAACTGATACTATAGAAATAGATTTTCTCAGAAGAACAGGTAGAGTATCGATATTACAACTCACCTTTTCCAGAGAGATTAGAAGAAAAACGAAAATAATTTACACCACCACAGCAAGAATAAAAACCAAAAAACTAATTTAGAACTGCAACAGCAGAAACGGTAAGTAATAATATGTAATTGGATTTAGTTACTTTTAGTTTACACTTACTTTGCTATTATTACTCGTTTATCGTTTTGTTTACCCTACTTGTTGATTGAATATAAAGTACCTCTTAATTACAATGAAGAGAATATTATCAAAAACCAAAAGTAAAATGGCGATGGGGAGGGTAGAATGTTGTTGCTAAGCAATTTTTTGCTGATGACCAAGTCATTGTTGCTAATTGTGAGTAAGATATCTGCTAAGATATCGGGAAGAAGAACAACTAATATGGTATGAACACTTAATGATTATGGAGAACACCAAAGGACCTTTTAACTCTACAACCTTGAAACGAAGAAAGAAAGGCAGATGAAGCCAGTAGAAGATACAATGAGCGACAGAGCTACTAAAGGGAAGGACGAAGGTTAGATATCTATGGCGATCGAAATGCAGGGTGCAGCAGAAACTGCAAATAAAAATATGTTCGATTTAGTAACTTTTCACTGATTCACTTTTACTGATTTAAAATAAGGTACCTCTTAATTGCAACCAAGAAAATAATTCCAAAAAACCATGAAGTGGAAAATTCGCGTGATTTTTAACCAACCAAATTTTAATTCGCGAGCAAATTTATTCGTTGAAAATATCGCTTAATTTTCTTGATTATTACGTCCTTTGATTTTGCTCCATTAGCGTTTCCTGTTCCGACATTGACAATTTAATTACGCCGTATAAAAAGCAAAGTTGTCTTTTCTCCTCCCTTATCGTTCGTATTCGGAAGTTCGAAGCCGTCAGGCGATAAACTGTCAAACTCAAGCGGATCGGGCGACATGGCCAAAGACGTTCAATGAAAAGCGGTTCATTAAGGGCCCCGAACGTGTAAATTAAGTTTTTAGAGCAGGACTTGTCTACCTAAAACGTGAAAAATCCCTCAAAGGTTTTGCTCATTTTAAACTTTCCGTTGTTCCATTATAATCGCATTCCTATTCGATCAATTTCTTCATCAATCTTAATGGTTAACTTTTTTTTGGAAACTTGTAATTCTGTCAAACCAGCTGTTGCAAATATAGCCGATCAATGGATCGTTTTGGGTAATTCTGTCAAACCAGCTGTTGCAAATATAGCCGATCAATGGATCGTTTTGGGGGGAGAGAGGCGTAGGAGACGCTACGCTTGTTCACAGTTAAGCGTTTGGGGCCCCTGAAAAATTCGCCGCGAAGAAAATCGATCTCGTGTTTTTCAAAAGAACCTTGACCTCCATCTGGTTAATGGGTTGTCAGTTTTCGTACGTTATTCGTAGGTGGGTGTTTATATTAAATTATTACCAGTTTGTAAGATCGAATTTTTGTTGGCCAGCGATATCGAGCCAGGCCGGAAATTAAACGAAAGAAGCAAATACTCGGGATCATTTTATATCGGTTCCGCGTAAACCGTCTCATTCAAAAACGGATGCTAGTGAGTTATAGCTTATTGATAAGGAAAGGGAGACAACGAGTAACTTGCGTTTACGGAAATATATCAGTTATTTTTAAAAGATAGAGACACTGTGCTAGTTTTTTGTGAAATTAAAGATACCGTCAACAAAATTATCATGGCCCTCTTGGTTTTTGCGATACATGGCGAAATCCAAAACTATTGGTTTTGAAAGAAAAAAGGGCACATCAAGTAACAAAGTAAGGAATGTAGGCCGACCTTCTCAGAATTCCTTACCCTAATAATCTAATTACCGAGAACCTGATCGTCCTAAGTGTTTTTCTCGTGATCAGCGATTATGTTAATGCCTTTATCAGTATGTATAAAAGCACACCATTGTTTCAATCAATTGTAAGTTGACTTCGTCAATACGGCGACCATGACGAGTAAGCGAAAAATTTTATCTCCAGATGATAAAGTTGCTTTAATTCGGGAGATAGAACGGGGAGAAAAGTGATGTAGGACGTCGATACGGACTTACATCGTGGACTGTATCCACGATTTGGAAGTGCAAAGAAAAAATCATTCAGGCTGAAACGACAGGCAGTTCTAGTAAAAAACTACGAAAGCAAAAATTTGAAGATTTGGATCGGGCAATATTGCAATGGTTCCAACAGCGAAGTCTTAAAAATATACTACTCTTGGACCTATCGTAAAACTAAAAGCAGAAAACTTTGCTGAACAGTTTGGCATTATCTATTTCAAGGCTTCGGAAAGATGGAAAGATGGTTGGGGAAGTTCAAACAGAGACATGGTATGGATAGATAAGTGGCGTAGCCCGTGATGTCGACAGAAACGTCACTAATGATTAGCTGGAGAAGACGTGGCCAAAACTGGCAGAAAAGTACCCTGCTGACTATATTTTTGATGCTGACGTAACTCTTATTTTTTACAAAATGACGCCAGATAAAACTCTTAAATTTCGAAGCGAAAAGTGTGTGGGTGGAAAACTTTCTAAAAAACGTATAACAGTGTTAGTAGTAACCCACGATGATTTAAGAACATCAAACATTTGCCGGCCACTTACAAGGCAAACAAGTCTACATGGATGATTTCGCAAATTTTTGAAGAAGAGATACGGAAATGGGATGCAGAATTAAAGGGGAAGAAAATATTACTTCTCTTAGATAACTGCGCCGCACATCCCCATATTCCAAATTTATGGAATATTGAATTGACATTTCTTCCAGCCAAAACAACAGCCGATAGACCAGAGCGTAATAAAAGGTCTTAAGAGTTATCATTACAGGAAAAACATTTTAATGGAAATGAGTCCGAAGATAAATTTGCCATTAATATGATAGATGCGGTCAACTTTATTAGTAAAGTTTGGAAAGAGGTGACGGCAGAAACAATTCCGACACTTTTATCGTTATGCAGGACTTATTACCGAGACAGAATGCGAACAGGACATGGAAGGTTAATTATCAGCCACTAAGCTAGTGGATAACAAGAATTACGTTTACCAGTGAGGAGTGGCAAGATTTTATGGTGATAGATCAGGATTTGCCTACAACAACAGACTTGACAGAGGAAGCCATATTACAACAAGAAAGAAAAGGCGAGGAAGAGCACCAAGAGGAAGAAGAAGATGAAGAAGTTGATCTGGGACCACCACCAGCTATTCAACCCTATATTCAGCTAAGCTGCTAGAGAATTTTTTTATGTATCATGGTGTATGGGGGGGGGGAAGTATCAAAGAAATGGTGAAAACACAAGCCAAAGTACGAGTGTGTATTGGCATACTAAAAAAAATCAAAAGAAAATTACCGATTATTTGAAACATTAAATGTAGTTCTTAAATATTTATATAAAATGTTCCTAAAAAAAAATTATATAAAATAATTAAATATTACACAACGCCTATGCATATCGTTATTTTTCAAGTGCCTATAACTCTTTATAACGAAAACTCTTTATAATGAAAAAAAAGCAGTCCCTTCAATTTCGCTATATAGAGTTTCGACTGTGTATAGTTTTTTTTATTAACCCCAAAATTTTTTCATTTTTACGTTAATTTGTAGCCATAGCAAATCAACTAAATCCACTAAAAATAAGATACATATAAGCCGTTGTTCATAGAAGAGAGTGTTTACTTATTTTCAAAACAACATAATGAAAACATATTTTTTTAAGATTATAATGTCTTATTAATATGATTAATATTATGTTATTATAATTTTACGTAGATAGTTGGCTATGGCTCATCTATTAAAAACAAAAAGCAAATGCGAGTTATATAAATTAAGCGTTTGCAAGATAATCAAAATAAACTTAAAATAGATGCTATAAATCGAATTTCCCTGTTAGATCAAACAAAGTGGTACTTAAATCTCGTGTTTTACAAATTGAAGAAATAATTAAGCCGGTAGAACTAGAAAACACAGAATTTAAAGAATATCATCGAATATTCATGTTTATTAATCAAATAACCCTTCTTTATCAATCAGTTTATAGCGTTTTGGATAAAATCGAAGTAGCGACAACATTTTCAAAAATTAATGTCCTTCATAATGCGATAGTCGATCCAAGTGAACCCTTGCAAAAAATTAAAAAGCTAAGCCCTCGTTTAAATTCTGATAAATTGCCAATAAGTGGTGATTCTCAAAATATCTTAAATATTGAAAAAATCATCGAAATTAAATGCTTTATTAAAAATTTCCAAGTAACATTTATTTTGGAACTTCCATTATTTGAGACAGAGACATATCAATATTACAACCAGTTTCCGTTACCAGTTCCTAATAATAATCGATCCTTTCTAATCAACATACCCTATAAACCTTATTTGGCGCTGAGTGAAACAAAATATGCCTTCCAAGAAGAAAAATGCTTCGAAATTCAGCCCAATCAATTCCTGTGCAAGGACGCCTATACCAGAATAATTGAAGATCACCCACCGTGCGCTATTCAGCTAAGTAAACACGTGATTAATGTTACCACCTGTCGTCCATTTGAAGTTCAACCGCATGAAATCCAATAGATAAAAATTATCGACGGTAAATGGATTGTCACGGTACCAATGAGATCGCCAAATCAACATGTCAAAATCTAGAAGACTATATTCCACTTTCGGGTTCCTACCTGCTAGAAGTACCCTTAGGATGCAAAGTCCAAAATAAAATCGACGACCTTCGAAACTTACAAGTCAATAAACCTAGTGTTTCAGGAAGTTAATTTGCCTTTATTAACGTGGACTAAGATTAATGAACATCAACCAATCCACCAGAGATTGATCTAAACGCTGTTAACCTCAAGACTACGGACGAAATCCAGGTCAGACTGAAGAATCAGCTGGAAGATGAAAGAAATATCTTCGGACGTCTACGTTAATACAACAAGCCTATGGACTATTTTAAGGTCTCTATTAATTATTGCATCATTATTATACCTATTTTATAATCATTGTATTGTAAAAAGAATTAAGAAATCAGCTACTATTGAAGATACTAATCAAGCTGATTAAAAATTGATTTTTAAGTGAAACCACACCTTAAGGATGTGTTTTCATTTAGCGCGGGAGGAGTTACATTCCCATGTGAACTGTATTATAATACGTTTCTCACAACGTTTGCAAGATTCGCACTTTTAAATTCACATGCAGAATCAGCAAGAAATTTAATATGAATATATGTTAAACCTATTTTTAAGGCTTGTGAATAAAATTGTTAATTTCGGAATCAAAACTTATACCTAAAACTTGCGAGATTATCAGTTTTTAATTATATTTTTATTATCTATCCATTTGTCGTTTCTTTCTTAATTTCTTGTAACATGGTTCCACTAACGTTACTTGTCAAGAACGGCAATTTTCAATCGCTTTTACACGAGGAAAGGGTTGACGGAAAATCAACATTTAATTGTTGAAAGGGCCCAACAAGGACGTTTTGTAGTTAGAGAATCGTGTTTTACTTTGGGACAACGAATGGCCTACCGAATTTATGAAGAAGGTCTTACCACGAGTAGGTACCTAAATATTCTTGAGGAAGGTATTCTAGAATTACTCGAACATATTCCCTTAGTATATTATAATGATATATACCTTCGCAAATTGACAGGTATGGTCTGTTCATAGATATAAGAAAGTGACCAATTGCTTTTGAATGGGATTATCAAAGGATGGTCATTAACATACAATTCAACAAGATTAATACATAAAGTTTTTAAATTTAAAATCAGGTACAATTGTGGTCCGTAATAGAAAATAATTTTATACCTATCTGTGTTCAATATTCTTTGGTTTGGTATACTACTTAGTTTAAGTTTATTAGTAATCATTCTTATTTCGTGAGTAATACAGTGTTTGTTGAATCGTGTGTGAATTATGCAAAATATGTGCGAGTCTAGTGTATCTCAGGAGATGCTCCCGCCCAAATGTAGAAAACACTATTCTATTAAGACTGAGGAAGTTATGTGGTGCCAGCAAGCAAGCATCTTTAGAAGAAACGGCCACATTGACGAAAATTCCAACATCAACTGTATGGAAAATTGTGAATAATACCATTTCAGCGAGTGTAGATGAAAGTGATCAAGATATAATACCACGGAAAATTTACCAGTTATACGAGGAACAAAGCGTGCTTACATTAGATATCTTAATTAGGAGGCTTGAAAAAGATGAAACCGGTGTTAAATGTGGCAGAACTACCTTATGGAAGTCTATTCAACATATGGGTTTTAGATTTAAAAAAATTGACAAAAGGCAAGTTTTAATGGAATCTTTTAGAATTCGGAAATGGCGACTGGAATATCTAGAAAAAATTTGGATTTACAGAGAACAACAAAGGCCAATTATTTACTTTGATGAAACCTGATTCCACACTTATGATACCCCGGAAAAGGGTTGGGTTGACTGGACTTTCTCTGTCTGCGAAAAATATTAAAGATTCTTCTCTAGATTACCACGAAGACACCACCGCTGATTTATTTGAAAGTTAGTTTAAAAACAAACTAGTTTCAAACATTCCTCCTAATAGCGTCATTGTAATGGAAAATGCAAGTTATCACAGTAGACAGTTGACTAAAACCCCTTCCTCGTGTGACACAAAAGCACCAATCCATAACTACATGTATAATAAAGACATTTATTTTCACGAATATTATACCAAAAAGCAATTAATTGAGGTTCTACAAAGCTTGAACCTACAAAAGGAATACGTCTGTGATAATATGCAAAAAATTTGGGGCATACAGTTTTAAGGCCTTACCTTACCACTGTATATTTAATCCCATTGAACATGTAGGGCACCAACTGAAATCTGCCATTTTCCGAACAATGTTTTTCCCCGTGTTAACTCCAATGTTCTCAAAAGTTGGCCAAATTCTGTTAAACATATGTAAAAAGCAGAACAATCGTATATCCATATTGCAAATAATATAGAACAAATAATAATTAGAACCGGCGATGATAGCGATAGTAATATTGATATATTATGTGAATAATTTTAAGTAATTTAAGTAGGCAATGAAAATAATTTGTAATTTTATTTTAGATTTAATCATAAATACATAAATAAATAAATAAATATCGTTTAGTATCTTTCCTAACAAAACCCCAAATAATTAAATTATAAGCAAAGCACGGACCTGTTTGGCCATATTTCATTCTTACAGCTTGCCCGGCTCTTTCCTTAATTCGTATCAGTTCGTCACTTTCTTATATCTATGAACAGACTTTACCAACATACCTGTAAGATGGCCTCCAAGGTCTCCTGATCTTTCAGTTTTAGATATGTGCAAAATAAAGTATATAAAACACGATACGAGTGTATAACAGAACTTCGAGGACGAGTTGATTTAACTTTCGAAACTCTGCGAAGGACACCAATAATTATTTTAAATGCCATTAAAAAAAATAGGATAAATGTGCTAGTTTTGCATTAGAGAAAATGGTCTCCAATTTGTATTTCGTATTAATTAATGTAATAATGGACTATAATAGATTGAAAATTTGTACAAGTAGTAGTTCACAAATTATAAAACGCATTTAAATAATTGAATTTTAAAGTATCGAGTTTCTTGTATGTTAATGATTGTTTACTTGGATATTATTTATAATAGATCAATCATGGCATAGTGCAGCAAATAAAATAAAATATGAAAAAAAAACCGTTTGAGCTTAATTTTCGAAACAACTTTATACTAACATCTGTTTCTGAAAAGCTTAAATAATTTATAAATTAATTTAAAAAAATAATATACAGGATGTTCCATTTTTAAAAAATATATGGTTGCTTCGTAACTCATAAACGGTTTGAGCAACTAAAAAACAAGATCTACTGTGCCTGATGAGTAACAAGTTATAGAATAGAAACAATGCTCTTCAAAAAACTTTTTCGATCATTGTTTGAATTTTTTAATGGAAAGTCAACATCAATATTTTTGGACCGAAAACGAGTGTTTGCAAAAATATTATACAAATCTAGATTAAGTTTATTTTTTTGTGTAGTACACAACCTCGATGTCAATCTCGTAGTGTCTGGTATACCGCACCTTTCTATCTTCAAAAATATAAAATATACGAGAGAGCAAGCAGAGTGACCAAGTTAGTACATATCCTGATTCGTTATAAGGCAAAATGGCATTTGGTTCTAAAAAAGTCATATTTGATTATTCATAATCAAATATATAATAGTAGTTTTAATGAGCAGGGTAATATATCAATGGGTCTCAATTCATTAAAACTATTTATTTTATTATTTTTGGAAGTGGAGAAATGCTTGCAATTTTTCATCTGGTTACACGCCTTCTAGGGGGTATGAGTTCACATTTCTATATTTATTAAATCTGAACCAGACACCAATGACTGAATCCTACAAAGTCGCGTTTTCATTTCATCTATTCTAAATGGTAATATTGCTTATTGTTTATTTTTTGAAAACTGTAACAAATGTTATCTGAAGGTCTATTTAAAGCATTAGGGAAACGTGTATTTGTAATTTTATATATTATATTTTTCCAAAGAGTTTTACTGTTGTTTTCATCAGAAACAGATTATAAGTATCTTTTCTTTTCATTTTTAATTGCGACGTAAGTTGGATTGCGTCTATGCTCACATCTATCCCATATTTTTTGTAGTTTTATACTTTTTAAAAACTTTGCCTCTCAATTTAATCATAACTTTCACAGAATCTGTAGCGAAGGCATCTAAAAATAAGAAGAAATTCTCAGTTACTTCGGTTGCTACAGATTTCGTTAACCATTACAAGAACTGGTGGTCCAGATTTTATAAAAAAAAAACGGTCTTACTAATGAATCTTATGTAAAAAGTTCTTTTCTTTTGCCTCCTTCCACCTCTTCTAATTATTATTTGTTCTATCTTATTTGCTATATGGATATAGGATTGTTCTGCTTTTTCTATATGTTTAACAGAATTTTCCCAACTTTGTGGAGGGATGTTAAAAACTTCGGTTTCTATAAATTTGAGGACATTGGAGTTAATACGGGGAAAACATTGTTTCGACGAATGGCAGCTTTCAGTTGGTGCCAAACATGTTCAATGGGATTAAATATACAGTGGTAAGGTGGAAGCCTTAAAAGCCTTAAAAGCCTTATCACAGCATCAGCATCTCCTGAGATACACTTAACTCGCACATATTTTGTATAATTCGCACTCGATTCAACACACGCTGTATTACACACGAAAAAAGGATGATTACTAATAAACTTAAACTAAGTTGTATACCAAACCAAAGAATATTAAACACAGATAGGTACAAAATTATTTTCTATTACGGACCACAATTTTACCTGAATTTAAATTCCGAAACTTTGGGTAATAATCTTGTTGCATTGTATTTTAATGACCACTCTTGGATAATCCCATTCAAAAGCAATTGGTCACTTTCTTATATCTATGAACAGACCATGCCAGAGATTTTGAGCAAGCAAAATAGTGCATAGAAAATGGCAACGTCGTGCTATTTCACCGGCTAATAGATGTAGTTCAGTCCCTAGTTACCAACTTGTTTTTATTGACGTTGAAGTTTATTAGTATAATTATTGATTATTCTGTTTTTAAAGATTTGTGGTGTATTTCTTGTTGTGGAATAATGGCTAAGCAACGAAAAACAAGGAAAAGAAACTCCTATGGACGAATGCCGCATGTAACAAAAAAGTTACCCATTAGTAGTCATCAAACTGAACAAGACTGCAAATGTTCAAAACTTAAATATTTCCAAAATGTTACTGTAGCCGATTTAAGCACGATCGTGTCTAAGTTTAATCAGCCACAAAGTGATAATGAACAATCCCTTTATCTTAGTGGTTTAATAACGGACAAACCTGTAACACGCCATCGTCCCAGGAAATCTGAAGATGTAGCTGATTTCCATTCATTTTCGTATACTTATAAGCTGAGATTGTTCAAAAACAAGGAACTTTGTGAAATCTCAGTGTACTATAAAGCTTTAAATTGAATGCCATAACTGCAAAAAGGCATCAAACTATACCATGCGGATTGAAATCAATGGGTTCAGCGCCATTAGATATGCGAGGAAAGCACTCTTCCAGACCTAAGCGACTTTCTTGAGAAGTAACAGATTCGGTCATCAAACACATTAGATATTTTAAGAGGGGAACATTTGATTATGGCCTGGCTAAAACAACAACGGTTTATTTACCTACTGAGCTCAATATTAAGAAATCGTACTCTATGTACAAAGAAAAATATCCCGGTAAATTAGTTTCTTATGAAAAATATAGGGAAATATTCAACACCAAGTTGCATATTGCTTTTGGGTACCCACGACGCTATACCTATAATACATGCGATCAGTTGAAAGTAAAAATTGACGACATTGAAAAAAAATTAATCAAAGTGCAGATGATCGTATGGCACATGCAGGTACACAGCGAAGCTTGCCAATTGAAAAAGAAGTACATTTAAAAAGAGCAGACACCTTTTATAATCGTAAACAAACTGGTGGGCTTGAGGCTCAAAAAACGAAACCACGGAAGCTATTGTAATGGATTTTCGGATTTTCAAAAAATCTTCATCTGCCGAATATTATAACTAATGACGGGTATTATCATATGCAACTTTCGTTCTACATGTTCAACATACATGTCTTTTCGACCTCTTAAGCTCTTTTCTATACTTATAATGAAGTTTCAGGAAAAAAGGGTGCTGATCATGTTTCTTCACTCCTATGGGATTACATTTTTAACCATCTGGATTTCGATGTCAAGAAGCTTACAATATTTGGGCAAAATAAAAATTTCACGATATTTAGAATGTTACATCATATTGTTCAATTTGTTAAAAGACCTACCACAATCAACATGGTTTTTTCTGTTCGTGGACATTCGTATTCTAGAATGCGACAGGAATATGGGTTTTGTGAAACAGAAGATGTACATTGAACTGCCTCAAGGATGGAATGCAGTTTTAAAGGATTCCCCAACAAAACCAAGCCCTCTTAAAGTTATTTCTTGTGAAGGTCAGCCTATTTTTAAGAGTTGGACCAAATTTTTAGAGGATACCTATATCTCAAGTGTCCTTTTCCTTCAATACCGATCAAAGAATTAACTGTAACCGAAAATCACACTGGTATGATGAAATATAGGGAAAGTTATAATGGTCGAGAACTTGAAAATTTTGTCATAAAACAAAGAAGAAAAAGACTTTCGTTACCTGAAAAGTGTTTTTTGCTTCCAACTTTAGCTTATGATGGGCCACCTGTATCTAAAGCTAAAATTTCAAAACCTACAGCATCTAAAAAGATTCTGTTCTCCAAAAAAACACAGGAGTTTACCTTCGACCTTTACCTTCATCTTTATTGCCAAGTTTTTTTTCTATTGCAATCAAAGTTTCTTTTTTATACTTCTGCTTCCACAATTTATATATTTTTTGTATATTCTGTCAAAAAGTATTTTAGTTCACGTTAGCAATAATTACATTCCAAAGTCCTATTTTTGTTTACCATGTTCTAGAGTAGTCTTCCTAAATAAACATCACAATTACTCAGAATTAAATTTTTTGGACCCTGATCTTGTTTTCCCTGTATTCTTCATTTATTAGCAAATGATGCAAACCCCGTCAAAATACTTGAACCGGCAAACACCTTTACCTACTTCATGCACCTCCAATCTAATTTCAATCGCTTTGGAAAATTGGAAAATTCGATAATTTATTTTCCCGCCTCCGCAAAAAAGCCCCGCTATTTGCACGAAATAAATATTGACTTCGGCGAGCAAAGTTACGGCTCCCCTGCCCCAGCTACACTGACGACTCGATTCCACCACCCAAGCAATTGCTTTATCAGAAACGGCGAACCTTTTTACCGAACGAACCGTATCTTTAAACTCGCAACCTGCACGAGAACGAGAAATTAAACTTCTTGGTTTACACGAAGTCAAAGTTTTCTCATTTTTGAGCGCTCTCTTTCGCGTCTCCCACATTGGTAAATGGATTTCTTAACGTAATTGTTGCGGGGAACTCATTCATTGTACCGCGAACGTGTTGTTTCGCGAGAATTTAAACTTTTAGAGATTAAAAGTGTGTGTGTGTGTGTGTGTGTGTGTATCGTTAGAAGTTTTATACAGCTTGTCCAAGACAACCATGTCTATCGTAGGAATAACGTAAATCACAAGAGACGCGAAGAAGCAGAAATTAGAAAACATTTGCAAAACTTAAAGGTTAACAATGTGAAATAATAATAATATTAATAATAACTACTTAAGGGAAAAAAAGATGATAGGCTTGTGGAGTTAATAAATTACAACGAAATGAAGAGAAAAGAAAAATATACATTGATGAACAAACGCCAAAAACTAACAAAATATTATACAAAACAAATCTATAAGTGAAATGAACGGAACCACGACAGTCCAGCTAACGAAAAAGCTCAGACAACGATGCAGGAAGAAAATTAAAGAGGAAACAGAACAAAGATGAAAAAACAAAGAAATGCACGGACAGTATGACAGTATGACAAAAGGCAGATATTCAGATGGCTGACAACAGGAATATTAAAGCGAGAAACAGGATCTTTGATGGTCGCTGCTCTAGACCAGACCATTTCAAGCAACTATATCAGGAAAAAAATATTCAAAGAAAAAAATAGACGTAAGATGCAGACTTTGTAAACAATATGATGAAACAATTAAGCACATCACCACAGGCTGCCCAGTCCTAGCAAGGAAAAAATATCTTGAATATGCTTAACACTACATTACAATATCTGTAAGCACTACGGTATAGAGGTAGAAGACGCATGGTACAAACACAACCCAAAGAACATTGAAGCCAAAGGGGAAATCACAATAATATGGGTCAAGCAAGTACAAACAGACAGGACTGTGATGGCAAACAAACCAGACATTATAATTAAGGACTTTAAAAACAAGATACGCCAATTGATCGACGTTGCCATACCATTAGATGTCACAATAAAAGAGAAGGAATCCGAAAAGATTATAAAATACAGAGATCTTCAAATAGAAGTGTAAAGAATGTGGGGGCTTAAAACAAATATTGTCCTCGTCATTATAGGAGTGACAGGAACCATCCACAAAAATCTTGAGAAGATACTGAATAAAATACAACGAAACAAAAACAACAACGAAAACACGATTGCGACACTGCAAAAAACAGGGATTGTTCTTGATAAATGGAAATGAATTACCGAGAGCACGGTTTGCGAATAGAGAATAACAATAATAATAATAATAATAATAATAATAATAATAATAATAATAATAATTGATAATAATAATAATAATAATAATATTAATAATAACAATAATACAATTTTAGACTTTATTGGCCATTAAATACATTGCAAGAACAACAAATGGCAAGTCACATCTGTGAATAAAAATAAATTAACACAATATCAAACACACAATAACATTTATAGAGAGCAACATAATCATCAGATAGACAAACATTAAACATTGAAACAAGAATTTGCTGAAAAAAATCCATTTAGCATTGTGGGGACACTCGTGACGCAACACGGATGTACTCATCTGGAGTATAGAATGCTTGCTCCAATAGAAACTGTTTTATTATCTTACAAAATTTATTTAACTCGGATGAGCGTAGCCTAGAATCGCCCTGGACAATTAATTCAGATCCCCTGGTGTAGTGATTGTGGCGACTACAGTGCTTAGGCATAGTGATAGTGATGGTAAGGTCCAAATATTAAGTTTTAAGAAGAGCGGACGGCAGTGCTCGCGAGGTTTTGCATTCGCAATCACACGCATCGCCCCACCCCACAAAACAATAGCATACGCTAAGTGAGAATGAACAATCCGAAATACGCAAGTCTTGACATAATAGGAATGAGTGACTTGTTTAAGTATCTAATTAGAAACAATTGACTTGACAGTTTGTGGCAAAGGTGTTCAATGTGATCTTTCCAAGAGAGAGAACGATCGATCCAGCACCTTAACCGGATCATTGTTTAAATTGTGCACCTTGCTACAAGAGCAAATAAGATGGTTCGTTTTATTTTCGTTTAACTGTAAGGAGTTCGACCCGAACCATCCAGCGCTCTAGTCCTGTTGGTCACACTATCAATACTAAGTTCATATGGGTGCCTAGCTCGGCATAAAAGAATTGTATCATCCGCGTAGAGCGTAGCAGGGGCCCGAGAGCACTCCAAACGATACCGGCAAGCTAGAACTACGGAATCTTCCATTCGCGAAATGTAGAATTGTAAAACAATAATAACAATAATAATGATAATAATAATAATAATAATAATAATAATAATAATAATAATAATAATAATAATGGTGTTATTTAAAGAGATATCAAAAAAAATAAATGTCACTTTCTCGCTCGCTAATGCCCCGTTATTAGCGAATAGCGGAAAGGTTTTTGTTGGGTTTCATATTAACTTTTATAACATTTTTTCTTAGACAATATTCAAAATTGAAATATTTTTGTGAAATACGCGGTGTTGCGAGGTTTAGCAAAATGTTACTTTTCGCAATTTGTTTAACACCCCGTATATTTCTGCATTTTCGGATACCTCCGCAAAAGACGAATCCAACGATATATATTAACATTGACCTGCATTTCTAATATATTTTTTAATGAAATTGGTTATTATTTCAAATACCCTTAAATAGTATGCAAATTCTTCATTAGAAAATCAATAAATGAATTTAATCGTTTGATCGTTTTAATTTAATTTAATTAATTTTAATTTATTCATGAATCGATATTTACGTCTAAAGGGCTATCCGAAAAATTGAAAAATATACAGGATGTTTGATTAAAACAAAGTCAATAATTTATTGGTAGCTGTAAGTGGAATCGCGAATTCTACCGCTGATTTTATTTTGAGGAAATAAAAATTTTACCCGTTCAAATTTAGAATTTGTCAAGCGCTGGTGATGAAGAAAGGCAAAGAATATTTTGCGGATGGTATGTTGGGAAGCTTCAGAAAGGTGAAAACTTTCCCCATAAGATTATTTCTCCGTATATAGTAACAAATAGTAATAATAAACAATAATAATGTTCTGAGACGATAGTCACACTAGAATAAACTAAAATGTCTGACGTTTGGTGTCAGGTGTGGGGTGAACTAGCAACTAACAACGGAAAAGTTCTAAAAATAGAACAGAGAACAAAAAAAACAAAAAACAAACAAAACAAGAACAAAAAACTGTTTTCTCTTGCTAACTACCAAAGTATTAGCTTTGAAAATATTACACTTATAATACAGAATTATGAGTAAAAACTAAAGAAACGGTGCTGTTTTTGGCATTTGAGGTATAATTAAAATTGCATGCCGACATCTTTTAGATAGGGGATTTTACCTTTAAACACATCTGCTTCGGATCACCAGTGAAAATCAGTAAACTAGCTGACATATTTTAAATATCGAATCTGCAAATACTTTAATAAAGTTATACAAATTTGCTGTGTGTAATATGTTAACATCTGCTCCTTGGCTATATAAGACTATCCGTGTTAATAATAATAAAAGACTTACCTAAGAATTAAAAATTGTCTAAACGACCACTGACTTTTTAAAAATTGAACTGAGGTGGCTTTTACTTGATGAAAATCCATTTAACAAAATAAATAAGAAAGAAGACGTTTGATTGTTGTTGTCGAAACATTGTCATGTGAATCTATATAATTTCGTGAAAATCTGTGTTGAGTGTATTTAAAATATAATAAACAACGTAGTTAATTATTATCTTGGTAACTATGGAAAATAGAAGGAAATACACTTGGTCGTTTGTTTTATGCCTGACGTGTGAACGCTTAATTTCGATGGTATATCTTTAACATGTTGAAAATTGACGCTGCGTTAATAATTTTTTGGGTTAAGAGTTAAGTTGTATCTTTTCTATTTTTTGAACAAGTAGATCTTGACTGACTGTAATACAGAAAACAAATTCGTACTGGTTGTTGTCAGGTTATGATTTTGGCTACGAAGAAGACAGGTTTAAGTTTACCGAAATGGCGTGCTTAGTACTGACTTAATTTTGACTTTATTTTGCGCGGCTTCTAAAGTGACTATTTCTCGTAACTTCCTCTAAATCCGGAGTAGAGAAAGATATCAAAAGTATATATGGAAGATAATTTTATGTTCGTTTCGATGGTTTTCTTAAGTAAAACTTAAATTTAAGTTTGAAATGATAACAATGCGCCAGAATAAATCAAAATGTCTGACCTCTGGTGTCAGGCGTGGGATGAACTGCCTACTGGAAAAGTTCTAAAACTATAACTGAGCATCCAGATAAAAAATCTGTTGTATGTTGCAACTAGCATAACTATAAAAATGCTAAACTTATGCAAACATACAAGCGAACAAGCGCCTCATAATTTTAAAACGGTAACAGATATCCAAGTTCTGTTTTATGAAATTTAAAATCAAAATAATCATAACAATAAAACTCCCCATGGAAGAGGTACTATAATTCCCCGAGAAGGAAGTAAAGACGTGCAGCGACCTTTCAGGAAAACAACAAAAAAAAGTGCCACAACTGCCTGTTCACCCAACTAGGGCTTGACTTCAAGGACCAAAATCATGTTATTAATATAGGAGAAAAATACTTTTTATAAAACTTCTGGATTCCTCCTGCGTCGGTTTTAGTTCAGTCGAACTTACTAATGTTTCGCCAATCATCCCGTTGGCTTCTCCAGAGCTTGTCTGCAACTGATTGGCATTTTACTCTGTAGCTGCTTTCTGATTCACAAACCAGGATTACCTCTTCGAGCAAATGTCAGCACCATTGGTTCCCCAAATTATTCTCTAGTAAAATATCTAGCTTAATTATTAAAACCGCTTACAGGAAAAACTGATAGTTTCGTACTAAATTCCTTTCACTTCATTGAACAATTAAACACAAGGAATTCTGGTTAGTTTCAATGTAGAATCCCTTTTTACTAAAGTTCCTAATCCTGAAACTCTCACCATCATTTCAGATATATTAAAATCCGAGAATCTGGAACCAAATCTTCTCCCCTTAATTAAAAAATGCTTGCCTGGAACATATTTTTCTTATAATGGTCAAAATCGTGAACAAACGTTGGAAACAGCTATCGGTTCTCCACTATCATCAGTTATCGCGAATATATTTATGGAAGCCTTTGAGAAGAAAGCTCTCGACACCTTCCATCTAAAACCAAAATTATGGAAACGCCACGTCGATGATACTTTTTTACTTTTATTTGGTCTTATGGTCCAGAATCCATAGCATATTTTCTTAGACCTTTAAACTCTATACGCCCTAACTAATTAGAAGCTACTAACAACGCATTCTCAGATATTCTTGTCAATAGAAAATCAGACCAAACATTGGGTGATTATATTTACAGAATACCTACGCACACAGACCGATACCTTAATGCATGGTCACATCACCATCCATCGCAAAAATCATCGGTTATCAATTTGTTTATAGAGCTGTAAAACTATCTCAACCCGAGTCACTGAACCTAGAATTAACACATCTTCTTCTCTCTAATAATTCTTCTCTCTAATAAGTTCCACATTAAAAATATTAAGCGTTCCATCACAAAATACACTTCACCACAATCTTCCAATGTAAATGAAGGTGAAAGCAATGCCACACTTGCCACTGTTGTCCTTCCTTATATTCAAAACACCATTGATCACATATTAAAAGCTCTAAAGAAATATAACGTCAAAACCACATTACCACTTGTATAAAAATCTCATCTTAGATCCGTCAAAGACAAAATTCGATTTGAGATGCCAGTAGTTTACAGCACTCCATACATATGCTTCAAAGAATACATACATAATACTCATCAACAGTTGCCGAACACAATCAAAAAACCGGACATAAAATTTTATTCGATAAAACTAAAATTCTTGCATGTAATCAGTTCTTCTACCATCGAAAAATCCGAGAGTCTATAGAAATCTATAAACAACCCAACAATCTTAACCGCGACTCAGGTCTTTACCGGTCACCAATATGGGGATCAGTAATCTGAGACGGCGTTTATGCCCCTCATTTAGCTCCGCCTCCCTCAAACAATATATAAGCCGGTACAGAGTAAAATGCGAGCCAGTTTCAGTCAAGCTCTGAAGAAGCCAACATGATGATTGGCAAAACCTTAGCAAGTTCGACTCAACAAAAAACTGAGCAGAAGGAATCCAGACGTTGTATAAAGAGTATTACAGTAGCCTGTGGAAGTTCTTGTGAAAAATTAAATTATATTCAATTTACATATTTATATAAATGATGTAAAGGGTAGCGTGTGAACATTATGTGGTAATCTTAGAAATATTAGGGTGACTTATGATATGGCAAAGTAGGATAGTAATGTAGGTTTTTCCTAGTGTATAATAATGATTTCATATAAATCTGTATATGTACCAATTTAGGAATTGGGTATACCTATTAATGGAAGTTTGCTGTTGGTAAAATCTGGATGAATATTTGTGTATATATATAATATAGTATTTGTGCATCTATTATTAAGATTATCCGCTTATTTTATTAAAAAGATATTGTGGTACAAATAATGTGAATGTATTATACTTCCATATTGCATATATAGCCAACTAATTTCTCTAACTGTAACTCTATGACACATTCTTATCCCATTAATTGAATTTTTTATATGCGCCCACTATCTGCAGCTGTTACACCACAATAACAGAAGAAGGTAAGATTATTTTATTTATTAATTTTTAAGGCGACTTAAATATCTGCGAAGCATAGATCTCTTACTTTTCAATAAAATTTGTTTGGTACTTGCTGTTATTAACAATGATTTGGTGAACATTTGTCTCTTTATCAAAAATATTAGTTTATTGCTAATACCGCTTGCTAAGACTCTTTTGATTTAAACGAAATATGCAATTACAAAAAAGTGATAAGTGAAAATTGTTTGATTTCGAATGCAAAAATGAAGAACATTGGTTTCTACATTTCACAGTTTGCAATATATTCTAAAAGAAATTGTACAGCATATTTATTTAGTTTAATATTGACCTTAATAAACGATGATTTAAAATGCTTGGCAACATACCTATGCTACACATTTTTTTATCATATCTATCTAACATTCACCCGGCCTAAATAACAAAAGAAAGTTAACACAGCGTTCCAACGGAAGTTAGCAAACGCAACGCGCAAATAACTGCAAAACCGAGGGTGGTGAGACTAAATACCTATATATAAGTACTTTTTATTAAACACAATAGGATGCACATATACAATGTACCCCAATTCGAGAACAAAGCTTCGTTCCTAGTCACGGCAGTCCCATTACCTGAACCAACGATCAATTTACTGATGAAACGAAGCCGTACAACAATGGCTAGATAACTAACCAAAACTAGGCAAAGAGTGCCAGACTGACAAAGAAAATTCGCCCAGTTTTATACTAATTTACAGGCACGAGGCAATTGCGTTTGGCTAATTCCACCGACGGCTATATAATTGACGCTAATCAGAGAGAGCTTTCCTTGGAGTAAATCATATTCGACCAGACAATACGTGTGATTTTTTTTTTATTTTCGAAATCAAAACTACTATGCATTTTATGGCGATATGAAAAAATTTTCACACAACACTGAAGCCCTCAAAAAAATGGACAGCACGAAAATGAAGGTGATCTGCAGTGACGCCATTCCCTGCTACCAAAATGCCGACAGCGATTATTAACACGTTCGCGGCCAAATTGAAAATAACGACAGACGGATAAAATTAATTTAAAAAAAATCAAATCCAAATTACTTTTTACAAAACTTCTGGATTCCTCCTGCGTCGGTTTTTGCTGAGTCGAACTTGCTGACGTTTCGCCCATCATTCTGTTGGCTTCTTCAGAGCTTTACTGAAACTGGCTTGTATTTTACTCTGTACCTGCTTATATATTGTTTGACGGGGCCGGAGCTAAATGAGGGGCTTAAACACCGTCTCGGATGAGTGATTCCCATATTGGTGACAGGTAGAGACCTCATTCGCGGTTTTGATTATTAGGTTGTTTATAGATTTCTATAGACTCTCGGATTTTTATTTGGTGGAAGAATTGATTACATGCAAGAATTTTAGTTTTATTGAATAAAATTTTGTCCTGTTTCATGATTGAACGAATTTTTGTCAATTTTATCTCTGACGGACTCTCGGATTTTCTTTTTAATTCCTTAAAGCAGATAAAGCAAATGCTGCGGTAGTCATGGACACAAATGAACAGGAAAAGATTCAAGATATTCTTACAGACGGATCATATCGTCAACTTAAAAAAGACCCTACATCATCTATGGTTCGCAACCTTAAATCTGTTATTAAGGCTTCTCCTCTATCAGACTCCGTGAAAAAATCTGTCACCGCCCATGACTCTAAAATTCCTCGCCTCTAGAGATACCCAAAAATCCACAAACCAGGATTACCCCCTCCACCTATTGTCACCACATATTCTTTAGCAGAATATCTAACTTCCTTGTTAAAACTCATTACAGGGAAAACTGATTGTTTCGTACTTAATTCCTTTCACTTCATTGGACAATTAAGAAACATTATATTAGATACACAAGATATTCTAGTTAATTTCGACGTAGAATCCCTCTTTACCAAACTTTCTATTCCTGAAACTCTCGACATCATTTCAGATATATTAAAATCCGAGAATCTGAAACCAAATCTTCTCGCCTTAATCGAAAAATGCTTGTCTGGAACATATTTTTCTTATAACGGTCAACTTTTTTAACAAACGTAGGGAATAGCTATGGGTTCTCCACTATCACCAGTCATCGCGAATATATTTATGGAATCCTTTGAGAAGAAAGCTCTCGACACCTTTCATCTAAAACCAAAATTATGCAAACGCTAAGTCGATGATACTTTTGTTATTTGGCCTCATGTTCAAGAAACCCTTGTAGATTTTCTTAGATTTAAACTCTATGCACCCTAACTAATAGTAATAACCTTCCATTGTTAGATATTCTTATCAATAGAAAATCAGACCTAAAAATGGGTCATTGAATTTACAGAAAACCTAATCACACAGACCGATACGTTAATGCATGGTCACATCACCATCCGACTCAAAAATCTTGTTTACAGAGCCGTAAAACTATCTCAGCCCGAGTCACTGAACCCAGAATTAAAACACCTTACCTCTGCTCTTCTCTCTAATAATTTCCACATTAAATATATTAAGCGTTCGATAAAAAAATACACTTTACCACAACCTTCCAATCGAAATGAGGCCGAAAGCAAACCTACACTTGCCACTGTGGTCCTTCCTTTCATTCATAATATCGATGACCACAGATCAAAAGTTCTAAAAAAAAGTATAACGTCAAAACCAGATTTACCACTTGTCCAAAAATCTCTCAACATCTTCAGTCCGTCATTCCATGCATAAATTCTGTAAAGAATACATTGGAGAAACCGGACGAAAAGCGTATCAACTAGGATCAAAGAATACGAAAGAGTCTTACGACTAAGACAAATAAGTTCATCAGCTGTTGCCGAACACAATCCCGAAACCGAACATAAAATTTTATTCGATAAAACTAAAATTCTTGCATGTAATCCATTCTTCTACCAATGAAAAATCCGAGAAATCTATAAACAACATAATAATCTTAATCGCGACTCAGGTCTCTACCTGTCACCAATACGGGAATCAGTCATCAGAGACGTTTATGCCCCTCATTTAGCTCCGCCCCTTCAAACAATATATAAGCAGGTACAGAGTATAACGCAAGCCAGGTTCAGTCAAGCTCTGAAGAAGCCAACAGGATGATAGGCGATACGTCAGTAAGTTCGACTCAGCAAAAACCGACGCAGGAGGAATCCAGAACTTTTGTAAAACGTATCACAGTATCCTGTGGAAAATTTACAACCTAAGCCGGTCGACAAAAACTAAGCTAATTTGTGTGATTTTTAATCACTTAAATGATAGTTTTCAATAAAGTTTCTTTTGTAATGTTGCAACATTGGCCACAGTGTAGGCAATATTTTTTTCTTTTATAACCTTCAAGCTACAGGCTTCTGTATGGAATTTTATTTGATAGAATTTATATATTTAGAATACAATGAATGTATTTCGTCAAGTAGGACAAAAACAGGTATGAGGTATAAAATTACATTAAAAATTTATGCAATAAAAATATGACAAATTAATAGGCAAAACATTCGTTTAAAGTATGGATTTGAAAATGTTGATACTACCACTCGTCTTTAGTAATGGAAAGAGCTTATTGAAGACTCTAACACCGGCGTTGGCAAAATATTTTTTCGAAAATTCTAGTTCATTTTTCAGTCTTGGCTACGTATATTATAGTCGTGAAAATCTAGTTTTCTTGTAAGCTTATTTTGTTATTGTTATTTATACACACCCATAAACAAACACTAATTTACATGCCAAATGCAATATTCGAACTCTACGAAGACAGTCCTGATTATTGGCAGTAGTTATAAATAACACGTCCCTTTTATCTTTCCATTTCGGGACATATCGCTTCTCTACACAAGCGCCCCCTTTTTTAGTTTAACATCAACCATTGCTTTTGGATTGCCTCTCATTTTTTTACCAAGGGTCCCAGTTGTATGCGTCTTGCGAATTACCAATTCTGGGCCTAATTCAAGTGAGTTATAATACTTATCCATATATGTATATGATCAAGATCCGCGTAAGGGGTCAATGACGTAATCAGTCTTACCCTGATAAATTTCAAAGTTGAATACATAACCATCAAAAAAAAACTTTATCCTATCAAACTTTCTTATTTGGGATATAAAAGCGAAAACTGAATCTACCACGGAATACTAAAAGTGATTCATCTAGCGAGTTTTTCGTCCGGTTTATAGCAGTCCTGGAAGTTTTTGACTAAACCACAGACTTTTCTATTTTTTTTATATTACATTGTCGTGTTTATCTGCATAAGGTGTTGTATAACAAATAAGACACGTTAGTACATACTGCATGAAAACCGAAGACTGAAGAAAATGTGTCTAATCCTGAGCAATTTTTGCTTGCGTCTGTAGCAAACAAAGTGCCAGAAATTTTGAGAAATCTGTTTTGGTAATTTTTTTTTGAAAATGCAAAAACGAGAAGACGAAGTTAAAAACGCCACTTCGCACTGCGTACAATATTCGTATTTCCAATATTTTCACTACTCTTTATCTCTTCCACTTCATTTTTGCTGTTTCTATCTTCTTCAGGCTCATTGGTAGCATAATTGCATATCCATTGAAAAGACCAAAAAACCATACGTATCCTGTAAAGTAAATTGGGGTATCGCAAACCTTTAATTCATTTTAATTTTGTATATACAGGGTGTTTCATTTTTTCTGGGCGAGTTTCAACTTTCTTATTTTAAATGGAATACCTGGTATACTACTTCATTTTTGATTTCTATACAAAATTCTAGACAGGATGTGTATCTAAATCCAAGTCTAACCATTTTTGACATTTTTAATTATTTATGCGAAAGATGACGTTTGCAAGACTTAAAATACCTACCAATTTCTTCATTCGGAAACATTTATTGTTTCACTGGAGTAGGTTTTGTTGTCGACGAAGGACTCGAATAACGGATTTCATAAGAAATCTCGATACATATTAATACAGGGTACGGGTATTAGTTCAGTTTGTGTAAGGCGGCTATGATGGCTTTTGAAAAAAACAAGTGCTAAAGTGTTGCCACTATAATTTACCAATTCATAGTTGACCATAATCTTGCCCATGAAGATCCAAAGATTATTATTTATACAAAATAAGAACAAGAATAAGCGATAACAATTATTGTAACAGTTGTTCAATATATCCGGACCTTTGAGCAATACTAGCAGCACAAAGGGTTTTTAAATATATAATCGCATTTCTAACAGCTTAAGTCCCGTTTAAATATCCGATATCTTCTCTTATCTGACGTTTAAGTTCCTCGGCAGTTGACGGATTGTGTTTATAAACTAAATCTCTAAGTGTAGAAAAAAATCTAGGGGAGTTAAGTGGTTGTTCCTTGGACGCCAGGTGTAACTACCATTCTCCCCAAACCGTTCTCTATAGCGTGCAGTTAAATAGGTCCTAATTTCTTGATTTCTGTGATAAGGAGCGCCATCCCGCTAGCCAGATTATATTTCGTCGTTCCCTTTCAGGCACCCCATTTTCAACAAAGCTCTTAGTAGCGTTAGGAATTTACATTCTGATAAAAAAAAATACTGGACCTATTAATCTGACCCTCTAAATGACGCAATATACTTTGACAGAAGTTCCACCTGAACTTGTATCTTCCATATGTTTTTTATTATTCTTATTTTTCCAGTAATTCGTATTTTTCCTATTAAAAATTTTAGTTGGGATTTTAAATATGGACTCATCTGTCCAAATAATATTAGCAATGATATTTTCTGAAAAGTGTCTCTCCATAAGGTTGTTGCAAGAATCTAACCTGATGTTGTAGTCCCGTTGTACTAATTTCAGCACTGAACAGAATTTATAGAACTTCCAGTTGTTTATTTAAAGGCACGTTCAAAGCGTTGCTCTTTTGACATGTACATCTAAAAACGCATTTCGGGTTAAATCTTCAGGGGTCATCATTATTCAAAATATGACGACGTCTATTTTCTCCTTCTTCAAAGTAAATCCTGTCGAAAATTTTCTAATATAATCTCTAAGAGCCAGGGCTCGGTATTAATTGTTCAATATGTAACTGTCTAACTTATCAATTTTTTTTTCTGTGGTAAACATAATACGCAAGCAGCCTACTCACACTTGTTTTGTTTAAACGCCGTCATAGCCACCTTACACTAACTGAAAATATATGGCAACAGCATATTATTTGTGATAGACAAATGTTTAAAAGGAAATATTTCAAAAAGTAAAAATATTAGGCAGACACAACTTGCGAAAAATTGCTTTAATTTTTTATGCTAAATATGACAGGATTATAAAAATAGGTAGTTTCCATTAAAAAAAAAGTTTTTTTTTAATTTCATTTTTAATCGTATTTTTAGCGTACCCTGTATTATTTTTGTATCTAAATTTCTTATGGAAACCGTTATTCCAGTCCTCTGTCTGCAACAAAACTTACTCAAGTAAAATAATAAATGCTTCCGAATGAAGAAAAATATGTCTAGAATTTTGTATAGAATTCAAAAATGAAGTAATATACCAAGCGTTTCTTTTAAAATAATTAAGTAGATATTCGCCCACGAACAATGAAACACCCTGTATATACAACCTTAAAATAAATGTGTTAGCTGATGCTCTGATAGGACAGTTTATTTTAGAGTTCGTATACTACTATTATACTATAATATAATAGTACTAGTAATATTAGTTCACTTTTTCTTTTTTTATATTTACAGAGATAAAAAAATAATTGATCAAAAGTTAAATTTTGCCATCAATGCAAAACATATCTTACATAATGGTTCAACAATGTTCCTCAACACTAACTGGCCTATGAATTTTCACTTATTTACAGATATTTTCAAACGAAAAAAAAAATCAAATCAAATAAAAAATGTAATTTTTCCGAACTTAAGCTACGCTCACTTTGCACTTCCCAGATTCTCATGACGAGGGTTGAATTTGCAGCGCCCTATGTAAACTTCCCCGTTATTTCGGTAATAAACCTTTTTTCTATCCCACCACTGCGAGAGGCAAATTGGCAATTTATCGGGAAATACTTCGGTATCCTGCTGTTTATATTTACACCTCGTTTGAAAATTGAGGACCAATCAAAAACAGAAATTCGATCTCAAATCGATAACTGTTCAACATTGCGTAATTCATATCTACATTTTTCCAATTGTATTATAGAAATTTTAAATGGTGGTTATTTAGTATACAACTACGCATTGCTTAATAATTTTCTAAAAGGTAGAAAAGACTTTTAATTAACCATAGCGATGTTTTTAACTGCTGATTAAAATTAGGCAATTTGATTATGTGTAAGACACTCAAAAATGTTGTAAAAGTCCAAAGGAACTTTGTAAAATTCTTATAAAATTTTGAAAAAACGTCAGTAAATTTGGATAGTTTTATTGTATTTATTAAATTATTTTTACAAAATTTCTGTATTTTTTCACCTGCGTTTAATAGACGTAAACAATGTCCTTTTGTTTTCTTAGCGAAATAGCCATAAACACTTGATATGAATTTAAATGTCTTTTTTTTAGTTGTAATCTAAATTTCCGGTCATATGGGGGCAATTTAAACCCATATACAAAGGCATCATAAAAAAATATCAGCAAAACTAGATACGATGTTTTAATTGTGCTATTTGTACAGAGATTTTCTTTGACGTAAAAGCCTTTGCGAACCATGTGTGTGCCCATATATGTTCTTTTATTTTTACTTGTTAAGTCCTAAATAATTTATAAAAAATCGGAATTGTAGAGTTTCTTCTTCTCTTCAACCACTGCGCGTATCTGAACAAGAAGTTCATCAAAATGAGTTAGCAGGTCAAAATAACCAAGATATCAATCTAAAAGGACTTGGAAATTTGAATTTAATTTTAAATTCAAAAATTTTTTTTTAAGAAAAATCCTACTAATATCAGAAAATTAATATAAAACAATTCTAAATCTTTTATTTATTCCAAAATATTTTTTACCGAAAAGTATTTATATAATTACAAAGGTAAGTTTACAAAAGTGGGGTAAAAAAGTATTTTTAAAAATATGCATTCAATTAAAATATTATATAATACAATAAATTTGCAAAGTTTTGTCTCGAAAATTCTCAATACAAACTCTCTAAAAAGAAATTCATATTAATTTCATTCACAAAAAATTTGGAACGATTGCGTGGAAGAAAAGAAAAATGAAAATTTTTGTTCATCAGTAAAATCCTGCAATATTAATTTTAAATTTTACATGAAAATAAGTAAAACCAAAATACTCATTTCGTAATTTTTAAATAAAAAATCTGTTTTCCAACAACAAGAACAATTGCTTATTTACTTTTTTTTTGTAATTTTCTCTAATATGTTATGACCACAAAATTATTCACAATATATTAGATGGCGCTGGAGTAGAAGGTATCGGTGTGCTGTGTGTCCTCAAATTTTCTTGATTTATACTGAAAAAATTTAATTTCGCTACTAAATCAGTGTTGCTTTCTTTTTAAGCACTGTGGTGGAAGTTGCTTTGTCATTTCTATCGTGAGGGCATAAGTGTTTTGTTTACCGTGCGGTTGCTGTACACCTAACCTATACAATGGTACTGTTAAGGAATGATATTGAGGATATTTGGAAGATTGTTGCGGATCAAATTACGGCTACAATTGTTGGTGACGATTTTCAAGACCGACTTATTGGCTCTCTACTTGCCAAACTCGAAGAAAAAATTGTGCCAAAAATAGAGAGGGTTGAGAGCGAAGTGTCCAATTTGCGCAAAGAGGTGAATAGGATGGCGCAGGAAAATAAGGATTTAAAACAACGACTTGATCAGCAGGAACAACATAGCCGCAATCAGAATATTCGCCTTTTCGGTGTCCATTTCGAAAAGGATGAGAATATTTTGAACACCGTAAAGAAAGTATTTCAACAAAAGATGAGCATTACTATTGACAACAATGATATAAAAAACTGCTATAGAGTAGGAGCAAAAAATCCGATAGTAAACAAGCCGCCGGCTATTTTAATTCAGTTCCATAGTGCTGACGCTCGTGCAATGGTGTTAAAACATCGTAAAGCACTTAAAAACTCTGGCATCGTAGTTAAGGAAGACCTTACCCAATCACGGTTGCACCTATTTAAAGTGGCGGTTAAAAAATTTTCCGAAAAAAGCGTGTGGTGTCTTAACGGCAAACATTAAATGCCGTGGTGAAGTGTATCGTGTTCAGGATGAGGACGACATATACCAAATCACCGACCAAATCAAGGAATAACTGTATGTAGCTACGTTTCACCTCGCTTCACAGCTATTTTTTTTTCTTTCCAACTTTACAGAAATTAATTGTGAATCAAATTATAATAGCTTGCTTTTTTTATCTTCGTTATTAATCTTAGTGATAAGCAGTGTTAACCTCACATTTCTCAGCTTGTTAGTAAATACTTTAATACCATGAGATTAGTCAATTATAATATACTTTTCGAAGAATAGTTTTTATATCTTGTAATTTAGGTATGTCACATATGCACACAGGCTTTTTTCAGTATTTATATGTTTCTGTATAATACACGAACTTCAAATTAATTTTAAGTTACATGCAGCACCAACTTTATTGGTTTTGGTACCCTCGTACATTCCACTGCTCGTTTGAATTTGATAACTATTTCCTTCCTTGCTAACCTTCCCTCCTTTAGTTATTTATGTGCCGCACATGTTAATGTAAGGTCCTTGCTGACCAAATTTTGGCTCTTTTCTAAGCCAATTATTGAGTAACAATTATGATATCGTTGGTGTATCTGAAACGGGGCTGGGTGCGGGGGTTGATCAGATGGTAGGCATTCCGAATTATAATTTTCTGCATCACAATCGTCTGGACAGGCGCGGAGGCGGTGTGGGAGTGTACGTTAAAAATAATTTAAGGTGTGAAGTTTTGGCCTCTGCTTGTCTTGAGCATATTGAATTCATATGGGATCTACTAGATTTACCGTTAAATAACTTACTTTATTTTTGTGACATTGAAGAAAAGCTAAACCTCTTAAATACTTGCATATTGGAACTATTTAATAAGCACGTGCCGTTAAAACGCTTTAGGAAGAATAAAAACTATAACTATGCGCCTTGGATAACAGAAAACATAAAACTGCTGCAAAAGCTGAGAAACCAAGCGCTAAAAAAATTTAAACTGACTAAACTCCCAGCACATTACGAGCATTACAAACAATTACGTAATTATACAAATTCGGCCATTAGATCAGAGAAAAAACTTTATTTAAGAACTAAGTTTTGTCATGGTAATGCCAAAGAGAAATGGAACGAACTAAGGAAACTTAATGTTGTAAAATGTAACAGGGGTACTTTGCCAAGTCACTTAGGTAATGTCGATCAAATTAATAATTTTTTTATAAACAGTGTGGAAAATAATGATAGCCCCAATCAAGAACTGCTGAATTTTTGTTATAATAATAGGTTAAATGACAGAACGGATCACTTTGACTTTGTATTGTCCACGGAAGATGAGATTCTCAACATTCTGAAAAATATAAAATCTAAAGCTGCGGGCCATGATGATATAAATATATCATTAATACTTCTTTGCTATCCATATATTGCCCCATACATTACGCATATAATAAATGAGTGTATCTTAAATTCGTACTTTCCCTCAACATGGAAGCGGGCACAAGTCATCCCCTTACCGAAAATAAACAATCCAAGCGAATTTAGTCACCTGCGGTCAATTAGCATATTGCCTGTTCTATCTAAAGTACTTGAAATAATTATGGACGATCAAATGGTAAACTTTTTAAATTCTAATCATATTCTACCAGAGAAACAGTCTGGTTTTAGACCTAATCACAGTTGTGAGAGTGCCATGCTGGACATTACTGATGACATTTTTAGAGCGACTGACGATGGAAAGTTTACGGCTTTAATATTGTTGGATTTCAGTAAGGCATTTGATATGATAAATCATTCAATTCTCTTGGCCATACTCCATTACGTTGGTTTCTCCGAAGGTGCTCGAAAGTTTCTGTGTTCCTTTTTGTCAGGTCGGACACAACGGGTTGTCTACAACCAGCAGCAGTCATCGTTCCTAGGTGTTCGCATGGGTGTTCCACAGGGCAGCATTCTTGGTCCCTTGTTGTACACTATTTTTACTTTTAACTTCATTGGAGCCCTCCACCAATGCAACTGTCATTTTTATGCGGATGACACTCAAATTTACTACTCATTTTTTCCTCAAGAAATAGCTACCGCGGAGGATGTCATCAATACTGATTTATCAATTTTTTTTAACATTGCAACAGATCACTTCCTAAAGCTTGACCCTAATAAATCTTCAGTAATACTCTTTGGAAATGATAATCATTTAACCCATACAAAGTATAACATAACAATTAAACTTAATAACATAAAATTTCCACTCTCTGAGTCATGCAAAAGGTTGGGTCTCACTCTTGATTCGCAGTTGCGTTTCAGAGAACATATTACTAATAAACTAAGGGTTGCCTATGCTAATTTAAAATTAATTTATGGCAATAGACATGTACTTTGTCAGGGAACTCGTAAGTTGCTGTGTGAATCACTTGTTCTGTCACAATTTAATCACTGCAGTGCTGTGTACGGACCGTGCCTGGATGCGTCCGATCGTTACCGTGTCCAGAAGGTTCAAAACTCCTGTCTAAGGCTAATTTATGGGGTAAGGAGGAGAGATCATATCTCCCCGTACCTTGCTGCGTCGGGTTGGCTTAATATGCACCTTCGATGCAAATTACGAATGAGTTCTCTTTATTTCAACATCCTTAAAACAAAATTACCTTTTTATCTTTACAGAAAAATTACTCTTAACATATCAATACACAATTTGAATCTGCGTGGAAGACACCGACTAGTTATACCCCGTCACCGCAAAGAATTATTTAAGAGATCATATTCCTATAATATAGCCATTTGCATTAACTCTATTACTAATTTTGATATTAATCAGTCCAACTCGACGTTTAGGAATAATTTCAAACAGCAGTTGTTACGTACGCACTAATATTAAGCTCTTCTACAAAACATGTGCCCCTTTCCTTTCTTTTCCTTCCCCCTCCATTTCTTCTCTTTTCTTTTCTTTAGAATTATGTGTATCTACGCTTGGCGCTTTCAAATAAATTCTATGAAATTTTTTATTATTATATTTTCGCTGTTAAATTGAGGCCTGAACAGTATCTAGAACTTCTAGATGGCTGCCCTAACAAGGGCTATTGTTGACCATTATTTCACTTATTTAACTTTGGTTATGTAATTATTTCTATGTAACTTTGATGGTTATAACAATAAATGTATTATTATTATTATTATATTAGGAAATTATACAAATTCGTTTTATCAGTATAGATGCGGAAAAGCGTTGTACTACTCAATTTCAACTAATTATTTTAAAAATTGTGTAAGATAAATTAAGAAAAAAAACGAATATGCCCAAGTGTTTCTATCAACGTTTTTCTTATTTGTTGTTGGGGTCGCGTATTAATGAATCATCGTGTAGCGTTGTCCTATGCGTATATTTGCATAATATTGTCATAGTATCGTGCTCATGACATTAGGTGAAACCCATACAATATTAATTATTAATTAACAGAAGGTGTAGCTGCAGATCTGGCCCCTAGCAAGTTGATATAGGCGGTAATTCACGTCCAGCGTCCTATTACACGTTCTCTTGAAATAAGAAAGTAGTTCGTAGATCATGTGGGTAAAACTGGATAAAACCAAAAAGGGACGCTTTCTAAATTTTGTAAAGGGAGACCCGACAGACAAATTCTGTCCAATTACAAAACAATGTTTTCGATACACTAACTTTGCATAAAACTAAATATACAGTGAAAACTCCCTATAGCGAAACTCTGTATAACGAACAAAATTTGTTGTACTATTAGGTCTCCATACAGAGCTATGTATCAATCCACCCTGTATAACGAATTTCTCACTCTCTATAGCGAAAGAAAAAACGGCAAATCAGGTAACAAAGTAAGGAATGTAGGCCGAAAGTTGCTTTAATTCGGGAGATAGACCGGGGAGAAAAGAAAAGTGATGTGGGACACCGATACGGACTTACACCGTCGATTGTATCCACGATTTGGAAGTGCAAAGAAAGCCAAAATTTGAAGATTTGGATCGGGCAATGTTGCAGTGGTTCCAACAGCAACGTCTTAAAAATGTACCACTCTCTGGACTTATCGTAAAACTAAAAGCTGAAAAGTTTGCTAAACAGCTCGGCATTATCGATTTCAAGGCTTCGGAAGAATGGTCGGGGAAGTTCAAACAGAGACGTGGTATAAATTATGGGCAGATAAGTGGCGAACCCCGTGATGTCGACAGAAACACCACTAACGATTGACTGGAGAAGACGTGGCCAAAACTAGGAGAAAAGTACCCTGTTGACTCCATTTTTAATGCTGACGAAACTGGTATTTTTTACAAAATGACGCCATATAAAACTCTTAAATTTCGAAGCGAAAAGTGTGTGGGTGGAAAACTTTCTAACCAACGTATAACAGTGTTAGTAGCTGCCAAAATGATTGGGAGAGAAAAAATAAAGCTAGTCGAGATTGAAAAATGAACTAACCCACGATGTTTTAAGAATATCAAGCATTTGCCGGTCACTTACAAGGCAAACAGTCTGCATGCACTTCTCTTAGATAACTGCCCTCCACATCCCCATATTCCAAATCTACGGAATATTGAATTGGCATTTCTTCCAACCAAAACAACAAGGGTATTACAATGGATGGACCAGAGCGTAACAAAAAGTCTTAACAAGAAAAACATGTTAATGGAAATGGTCGAGTCCAAAAATATTTCCATTAATATGCTAGATGCAGTCAACTTTATTAGTAAAGCTTGGAAAGAGGTGACAGTAGAAACAATTCAACACTATTATCGTCATGCGGGACTTATTACCGAGATAGAATACGAACAGGACTTGGAAGATAATCAGCCACTAAGCGAGTGGATAAAGCAGTTTCAAACAACAATTAAGTTTACAAGTGAGGAGTTGCAAGATTTTATGGTGATAGATCAGGATTTGCCTACAGCAGCAGACTTGACAGAGAAAGTCACATTATAACAAGCAAGAAAGGGTGAGGAAGAGCACCAAGAGGAAGAAGAAGATGAAGAAGTTGATCTGGGACCACCACCAACCATTCAACAAGCCCTATATTCAATTGAGCTGTTAGAGAAATTTTTTATGTATCATGGGGAAGATGCCCCTCTCGAAGAAATGGTGAAAATACAAGCCAAAGTACGAGATGCGTATTGGCATACTAAAAAAATTCAAAAGAAAATGACCGATTATTTGAAACACTAAATGTAGTTCTTAAATATTTATATAAAATGTTCCTAAGTAGATGTTAAAATATGTATACAAAATAATTAAATATTACAGAACACCCATGCGTATTGTTATTTTTCAAGTGCCTATAATTCTTTATAACGAAAACTCTTTATAACGAAAGAAAAATTAAATTTCGCTATATAGAGTTTCGAATGTACTTAGATATACACAATGACCGGCAAAAGTAGAAAGCACACAAAAGGCACGAAAATTAAGTTGCAGTACCTGTGAGTCAATTAAATAGTTTATATTATAGACTCCAAGAACGAAAACTTAAATCGCTTGAGCAGTTCGGTTTGGTCGCAGCCTTGCCGTGGAAATCACCGACCATGCAACTTGAGTGCTAGGTATTTTCACCGGATCCTTTCTAATTTATGAATGCGCAACTCATAAATGGGAGACCAAATTATAGAAGCTCAATGTGCATGTTACAATGCAGATCAACATACAACCCAAGGTCCTTAAAAATCCCACCGCCCACAAGAGAATTACCACCAATACAATATCAGCAGGAAATTGGATTAGGTTTTCCAGAAAAGCTAATCTTATGACATTTTTGAATATTAAGCAGAAGGTCGTTCTCCACGCACCATGATGACAGTGTAGTTATGTAATTCTGCAGAGCCTTGCAGTCACCCGGTGTGCCCAATGCATTTTAAAGCTGTCTGGGAATAGCAGAACGTGACTTGAAATATTAGAGCCTAGATCATTAATAAAGATAGAAAAGGGAAGTGGCATTAGATTACCACCCTGAGGGGCACCACTGGTAGCGGTAAATTCAGAAGACTTGAATAGTGAACTCTCTGATAAGTATGACCTGAAAAATCCAATCAGATTATCAACAAGACGAATATAGGACATCTTATTCAGTAAAATCTCGTGGTCCATTCGGTCAAAAACCTTTGAGAAATCCGTGTAGATTGTATCGACTAGTAATTTGTTATTTAGGCTTTTTGGACATACTGAAAAAAGCAAGCATGATTTGTAACTGTCGATCTGTGCATATAGAAACCATGCTGTTGTGTTAAAATTAGAGTTTTTACCTGAGGAAATAAGAATTCATGCACGGTCGTCTCAAAAACTTTAGAAATATAAATGATGCACAGGATATAGTACAAAATTCTCAAAGGACGAACTCTAGCTGACTATATAAAGTTTTCTATTCGTTGTAATATGTGTATATCTAATTTATGATTGGTTGCTCGCTTTAAAAGGTTGCATGAGAGCAACGACGTTGGATGTCACCCCTAACTTACAACATTCTATAACGTTTTGTACATTAATGAAAAAAGACTCTTTATTATTATTATTATTATTATTATACATTTACTATCTTTTTGTTTTTTATAAGTTCGAAAATCAAATAAAAACTTATTAATCATAGTGGTGTATATAGCGAACAGTGGTCTATAAATAATGGGGGTTTATAATAAGAGGTGTTATTTTCAATAGCCCTATTTCGGTGGATGTCACTTTTGAAGCTGTAATTTTTTGACATTTGAAGTAATTTTGATTTATTTTAGGAATTAATAAATAAAAAAAAAGAATTTCAAAAAAAATATTTTTTATATTTCATCTTGGAGCTGGGGTCATATAGATATTATTTCTACGAAATGATATGATAAGAATGACTATGTCAAAGTTAGTTTAATTTTTTTTGTTATTACGAATAGAAAGTGAGTTTAGGTTCAATGTCCAATTTTTTGACAATATACAGTCAATGGTCGCACTTCCGGTTTGAGTGGAAACGACAATTACTTTACAATTTTAAATGGCACAACTTATATTTTTTGCATTTTTGCATTTTTTTAAACCCACTTAGTCCTTTGTTAGTCGAGATTGTTATGGATAATTTGGAAAATATCATACTAGAACATCCTTTAAGTAAAAGTATAATATGGTGGTATAGATACGTGGATGATGTCTTTGCTTGCTTTAGTGGAACGGACAGAGAATTGAATTCTTTTTTAAATTAACATTTACTCATTACATAATCGTATAAAATTCACTATCGAGATTGAACAGGATAACTCTATAAATTTTTTAGACTTAACTATTACGAAAACGCAAAACAAATTAGATTTTTCCATAAAGATTTACCATAAACCTTCACACACGGACACAGTCATACATAACAGCTCAAATCACACTCATACACATAAAATGACTACATTTCACTCTTTTATACACAGACTTCTTGATACGCCACTCTTAATAGAAAATTATAACAAAGAACTTAATATCGTTAAACAAATTGCACTGAACAACAGATACAATCCGTCCATTATCGACAAATTTATAAATAAAAAACAAATCCAGACAACAGTAAACTCTAATTATCCGAAACCTAATGCAGAACACGAACAATTTAAAACAAATGAAATACGGATCTTGTCCTAAAATTTATAATGGACAAACAGGTAGATCCTTCAAGAAACGTATTAACAAACATAAAAAAGCGTTTAAAAACAATAGTCTAGATTTTAATTATGCTACATACTTAAATACAGAAAAACACATTTTTGACTACAATTTTGATATTTTACATTCAGCCACAAAATTACAAAATTTAATTTATTTTAAACCATGGAGATTAACAAAAAAAAAAACAAAAATCAATTAGATTTAAATACCTCTCCATTATTAAACTTAAATTCTCACAAGAACATTAAGGTTTTATTGTCATTTTTCGGTATATATAGTAGCAGGTAGTTTGTAAATATTACATTTGATAAGGACAAGGTAGGTGTTGTCAAAACAATTCTCATTTGAATACATATAATTTCGTGAAAACCTGAACTTTTTGTTCTTTTATTATTTTGTTAAATGGATTTTCATCAAGTAAAAGCCACCTCAGTTCAATTATTTCCCTTGTTGTATCGTTTATATCTACTGGAACTTAGGACACACTTTGATAGTTAAGTAGTAAGTTTAATCCTATCGTTCATTGCTGCTGGTGCTAGAGCCAATTGTGGTACAAGTTCGTGAAAAATATAATATATTGTGTAAGACGCATTTTTTTTAAGCTACCTTATAACATTTTTGTACGTAGGACGCAATAAGCAACCACTTGTGAGCCAGATGTTTTCTTAAAAACCGCATTTCTCGCCCCTCGCTCTGTCAGAATATCGATTAGTAGAAGGGCGTCATTTATAATAAACAAAGTTTTGGGGTGCAGTAACATTTTAAGAAATATCTTTCCGGCATTGCTCGGTTAACCGTGCATTCGAATGTTGGCGCTTATTGTTTGCATTACGTGAACTTGCGAAGACCTAAAGGTGAGTGTTCTCACGAGTAGAGTATTTAAATTTCTTGATGGTTTCGTTGTATTGGCCAAAATACCAAAGTACCAAATGATTTATTTATTGATCGGTTTCATTTTTAATTTATAAAATATACCCAAGAAATTTGGTTAAATATTAGTATGTTCTCCCTTTGAACTATTTTAAACGTTGTTACTTTGTTGGTTGAGAGTCGGGGCTACTGTCGCGTGTCTCTGCCCTTCAGTGCCGGTGTGGTTAGTGGCGACAGGATACTTCGCGTGCCCTTAGTATAAATTGCACGATCAGACTAACCAGCACTAGAGATTGAAAGAGGTACTATGCGTGTCTCTGCCCTTAGTACCAATATACTGATGTGTGTTCTGCCCTTCCTGATTTCTGGTGATATTGAGTAATATTAACTTTGTTTAATTAATCTTAATAATCTTTGGTACTCAGGATATTTTTTTTTAGTTTCAGATGCGAACCTTGTCACCTCGCTGATGGCCTGATCACCGTTCGTTTAGACCCAAAAAACTTAATAATTATTCATTAAAATAAATAAATATATGTATTACATATTTTCAATTTCAAATTTTATTGTTCTGGTTACCCCCTCTCACAATTGTATTATATTTGCCGTATTATGAGTAGAATAACTGTACATTATTTAATGTTTGGTAAATATATTATTATTATTAATATCCGATCAAAATGACACTCCCATTAAAAAAGCCTTTAGTAAAAGACGCAGGTCCAATGACTTGTTTAAATTCACCGTCGCGTTTAAAATTTAAAACATTTAAAAACATAACTATCCCTGCTATTGGATTTCACATACATTTCGACGAATAAGGCCCGCCGAATCGTTGTATTGTTTGCTTCTCATTCCGCAAAATCGTGCCGCCGTCATCTATTGGAGATCGGTAATTGTATCCGACAGCATTTTCGCAGCTAAAATTCGAGACGACCAAGAAGTGAGCGGCACTATATTTCCTATTTCACGGTCGTTTACACATCCCAGTGCACAATTCGTGTTGAATAATATAATACCTGG
Source organism: Cylas formicarius (assembly GCF_029955315.1). NCBI lineage: Eukaryota > Metazoa > Arthropoda > Insecta > Coleoptera > Brentidae > Cylas > Cylas formicarius. The sequence continues at coordinate 29,995,169 of NW_026844334.1, read as the reverse complement.
TGCCTCGCGATTTAGAAAATTGACCTCGTATGCAACGTCTTCGGGGCGCGTCGCGCCAATTTATTGCCCATTTTATGCACTTCGAAAAAGCAGTTTCCGCATAGTGGAATAAGTGATGACCTCGTCAAATCCAGCCTCCCGCGCCAAAAGCTATGGAATGAAAACGTCCGCCTTTCATTTAATCTATGCTCAAAATATCGGGGTCATTTTAGACCAAAGGTCAACACGCTTATCCCGAATGTATCTGAGTTATCTGGTTTAAAAAAAAAATGGAAATTACAATTTGATTTTAAAAGTTTTAATCCAAAATTGCAGCTGTGAACTTTATAAACATAACAAGGAGGTAAGTTTAATTCTATTAAAAGATAATGTTGGAAAACCGGGGGACGTAATAAAAATGTTTCAAAGGAAAGTGGTGGAGGGATTTTGAGAATATTCGGAAAATTGTCGATTGCTTCAAAAGGGCTAAAAGCATTTCAATAAAATGGGAACTATCGTCCCCGATATATCTTGCCACCAGATGGCGTTTTATGACGTAACAGCCAAAAAAATAAAGGCAACGATAAGTCATTAGATATTTAAATGAGAAACAACTGAGTGAAAACAGCATCCCAATATCTTCATTCTAACGTAAAATATAAATAAAAAAACTTGAAACTCAATTTATCAAATAAAACGCTAGTTAATTAATAAGAACGCCAAATTTCATTACTTCTCTTTATTACTTTTTTCACAGTACCTTGTTTATTTATTATTTATTATTACTTAGCATTACGACCGATTTTTTCATTAAAAGTTAGAGCCAACCACTAACTTCACCAGTCAACTGTTGAAGACTAACTAATTATATGGAATTATTAAATTAGAATGTGGAAAACCAATTAAAAATGTCATGTCCTTATTGAAAACTAATTCAACCAGTTTGTATGTGATTTGGTATGTGACAGAAGACTAAAATTATTGAGTTGCTTTTTCATGAATTAATAAACATAATTAATAAAGCTTATTTACTTAAAGCCAAACTGCTAAGTATTGGAAACAATAATGTCTTGTTGCTAAACGTCTTGACTAAAGAAAGTCAACCTCAATATAACCAGTGAGAAGGAAGTTAATTAATTTTGGTTCATTTATTAAGAAGAGAGAACAATTGAAGAGTAACAAACATAATAATTTTTTTAAGAATGTTAAACACTGGCGATGGTTTTTGGATATCGCAAATAATCCTGATCAATCAATTGATTTAAATATTAAATAACTACTAACCCATTTTTTATATTATTTTCGAAAAATTGTATTTGCTTCATCCCAACCTGAAATGTCTCTTAATTTCTTCAGACTTAATTTAGCATGAGGTTTCAAATATCCGAGTTATTTACAAACCGCTCAAATTGTTTAAAAATTAATCAAATCAAATTAATTATATTTAAGTTTCGGAAATACGTTAATATATAAAAGAAAATAAATATAAAAAAGCAGTTTAACTTCAGCAATTTTTCAAATGATAGGAGACTCAATGACAACAAGAACTAAAGTATGCATACTTACAGGTGGTGGTCACTTTCAACACCTAATTGAGTTAGTTTTTTTTTTGTTAACGTTGGTTAATGCTAGTTTTTCATATTCAACAGTGAATTACCATTATTTGAACTTTTAATTTAATTTCATTTTTTAAGATCATTTTTACTAGAAATTAATTGTGATTTAAAAAATGTTACAGAACATTCAGTGCTATGCTTACGCCGACGCCATTGGTGAACGTAAAAAGTAATTTTCACCCGAAAAAGGTGTTTATTTATAAAAAAAAATAACAATTTTGGATCTACATTGATATAAACACTTTTTCTTAAAATCATTGCAACCTATTATTGAACACCCTGTATATAGGCGGCCAACCGGCAAATTCACCATGTTAGTTAGGGCTACGCTTTTTTCATTAGTTTATCTAAACGGTCCATAATAAAATCACTCAAACATAAATCAATAAGTTAAGAGCTATTGGTTAAAGGTTAAATATTTTTATATTTATATATATCATATATTTAAGAATTTAATTTTGAGTCGAATTTAAATTATAATTAGAATTACTTTTATTTCTGGTAGACATGACAATCTATGGAAAAAATCAAATATTGCAAAGAGTATAACAACAATGATACTACATAACATAGCCAATAGGCAGGTAAACAAAATACCATTTAGACAAATTATGCTTTAGGAAAATTTAAAAACTCAGTAAGATTTAAAAAAAAACGTTTATTAGAAAGAAATTAGAAATGTTATTGAAACACAACAACAAACAAAATGTTATAATATATAAAGTTCCGTTTAAAAAATACAACTTTCGAGCTTTTGGGACAACCAGTATAGTATGAACGTAATTTTAAAAAGTACCCATAATAGGACTGCAACATATGAAAGAATTCTCGAAAACTTGGTGTTTTGACGATTACTTTATAGCTTGAATAACTGTTTGTAAATGTTGAATTTTAAGAGTTTGATTGTTTTTTACATTTTTCTTATGAACGAGTAAATTTTGGTCAGTTCTGGTTAGTTTTTATTTCTTCTATAGTTTACAATATTATATCAAGAAATTAATATACAATTTGGTAATGTTCAAACAAGACAAAATTTCTTATGTAAATGATTTCATTTAAAGATATTTCATATTTATTTATTTTATATTCAATATTATGTCATAAACGCATAAATTTGAAAATTTTTCCTTTTTAATTTGTGGACACCTTCCAACGAAGACAATCAATAATAAAAGACATCGAATATTACGAACGTACCTGAATTTTGTTTGAACTTTTTACATATTTGTTCCACAATAAAGAAATGCGCTTCCCGAAACCGGAATAAAGACAAAATATAAACGCATGATCCGTTTCAGCAAATCAATTATGCGTACCATTATTCCATACGTACTATTATAAGGGGTGTTTTTTTTTCGATGTATAGAACTTTAAGTTGCAATAAAACAACGATGGATTATTCGATTGACATGAATTTTATTTATCCGAACGATAATCTTGTGGCGTTACATTTTAATTATGATTTCTGGCATATGACCGCCACTGCTGGCGCGGATGTAGTCCAACTTGGACGTCCAATTTTTTGATGACTTTTTTCAACATTTGTGGCCGTATATAGGCAATAACACTGCGAATTTTGTCTTCCAAATGGTCAAGCGTTTGTGGCTTATCCGCATAGACCAATGACTTTACATAGCCCCACAGAAAGTAGTTTAGCGGTGTTAAACCACAAGATCTTGGAGGACAATTCACAGGTCCAAAACATGAAATTAGGCGGTCACCAAACGTGTCTTTCAATAAATCGATTGTGGCACGAGCTGTGTCACATGTTGCGCCGTCTTGTTAAAACCACATCTCCTGGACATCATGGTTATTCAATTCAGGAATGAAAGAGATAGTAATCATAGCTCTATACCGATCACCATTGACTGTAACCTTCTGGCCATCATCGTTTTTGAAGAAGTACGGACCAATGATTCCACCAGCCCATAAAGCGCACCAAACAGTCAGTTTTTCTGGATGTAACGATGTTTCGACATACACTTGAGGATTAGTTTCGCTCCAAATGCGGCAGTTTTGTTTGTTGACGTAGCCATTCAACCAAAAGTGCGCTTCATCGCTAAACAAAATTCGCTTATGCAAATCGGGAACAACGACAATCTCGTTTTGGGCCCATTCGACGAATCTACGCCTTACTTGATGATCGTTTGGCTTCAATTCTTGCACGAGTTGGATTTTGTAAGCACGTAAACCAAGATCCTTCCGCAAAATCTTCCATAAAGTGGATGGACACAGATCCAATTCCTGTGCTCGATGGTGGATGGACTTCGGGTCTTCTTCAATGCTACGCTCTACATCAGCAATAGCTTCTTCTGTACGCACCGTACGGCGTCTCTGGGGATGCGAGTTATCAATAAGAGTAAACGTGGTGCGAAAACATTTCATGGTTAATTGAATTGACTGCTCTGATGGACGATTTTGTCGACGATAAAACTGACGTAGTGCCCGATACGTATTCCGCACAGAACCATTATTTTCGAAATAAAATTGCACTATTTGCAAGCGTTGTTCAGTCGTGAGTCTATTCATGATGAATTGCCAAACCAAACTGAGAATAAATCACTTGACAGCTGTTAAATCGGTCGCCATCTTGAACAGTAATGTCAACTTAAAGTTTTATACATCGAAAAAAAAAAACACCCTATACAATTAAGGAACAGTTTGTCGAAGCTGAAGTATGCTTACTTGCAGTTGGCTGCAGCTAATTTAGATAAGTTTTTTTGTTCACATTGTTTTATGCCAGTTATTAATATTCAATTGTAAGTTACCATTATTTAACTTCTAATTTAATTCTAATGATTAAATCAGATTTTTGTTAGTAATTAGTCCTTTGACTGGATCTCGTTGAACATCACAAAGAGATCGTTTTTAGTATGAACAACAAAATTTTCTTTTATGAAACACCCTCTATATAGGTGACAAACTGACTGAAACTCACTCGAACATAAATCAATAAATCAAGAGATATTGAGTCACAGTCGAAAGAAGGCAAGTGTGAACTATTTTTTTATTATATACTAAATTAATTCTGAGTCGAATTTGAAACTAACCAAAAAACTGTTTATTCGAAACCAATTTAATTTGACCTTAAAATTCGTGTTTCTTGGTTCTTTATTTCAGTAACTAATAGACTGAAAATTTCGATTTCCATTGAGTGCAAGAGACTTCTATCCACAGGCTAAGCGATTAAAGAGACCTCTTAGGTTACCATCAGCTTACCAAATGATTATTGGCAAGGATCAAAATATAACATTTGAAAAGCAATTTATTATGAAAATTAACTAACGGTAAAATAAAAATAAAAAAGACGTACATTTGAAATAATTTTTTTAAATATCGAGAGTCGCCTTCCAGATACCTACATATTCTTTTGTTGAAACTCATTCTCACTCTGAACAACATTACAGTGTTAGAAACGTAATACGTATCTTCATATTATCCGGTGTGGTTGCAAGCGTGTTATAAAAATTCCTTTTAACTCTATTAAGAAGTCTAAATAAGTGGTGTTAAATCTGGGGATCTGGGGGGCCAATTTTGAAATGTCTTTACCTCACCAATTTTCCGAACTTCGCGATAATACTGAGGCAGCACTCCAAGTTACCTGGAGCCACGTCGTTGTGCTAATGTGTAAAGCGAAATCTAACAATATACAAAAACCATAATTTCAAGTGTAGAACTAGCTATAAGACACAAAAGATGTGGTGTGCCCTTTAAATTAATCAATTTAAAGCACTGGTGGTCACTAGATTTTTTTTTTGACAAAACTCAAATCATTAAGAAAAGGAATCACAACATTATTTCCTACTTTTTGCAGTTTTGTTATAACTTGAATAGTTATTTGAAGAGAAACACTTTTTGAAAATTTTGTGTTTTGTCCAACAGCGAAATGAATAACATTAACATATCCTGTATGTAAATGTTATTAATTTTTACAGTGTAATGTATTTTTTAAAAAGTTTCCTATGATCGATTGAGTTTTGTTTAGTTTTGGGGTTTCTTTTACTTCGGTTATTCCATAGTTTACAATATTTTGCCAAAAAATGAAAATTATTCATTTTTGCATTTTGGTGATGTTTCGAAATATCAAAGAAGCAAACATTTTTTATGTATTACACACGTTATTTCAAGAGCAGCGCAATTTTTTTGTTATGTATATGTATCTGATAATGGGGGTTCCCTTTAGAAAAAGATTAAGTTTCTGTACTTTTTGCAGTTTTGTTATAACATGTATAGTATGACAGTTATTTTAAAGAAAAATATGACAGGGCTTCATATATTCTAGAAGTGAAACTTTTTGAAAATTTTGTAGTTTGGCCAATTGCGAAATGAAAAACATTAACATATCCTGTATGTAAATGTTATTCATTTTTAAGGTGTAATATATTTTTTAAAATGTTTCTTATGATCGATTGAGTTGTACTTAGTTTCGGCGTTTCGATTACTTTACATTTTTGCATTCTAGTGATGTTACGAAAAATCAGAGCAAAAATTTATTATACATTATATAAGCTATTTCAGGACCAGCGAAATTTTTTGTTATATGTATTTATTTTATATTTTATATTATATCAACACTATGTTGATGTAACATCGAAGTTGTGGCCATCTTTTTCTGTTTTTCTTTCAAAATTTTGGGGCTGTGTTTTTCAATTATTGTTATTATTATTGGATATTAAAATACTTGATATGTTTTAATTTATGACATCAAAAACCATAATTTCAAGTATTCTGAGAAAACGCGAAGGACTAGCTAGAGGACACTCTAATATTATTCGCAATATGGGTGAAAAATACGTTTCCTGATAAATTAAAATATGTGGTGTTCCATTTAAATTAATCAAGTTATAGCCACTAATAGTTGCTATTAGATAAAAGTTTTTGACATAATGCAAATTATTTAGAAAACCTTAAATTTAGGAATCAAAATCTTATTTGGTTGTAGAGTTACAAATAAAGGTGTTTCCATTAAAAAAAAATAAGTTTCGTACTTTTTGCACTTTTATAGTATAACAGTCATTTTAAAGAGAGACACTTTTTGAAAATGTTGTATAACATTAACATACCCTTAATGTAAACGTTGTTTTTACAGTATAATATATTTTTTTAAATGTTCCTAATCATCGATTAAGTTTTGGTTACAAGAAGCAAAAATTTCTTATATTTTCTTTAAATTTTATTTTATATTAAGTCCATACTGTGTTGACATAACGTCAAAGATGTAGGCCACTTTTTCTTCTATTTTTTGAAAATTACTGGATAATCAGCAAATTTTCTTTATTTTCTACTACAATGTTCGCACCCACTAACGTACCTTTATAATCCGTGGGCACCTTTCAACGCAGATAATCAATAACAAAAGACGTCGTATATTCCGAAAGCAACTGAAATCGTAATGAACCGCTTACATATTTTAAACTTTTCGAAATTTTCAACGTTTCTGCGATAATAAATTCGACGCCGCGTGCCTCGCAAGCGACTCGAACGCCGAATAAAGATAAAATATAAACCCATCGATTTTTTTTTTAACGCGATTCACATACGTACCATTATCCCTTCATTTTTCCGCGATGCTGCGATAGCCGGGCGGCACGCTGTCTCCCGGTTCATGTCATTTTTGCGCAAATGTGTCAAGAAAACCTACTCCGAAGACACGCACCCCACCGCGAAACGTCCAAGTCCATTACAAAAGAGCGCGAACCGACTTTAACAAAGTCCCCGAGTCGAGAGCACGTAGCATGGAAATTCGGTTCAAGTTTATGTTAAAATATCGATCAGAAAGGTTGTTTCGAGGCTCGTCTATTTGAGACAGTGCGGTCCAGGTCTGTGCGGGTAACGGTGACGAGTTCTCCCGGTCGAAGGTTGCAAGCGACTGGCTTGGCACACAGCAAGATTTCAGCGACGGTGACGACGGCGGCGCGGCGAGGAAACAGAGCGTCAGGACGCTTCGGGAGCAGGATTAGATCCTGCGCGCTTTTCCGGGACACACGTGTGCGTAGCGATACGGAGTTAGCGCCGGGAAGAAGAGGGGTCAGTCCCAGTTGTAAGTCCGCAGGTACGGGAATGTCGGACGCTCCAGTTGCTCAAGAAAGACACGGAAAACTGTTTTTCTACACGATCACTTTACCACGTCAGTTTCGTTTCGAACGGATCGGAGCCACGTCGGATATTTCCGGCTTGAATTTTCACGTTTGTCAATTCTGACGGTCATGTCACTGAATGTATTCGTGTTGTTTTGCGAAAATGTACCCAAAAACTAATTTTCGTAGAAAAAATATACTACGCAACACGTTCGGTAAACTTTTTAAGTAACTCGTTTATTAAATACTCGCTCCGCTCTGTTCTGTCGGGGGCTCATGCGACAGTTAAATGAATACGTTAGTTCAGAAACTAAAGATTTATTCTGTAACGACTTCAAATTACTACAATGCTGGTTATCGTGCGTTTCCTGAGGACAGGGCGCTCGCGCATCAATACCTATTGAGTGCTAAGGATAGACTAAATCCTAGGGGTTTCTACGGCAGGAACGGTAACATGCTATGTTGCCATATCTAACAGAACACGCTCGTGTCAAATAAATATACTATTTTCTACTCCCTTCTGTAAAATACCTAATTACATACTGATCTAGCGTGCTGGAAGCGTTACTTTACCACGTTAATTTTCGGAGATTTTACGGCACGGATTGAATTTTGATATTTGTCAATTCTGACGGTCATGTCAGTGAATCTATTCGTGTTGTTTTGCGAAAGTGTACCCAAAAACTAACGGTCGTAGAAAAAGTATAGTATGGAACACGTTCGGTAAACTTTTTAAATCACGAAATTATTTGACACGAGCGGAGCGAATGTTTAATACACTAGTGAGTCAAATGCCGTGTACCGCACTTGTTGTATAATATACTATTTTCTACTCCAGTCTATAAAATACCTAATTACACACCGATCTAACCTACGGGAAGCGTCGCTTTACCACGTCAGTTTCGTTTCCCACGGATCCGAACCACGTCGGACATTTCTGGATGTAATTTTGACGTTCGTCAATTCTGACGGTCATATCAATGAATGTATTCGTCAAAATAAATAAGAACTAAAAGTTCATATTTTCACGAAATTATATATTATGACATGACAATTGTTTCGACAACGCCGTGTCTTTATCAAATGTAATACTTACAAACTACCTTCTACTATATATACCGAAAAATTACCATAAAACCTTAATTAATGTTGTTGTGAGAATTTAAGTTTAATAAAGGAGAGGTATTTAAATCTAATTGATCGTTAAGCAATACATTTGAATGTCTCATTTTGTTAATCTCGATGGCTTCCAACAAATTTAATTTTCTACTTTTTGTGCCTGTATGTAAAATATCAAAATTGTCGTCAAAAATGTGTTTTTCTGCGTTTAAGTGTGTAGCATAATTAGAATCTAAACTATTGTTTTCAAACGCTCTTTTATGTTCGTTAATGCGTTTCTTGAAGGATCTACCTGTTTGTCCAATATAAATTTTAGGACAAGATCCACATTTCAATCCGTAGACACCTGATTTTTAGGATTTTTAAACCACATTTTTACAAATGTTTTGAAACTTTTTCACTAGGTTCTCCTATGTATGTAATTGTTTTAAATTGTTCGTGTTCTGTATTAGGTTTCGGATAAATAGAGTTTTTTGTTTTTTATTTATAATTTTATCTATAATGGACGGATTGTAGCCGTTGTTCAGTGCAATTTGTTTAATGATATTAAGTTCTTTGTTGTAATTTTCTGTCGAGAGTGGCGTATTTAGAAGTCTTTGTATAAAAGAGTTAAATGCAGCCATTTTATGTGTATAAGGGTGATTTGAGCTGTTATGTATGACTGTGTCCGTGTGTGAAGGTTTATGATATACTGAAAAATCTAATTTGTTTTGCGCTTTTGTAATAGTTAAGTCTAAAAAATTAATAGAGTTATCCTGAATTTTATACGATTATGTAATGAATTAATGTAATTTAAAAAAGAATTCAATTGTCTGTCCGTTCCAACAAAGCAAGCAAAGATATCATCCACGTATCTATACCACCATAAAAAACTTTTACTTAAAGGATGTTCTAGTATGATATTTTCCAAATTATCTCGGCTAACAAAGGACTAAGTGGGTTTCCCATAATCAAACTTTCTTTAGAGATATAAATCTGTCCATTAAATTCAAAATAATTTTGGTCTAAAGATACTATTAAGCAATCTAATAAATCTTGTTTCACCAATGGGTTAACCTGTTTCCGAGTTAGGGTAAAATCTACTAAATCTATCACATCCATAGGTGGGATACTGGGAAATAATTTTGTACATCAAAAGACAATAGTGTTGCGTTAGAAGGGATTTTTATGTCTTTAATTTTGTTGATTAAATCAAAAGAATTTTTTATTGCATATTTTAGTGTGGAACTTTAAAATATTTACTAATTTTGTAGAGAGTTTAACTGCTGGAGCTGTTACATAAGACACGACTGGTCTAATGGGCATATCTTGTTTATGTAATTTAACTAAAGAATATAATTTAAGCGGTTCTGGATTCTTAATTGTTAAAAAATATTTGTCTTTGTCACTAAATAGCGTGGAGCTAGTAATTACATCCTTGACTTGTCTTTGATATAACTCTGTAGGATCGTGTTTGATACAAAGGAAAAGTTCTGGTTTAAGAAAATTGTTGGTTTTTGAAATATATTCTGGGAGATCGATAGCTATGACTGTCTTCCCTTTATCTGCACGTGTAAATAATATGTTATTTTCAGAAGCTTTGTTTTTGATACTTTTAACTAGTGCAATTTGAGAAATTTCTTTGTGTTTGTTGTTATCTATTAATTGAGAGTTTATTATATTCGCTAATACATGTTTATTTAAATTAGAATCGTTAATGTCCTTAATTGCTAATTCACAATCGATCCCTAAACAGTCAAATTCTCTATTAATGTACGAGTGTTGTAAGTTAAAGTTGAAACCTTTTTCCAGAAATTCAACTTCATTTTTGGAAAATGTTGTGTCTGTTAAGCTTATGAACCTGTTGTAAAAATGATGGTCGGTATACTTTGTAATAACTGGCTTGCTTCCAGTTATTTTTGAATTAGAAATTATTTTGTCTAACTTTAGTTTTTGTCTAATAAACTTTTTATGAACGATAGATGAAATGTCTGTTCGAACTTTATAATTAAATGTGTCAAATTCTATGGGATTAAGTGTATGAGACAATTCAGAATGTATTACCTTTACATCAATGTTGTTGGAATCCCATTTTCTATACTCGTGTTTTCGTTCTTCCTTCATTAATTTCGTCTGGCCTTGGATCTGGGCTTTCCTTGCAGCGGGACTTCTGTTGTTGGTTTTTAATTTTAGGTATTTGGGAAAAACCCTATTTTGCAGACATTTGTTAAAAAACCAAATGTTTTGGGAAGATATTCGGCAACGTAGAAGCAATTTAAAACACCAAATAGCCAAGAAACCAATTTCAGTTTCTTTCAAAAATTGAACTGAGGTGGCTTTTACTTGATGAAAATCCATTAACGATCAATTAGATTTAAATACCTCTCCTTTATTGAACTTAAATTCTCACAACAACATTAATTAAGGTTTTATGGTCATTTTTCGGTACATATAGTAGCAGGTAGTTTGTAAATATTACATTTGATAAAGACACGGTGTTGTCGAAACAATTATCAAGTCATAACATATAATTTCGTGAAAATCTGAACTTTTAGTTCTTATTTATTTTGATAAATTGATTTTCATCAAGTCGTACAAAAAGGTATTGTATGTAACACGTTCGGTAAACTTTTTAAGTTCCTCGCTTATTAAACACTCGCTCCGCTACGCTCCACTCGTGTCAAATAAATTCGTGAGTCAAATGCCGTTTAGCGCACTTGTTGCATAATATACTATTTTCTACTCCCTTCTGTAAAATACGTCACTTTACCACGTTAGTTTTCTGAGACCTTACGGCACGGATTGAATTTGATGTTTGTCAAATCTGACGGTCTTGTCAGTGAATCTATTCGTATTATTTTGCGAAAATGTACCCAAAAACTAAATGTCGTAGAAAAAGTATGGTATGCAACACATTCGGTAAAATTTTTAACTCATAAGTCAAATGCCGTTTACAGCACTTGTTGCATTATATACTACAATGAATTTTTTGCTTGAAGGGTTCAGGGGAAAAACAATGTGTTCCCATTTTTTGACGTAAATAACGTAACAAGATTGCGAGAGACGCATTGTTTTTTCGCAAAATCGAAGTTACGGCAAAAAAATATAAAATATGCACCGCGCGTTCAATTTAACTCGATAACATTTTAATTTTTCTGTAACTTTTTTGTTTTCAGAGATATCAAGGTACAAAAATGTAAAGTTAGTTACCAAGTTTTTTTTTAATGACGTATAAAACAAAACAGAATCAATTTTCTGACATACAAGCCTAAATCAATTATTTTTTAATGGAACACCCTGTTTATTACCTATGTGTTTAATAGAAAATCTTATTCCGATTACAATGATATAACACACTTTATATTTTAGTCCACTTGTTTTTATAATATTTATATAATTTAAAATAAAAATAAATTTATGTTGAGTAAACAAAGTTGATGATTGAATCGTTGTCCAAATCATTATTGTTAAAATGGTTTTTCCACTCCCTTCTGTAAAATGCCTAATTAAACACCGATTTAGCATGCGGAAAGCGTCACTTTACCACGTCAGTTTCGTTTCCCATGGATCCGATCCACTTCGGACATTTCCGGGATTTTGCCGCACGGATTTGGGGGCAATCGGATGTTTTAGTTGGTATTTCTCACGCCTTGAATTTTGAGGCTTGTCAATTCTGACGGTCATGTCAGTGACTGTATTCGTGTTGTTTTGCGAAAATGTACCCAAAAACTAATTTTCGTAGAAAAAGTATAGTACGCAACACGTTCGGTAAACTTTTTAAGTCACTCGCTCCGCTGCGCTCCCCTCGTGTCAAATAAGCACATGAGTTAAATTCCGTTTACCGCACTTGTTGCATAATATACTATAATGACTTTTGTTTGATGGGTACAAGGGAAAAACAACGTAATCCCATTTTTGACGTAAATAACGTGCCTTCGAAAAATGTGATTGTACGAATCGTCCGCTTACGCGCGTCTTGACCTAGAGGGACGATGTAATTCCATTGCACCCTGTATAAACTTAGGAAAATACAAAATATGTACCGTGCGTTCAATTTAACTTGATAACATTTTAATTTTTCTGTAACTTTTTTGTTTTTAGAGATATCAAGGTAAACAAAATGTAGGGTTAGTTGCCAAGTTTTTTCCAAACGACGTATAAAACAAAACACAATCAGTTTTCTAACATATAAGCTTACATCATATATTTTTTAAATGGAATACCCTGTATATTATATATGTGTTTAATAAAAATATCTTATTCCGATTGCAATGATGTAACAGACTTTATATTTTAGTCCACTTATTTTTGACAAATCAAATCAAAATAAAATAGGAAATTTTTATATAATTTCAAATAATGTTTGACATATTAGTAAACAACGTTGATGATTGAATTATTGTCCAAGTCATTATTGTTAAAATGGTTTTTCTCTAATTTAGCATCCGTGAAAGGAGTGATATGCTTCAACTATGCTTTCTGAATAATAAAAGTGCCACCGCAGCTCGCCGTCTGTATATTAGACTTTATCCAGAGCGCTGAGCTCCTTCAAAATAGATATTTTCAAGGCTGGCAAGGAAATTTGCAGAAAGCCGTAACGGTATGCCGGAATAATAATGTTTTAAATGAAGAAAATAAGGCAAACATATTAGGATTCTATGAAGCACATCCAGTTTCCTCTATTACTAGAGTATATTCAGTTTTGAAAGAATATAAATATAATGCGTTTAAATTCAAAAACTAAGTGCAGAGCAATGTCAAAGGAGGAGGCAGTTTTATTTGGATTTTTAAATAGACATAATGAGAATAAAATTTTTTTGAAAAACATTTTATTGGCTGATGAAAGTTCATTCACTACAAGACAGGGTTGTAATAGACAAAATACGCGATATAGGTCTATAAATAATACTAGACTAATACACGAATTAAAAAGCTAGGGGTACCAATCAATTAATACATGGTGTGGTGTCATAGATGAGCATATTTTGGGTTCGATATTTATAGATCAAAAGTTAACTAGAGACTATTATTTGCAACCCTTCGAGCACCAAATAGAGAAATATACAGAAAATTTACCCCTAAATATATCAGCGCTGATTATATGGCAGCAACACAATGGCCCCTCTTCACAATGTTGTACAAGTTAAAAATTTTCTTAACATGGAATATCCTAGGGGTTGGGTAGGGAACGGCGGAACTATAGATTGGCCAGCCTGTTGGCCAGCCCCGACTTAACTTTAATGGATTTTTTCTTTTGGGAACACATAAAAAATCACGTGCAGGGAACTAATTGTAATAATGTCGTGGAACTTCGGCAAAGGATTTCTGATGCAATCAATCAGTTAAGAGACAATCCGGAAACGTTACTAAATGCAAGACATCAGACAATTAGAGTGTATAAGGAATGTGTTCAAGAAAATGGTGGTCACACACAGCAGTATTTAGAATAGTTAAAGATTGTTTTACTTTAGTGTGTCTTGTCATTGACTAGTCTTGTCAGTACTAATAATAGAGTTTCAAAATCATATGTTTTCCAATATCTCTAGTACCCTGTATAATAGACGAAAACTGAAACTCTCTCTCCCAACACAGTTTACAATAACGTTTAAACGAAATAATCTCATGTTTTATAGTTTTTCATTTACGGCTAATAACACAGGTTTACAAAATTAAACTTGCCAGGTGTTTACTTATATTAGGTAAGGTTTTTTTTGCACATATTAAAGGAAGAAAACGATATTTCTAAGGTAATTTATTTTTTGTTCAGTTAAAACGTGGAATCCCAGTTAAAAAAAAGTGAAAAAAAATTTACTCGGAATTTTTTGAGTAAAATCTTCGTCTTAGTTTTTAAGAGCATATCCTGTTTTAACAGCCAGGAGTAGTACGCCATCATCGTTATTCTCCATCTGCCTTAGTATCGCCGTTCCATTTCCTTAATGTCCTGATGAAACTCCTCTCCCTGTTCTTCGCTAACTGCTCCAAGATTTTCCGCGAAATAGTTCAATTGTGAAAACAGGAAATGAACTTTAAAACTCATATTACAACTTATACGATGAAAGTGTTGTAACATATTTTGAACAATACTTCCGTAGTTTTCGTCCTTAGGGTTCCCAAGAAACTTACTAATTATTTCTTTAACGTTTTTCTCGATATATGTTCTTATCTGCGTCCCAGCAAAAATACCTGGGAACAGATATGGCTGGAAATTTCTTGCACAAATATTTGAAACACTGTCCATTTTTGTCTAGGGTTTTAACAAACCACTTCATCAAGAAGAAGTTAGATATGAAGAGGCAGTAAAACTTTTTTGGAGTCAACCACCAGGTGTAAGGTTTGTTCTAGAGGGCCATTCTATTTGTACCCTTTACATAATTGAAAAAATTCCAAAAATAAAAGAATTTTTCCAATAGAGTCAATGGTTTCCGAGAAAATATTTTTTTTTCTGAAACTATGCAGTGCGCCTTAATAGTCATATAGATTTTTTCAAATATCTATTAAATATAAAGATTGTAGCGATCTAGGACACTGTTTGAACCGATTAGCCATATTTTTTAGGAATTTTGATTTACGGCTAATGATTTACATGAAAATAAAACAGTTTTCAGGGTCTTTTAGATTATTGTCCGACCCTGTACATAATTGAAAAACTGCTTCAAATAAAAGTTATACTATCTGATCTTCTGCGTGTTCTGGTTAAACAATTCTGCCAATCGGGGTAATAGTTTTCGAGAAAATTATTTTTGCCCGGAAGCCAGAATAACCCAAAAAAAAATTCAAAAATTTTTGAAAAATACTTGGAGAGATTTGCGTATGTACCTTTTACTTCCTGCTAAATTCAATTAGCTGCAAACTTGACCTATTACATTTTTGATTGTAGCACAGAATATCCCGAACACCCTGTACAATATGTGAAAACCATTAATTAAAAAGTTTTAAACAACTATAACACAGCCTCCTATTTATACTCAAGTATCAATCATCATTATAAGGGGAACACAATTTTCAAATTCAAATCATATTTCAAACAATTTTGCAAATGACCGACTCACCTTGTACATTTTTAAAAAATTATCAAGAATGAAGATTTCTTTAGATAGTATATGATTTTTTTCTCGAACCCCTACAAAATGTGTTCAGTCACCCCCCCTCCCTGTTTCAATAAACTTCGTTAGGGGATAAAAAACTCTTTGCCCGCTAAATTTCAATTCTATTGCTTGAAATTTCGTATCTCATAGCAATGTTCAAAAAACAGTCGAAAATCGAACAAAAAAGATGAACGCCGGTGTCTGACCTGGGATATTTTTTACTAGCTCATATGTCTCGTGGACTGCTTAAATCTACCGAGAAACGCAGAACGGAGAACAGAAAATAAAAAAAAAAATTCGACGCTGATCATATCTGTACCAATGAGGGTCCCCTGGGACCTCCAGTTAGCGAGATATAAGTATCATCAACAAGCAAGCATGCTTTCGAAAAATTCGCTGTCATCGATTTTTCAAAAGCAACAAACCACAATTGAAGGTGCAGAATTCGAATTTCTTGTTGTTTTAGGAGAAAAACCCCACCTACAGTTCGCATGATCAGTGGTTACGAGTGTTCTACGGATTCCGAGGATGTAGAAAAGAATTCAACTGCCAGAAAACATATGTAATGAAGGTATTAAGAGCAGAAAGCCATGAGCTCGGTCTAGGTTGTTAAGGGACAATTATAAGCAAAAGACCTGTTTAGGAGGTCTCATATCTGTGCCACACCGCTTCATTTACTTATCGAGTTTTTGAAGGGGTAAAGATGATGCTGTCAGTGATGTAAAAGTGTATTTCAAGGTATTTCAGAAAAAAAAAGAGATATCTGAAAAAATTTCTTGCACCATTGTGAATGTTTTAGCACGTATCCTAATATGGAAACTTGTAAAAACTCTGGTTTTTTAAAGAGGAAACCTGCACGCACTGAGATTTTTCTTCTCGCCTATCATTTCTCTTCCACGCATGTCCATAACTAAACTAAGTTAATAAAATAAAATGTTTTTGCGTGTACAGATGCTAAAAATTCTAATTTATTTCTGCCATCTCTGCTATGCATATCAGAGTTCAGCTTTAATTTGTTTTTAAGACTTTCTAAAGTAAAAAAAGAGCTTTTTGCCAAACCATATACAAACCAAAATAAATGATACGTTCTTCGATAAAACATGTTCAACCACTGAAGTTCATTAATTTTATGTGTTATATGATCTGATTTTCTTAGGTTCTATTCTGCGCTGCCGAAGACAGGGTGCGTAGATAAAGCTTGCATAATTAAACTAAGACGGTACTAATGCCTCGCACAATGTAAGTTTTATTTTGATACTTAGAAAAATGACGACTAGAGTAAATTTTCTTAAGACATATGTCTATGTTTCGGTAACAAAAGACGGTAGTCAATCGTATCGAATGCCTTGGAGTGATCAAGGAAAACAAGAACGATCTCTAGACCGCGATCATGAGTCTCAATATTATCAGTAACCTCTGCAACGCATGAAGATGAGTTAAATTCTTTACGAAACCAGTTCTGTCCATCCGGAAAAATCTTGTTATTACAAGCATATTTGAGAGTATAATATTTTTTCCATAATTTTAGAAAATGCAGGAACGACTATAATGACGCCGATCGTTTAGAATTGTTGCTGTTTTGGTTTTGGGTGAAGGAATTCCGATTTCGGTCTTTGAGCTTTGAGGAAAGTAGTTTTGTTCAATAAAGCTGTTTATGATATTAGTGATGTAGGGGTCTATAAATGGGCTATAGTATGACCCACCATTTATCAGATGAAACGCTGACGAAAATTGATATATTTTGCAAATCGCTGAAAGGAGGAAAATCTGCCGGCATATTAATAATAATAACAATGTTTATTTTCATTGATTTTTAACAAAAGTATCAAAAAATGTTAACAATTAAAAAAAAACATTAGAAT
This sequence comes from Cylas formicarius, assembly GCF_029955315.1. Classification (NCBI taxonomy): domain Eukaryota; kingdom Metazoa; phylum Arthropoda; class Insecta; order Coleoptera; family Brentidae; genus Cylas; species Cylas formicarius. The sequence goes on along the minus strand of NW_026844334.1, from coordinate 29,977,452 downwards.
GCTAAAATACAAACTTTAAAAACAGATACGCACAAACACACATAGTATACCACACTGGGAGATCAGCATTACTACAATCAAAGTATTCATCCATAGAATAAAAAACATTCTTGTTCAAAACTAGCTTTAATTTTCGCTTAAATAAATGGACAGGCAATATCTGTCTGACGGACAAAGGCAACTTATTATATAGTTTTATTGGTAAAATCATAGGGCTGTTAGCTATTATGGCTAACTTATGACTTGGCACCTCCAAATTAAGATTAGCTCTAAAATTTTAATCACCATCAATTCTGGTCTGGATTACTCTTTATGTAAATTATGCTATTTAATATAAAATGACAGGGGAAACGTTAAAATATTTAATTTTGGAAACAGAGTTCTACAAGAGTGACTACGAGACTTCCCCAACGTTGTTCGAACAATACGTTTTTGTTGGATAAAAACTTCACTAGTTCTGGAAACGTTTCCTCAGCATATAATAGCGCAGGATAAGCAAGATCGAACACATCCGAAATAATACAATAGTAAAAGCTAAAGACCCACATTCGACCGCAGTCGCCAAATAACAAAAGTATGCATAGCCATTTTGTTTAATACGTGGCTTGTCCAGGACAAACTACTATCTACGAACAAACCCAAATACTTGACTGATTAATCGATTTATTCTGCATTCTAACCAAATTTTTCAAATCCCTAAGCGAAAACAACATCATCTCAGTCTTTGTCCTGTTGAAACAAATGCCGTTGCGCTCACAATATCTGGTCATACCACTTACTGCTCTAGTAGCCAAGAACGTGAGATCTTCCGGACTCCTAGATGACACTGCCACAGCAGTATCATCTGCATATAAGGAAACATATATATTAGCCTTTCCGTCATTTTTTCAATTAAATCTTTAATATTTGTTTTTGAGTACCCCCGCAAAGATACTTATAGTCTTTGCGACTCTTTGAAGGCAGAAATTTACGAAAAAATCCAGAAGCAAAGATGTTCCTATTTGGACGACCCACCTATTGACGCTGGCATTTCACCAGAAGTTAGTAGTCGTTTTATTTGGTTTTTTTCTAGAAATACTTTACTGGTTGCTTTAAGGCATTTTGTTGGACCTATCTGTTTAAAGTTTTTGAAGTATGTTGTCATGCAAACAATATTATTCTTTTGATTTTAACTGGTAAACCTTAAAATCAATTTTTCTCAATATCACTGTTTGTGCAGTGACGCGGTTTATGTCCTGTGCCCTTCATTTATTAGTTCAACTTACAGGCTCATCACCCAATTAGAAGTTGCAATTAACTTAATAAACTAACTTAAAACCTAGCTTAAAAACCTAAGTACCGTTACTTACACAGGAGATCCGTTAGTTACAATAAATCTATAACGTTGGTAACATTCTGGAATAAATTTTGTAATAGTTTAACAAATAATGGTTTTGAATTACCAAAGATATCTATTTTATTTTGGCCTTGGTTGAAGGATGTGACCATTGTCATGACTGCGAATTTCAACTAATAATTCGTTCTGGGTGTATTTTTGACGGTAAAGGACTGTAGCTTTTTAAACGTAGTCTTTTATTTGGGACACTTAAATATACCAAACTCCATGTTGCATTGTCAAAGGTTAGGTTATTAATGATTTTATAATGATACAGTTACTGAATTGTAACAATTCTGTTGTGCAGTGTTAACATTTTATAACGTTCTTACTTGTTGTACAGTATATATTTAGTGTAAAAAGGAGATAAAATTTTGCTAGAGTAATCATTTTCTTATAGAACAGCTGTTGAATATCTATTGGCGAATTTACAATTCAATACAATAGATACAATACAATAATATATTGTATAAGAAACGCCGTGCTTATTACTAACAGGTGCAGTGTTTTTTAATGCGATAATATAATATTATGCAACAAGTGACTATTACTCTATCAAAGCTACTCGAGTTAACTTGAAATTTAAGGGTAACATTTTCATGAGTTTTTGTGAAGTTTATACTAAGTTGCTTGTTTTTAAACTATTTTTTGTATACTCTAAAATTATCTACTACTAATATACTTCTTTTTAAACATGAATATTACGGAATTCGTGAAAATATCCGAGCCCTTTTTAAATATTATTTGACCGGAAGAAAGCAATATGTTATCAAAGATGTTAGGCTTTCACGGCCAGAAACTACATTACTAAATATTTCCGGGCTTTTGAGCCATGGTCCCGAGATTAAACTCGACGTTTCGTCTACAACTGCGGAAGACATTTTCAAGAGCGGCGATGCGGTAACGGTCGAAGTGTTCTTCCGTACTGCTCTCCGATGACTGGTTTGTTGACTGGAAGATCTGCCGTATTTAAGCGCGCTGTAGTGGGCGTGACCTCGGTGGCGGGCTTGGGTTGAACTTGTCTGGGTAAACACGACATCATCATCATCAACAAAACAACGTGTTTACCCAGGCAAGTTCAACCCAAGCCCGCCACCGAGGTCACGCCCACTACAGCGCGCTTAAATACGGCAGATCTTCCAGTCAACAAACCAGTCATCGGAGAGCAGTACGGAAGAACACTTCGACCGTTACCGCATCGCCGCTCTTGAAAATGTCTTCCGCAGTTGTAGACGAAACGTCGAGTTTAATCTCGGGACCACGGCTCAAAAGCCCGGAAATATTTAGTAAAGCAATATGTTGTCTGGAATGATCGGGAATCTATTTTGTTGGACATTACTAATGGAGTGCACAGGGTTCCGTCGTCCAGCCACTGCCGCCTAACATTCGAAAAATTGAAAATACTTACGTTACCATGTATGTTTATTTTCCAAATTTTAGTTGAAATCCACTCAAATTTGTCTGTCTTTCCGACTCATGCTGGATGTCACAGCTACATGACTCGAACAGCTGACAACACATCAGACACAGTAGATCTAGTTTATTTTGTAAATCAATTATTCTTAGAGTGTACCTATATACACAAAGTTTTACTTTCTGGTTACACTGATTTAATTGTTTATATGTAATACATTTATCTTGTTACTTTCGAAAATCGAATTTAGGTCCTTTGGGATCGCCGTTGGTACAGAAATGATCACCGTCGAAAAAAAAAAATTTTTTTTGTCTGTCCGTTCTCCGTTCTACGTTCTCTGTTCTCCGTTCTCGTCTTTTGTTTTTTCCTGAATAACTTTCGAACCGTTTGGGCTGCAAAATTGAAATTTGCCTCCTTTTCAACCCTCCACGTGGCACATAAGCTTGTAAGAAATGGCCCTTATCCGAAGTGGGTATCCATCTTTTTTCGCGATTTTCAACTGTTTTTTGCACCTTTCCATGAAACACGATGTGTCCGAAATTTGAAGCAATCGACTTCATATCTCGCACATATATGCATCTTTGTCCCGTGACAGAACCTATTGAAAATGGGGGGGCTGGGGGGTCGGGAAGTATTCTAAAAAAATAAAAAATCGGGCGTGAAAGGGTCTACAAAAAGCATCATTTTTCAAAAACTGTTTATGAGACCAAAAAAATTCTGGAACCAGAAGAAACAGAAGATACGGCTCTATATATAAACTTTTATTCAGAACATTTTTTCAAAATTATACAGGGTGCGCCGCAAATTCAAAAAAACTGAAAAATGGGTCCCCCTATTATTGGAAATTGGTTATAATTGAAAGACTATGATTCAAATCTTACTTTCTTTTATATTGCGTTATAGCCCGCATAGATAAAAAACTTTTGTATTTAAGGTTTTGACCTATTGTACAGGGTGTTCCCGATATTCCTTGCTAAATGAGAAAAGTGTCCTAAATTTGCAGATATCAACTTCAAATTTAGCAGAGAAGTAAACTGTAGAAATTGGACTCAATCAAATATTACCAAGTGTTTTTTAAATATATTAGATTTTTTTTTGTTATTTTAGCTTCCAGAAAAATATGTTTTCCTCCATAATCATTCATCCGATTGGCAAAATTCTTTAACCGGCAGACGCAGAAGATCTAGCGCAATAACATTTATTTCAGGCATTTTTTCGATTATATACAGGGTTTTCAAATTATAGGCAAAAATCTAAAAGACCTAGAAAATTGTTTTTTTGCAGAGTAAATTATTAGCCCAAATCAAAAATCGTAAAAAATATGGCTAATTGGTTCAAACGGTGTCATAAGTCGCATCAAGGGCTACAATTTTCGTATTTGCGGTTTTCGTCTATCACATACGCTGCTCGGGATATTTGAAAAAATCCATATTGAAAGCGCTATTTCGGGGGCTGTCAGGACACTCGTCACTGATTATTACGGCGCACTGCATGGTTTCAGAAAAAACGTATTTTCTCGAAAACCATTTACTATTTTCAAAAAAATCTTGAACCAGAACGCTTGGAAAATCCAAGACTATAACGTCTAATTCGAATAATGATCATATACATCATATCATATACAAAAATTTCCGTTTTTGTGGCTAAATTATTGTCGATAAATGAAAAACCGTTAAAGATGGTATAATAATAATAAACAACACTATTATTTGTGCAGATTTTGATATTTAGCGATGTTTGCTGTAACTTTGAAGTTCGACGAGATGTGAAGGACATTTTATACAGGGTACATGCACAATTAAATTACACCGATTTTGCGAAAGTTCCATAGTTGTCCGCAGGAGCATAGATAGAAAAACAATGCGTCCCTTTACCACACGAAACCGCGAAGTTCATTCCTTTTGTAATAAAAAGCTGTTTCGCCCTTGGCGCTACGAACTTGCCCCGCCCAGCGACGATTTTTCGAAAGCAATCTTATTTGTACTCTCCCTGACTTCAAAAATACGTTTTTGTATTTATAAGTGGTCAATAAGCGATTATTTATTTATTTATTTATCTTATATTTTGTCTTTTAAATGTCTTTAAACCTTCTAAAGGTCATTAATATCAAAAAATTAAAAAAAGGTGGTACAAGGACAGTTCCTTCGGCAACTCCGTAGGTCAATTCTAAAGGATCGCTGAGGTCACCATTTATTTTCATTCTTCTATGACTAATATAGCTTTTGAGTCATTCTAAATCTGATACTGAAAAACCATTATTTTTTAATGTTTTGATCGGCAATGAGTCAGAGTTGGTTAGCATATGCTTTTGCAACATTAACGAATACGCAGATGCATAGGACACTGAATCGGCTTTCTTGCTTTTAGTGAGTTTATTGCTTTTAATACTTCAGTTGAATTTGTAAGATTAAATTTTTTTTTTCTCGAGAATAGTTTTAATTTGTGTTCGGTTACGCAACAGATTTGTGTATAAATTTGTTGGTACCAATCTGTAATTCCAAGATCACTCTGGTTCCCCGAATCCGAAGTAAAATGACCGTAATCATGCCCTGACTTACCCCAAATTTCCTTGTGGAGGATGTGCTGGGTTGAAGGGAATGCGCTGCACGGTTCTACCGGAGGGTTCGACTCTTGAGGGTGTTGCACACTGCTTTTCAAAACAGGTGTTCAAATTTCCGACTCGCAACGCGCAATTCTCGATTCCGGCACGGCCGCTCGCGAAGTGCCGGAGGCAGGTAAAAATGGAGTAACAAAAAATGTATATATAAAAGAAGGAAAGGTTTCCCGGGAATAAAGGAGGGAGAACAAGACGGAGTATACAGTTGTCAAGGCATGTATATACGCACAAAATAATAATAATTAAACTATATCCCGAAACCCAAAGCACTTCCTAAAGTGAATGAATACCACCCAACGTAAACAAAAATATCATTCGTAAAGTTAAATAAAAGTAAGATAAAAAAGAAAAAGAAATACAAAAGTAAATGGAGACAGAACAAGTTTCTTTAAATTTAGATTCGCTATCCATTTTAATTTGATTCATAACGCTTTTGTACAGATCTAGAGTAAAGGAAGATATTAAAAATTGCAAAATGTTTGATTGTCAAGGGACGCGAGTGTTTTAGGTAGACGGAAAAGTGGTTGACCTACCTGTGCACTTTCTAGCAAAAGAAAATGGAAAATAGAAATATTCTTCTCAATGCAAAAATAGTTTAAATGTGTTCGAATATAACTAGATGGTTAACAATACACCGACTTGTGCACAAAGATTAACGCCGACTCATCAGGTGACCAAAGATAGGTGGAAGAAAGGAGGATAGTACCGAGGGGTAAACTGAAGTGAAATTATAGTGTACAGGCTGAAGGAATTTCAGTGGAATTCCAAGGAATATAAGCTTTAAAAGACTGAACTGAACTGAAAGACTGTTTATACTAATTTTAATTATCAGTGAATATTTTTGAAAGAAAAAAGATAGGCAACTGAGTTTTAAAATAAAATCTATTTTTCAAATTCTTATTCAGTTTGGAGTAAAGTTGATCTCTTCTGGCCGGTACTCTACTACTCTAAAATATGCTGTTACGAACAGATAAAGCTTGCAAAATATGGTCACCAGCCACTTCAATATTTTAATCCCGGGTTTGAGAGAGATCGAATTTTAACTGTAGAGATTTTTAAAATGTTACCATGGAAATTTCATTGATAACTTTCCCGGTTAAAACTGATTACTGATTACGTAATCGTAAAAAAAAGTAACTGACCGGTACTAATAAAAAGCTGTTGCGTAAAATTATAATATGTAATTAGCACTCTTTACAAATGATCTGAAAAAATATACTGTATTCGTCTTCATCATCTGAAAGACAGTTTTCGTATAATGAATAAATATTTTATTAAATTATATATTGGCCATTCTGGTCCAACACCTTTTGCCATCTTTCTGGCAGTAACATAATTTCCCTCTCATAAAAGTTTTGGTCCTTGCCGGCAAAAAACTGGTTCAGGTGGTTTTTGACATCTTCATTTGAGGTAAAGGTTTTGCCATCCAAAAAATTTTCCAGGGAGCGGAACAAATAGTAGTCGGAAGGCGCCAGATCTGGAGAATATGGTGGATGTTGCAGTACGTCCCATTCAAGCTGTAAAAGTTCCGCTTCAAAAATGGATCATTTTCTTGACGTTTGAGGAGCGAATCACACACGTCAACGCGACGACACAAATTTCGCTCCGTAAGGACATGGGGCACCCACACATCCAGCTTCGAGGTTAAGCCCATGCCTTTCAAATGGCCATAAACAGTCGAATTCGACAAATTTAATCTCTCACCGATCTCTCGTGTGGTTATTCGCCGATTTGCATCAACTAATGCCTTTGTCGCATCTTTGTCAGCTTCGACTGGCCTTCCAGACCGTGGTGCATCTTCGACATCAAAATTGCCGGATCGAAATTTTGCAAACCAGTTCTGGCACTGGCGTACTGTTAACACGCCTTCTCCATACACATCCGTTAATTTTTTTCTCGCTTGGACAGCATTTTTACCTTTTCTGAAGTAAAAGTATTTAAAAGGGCACCAACCAAAAACTACTGCGTAGAATTAATAGAACTTTTTCACACACAAGCCTTGCAATATCAGGTCTCAAGACATATAATGGTTATGCGGCTTAAGTGTGAAGTTGGTTTCGAAAAAACGTAATTAAGTCCTCTGACGGGAAAAAACGAAATGACTTTCCGAACAACCTTATACTTTAGTTCAAAGAGAAATAACAATTTCAAGAAATGAAATTGTACACTAGACATAATGAAAAATGACAAATAAGAAAAATATGGGTTGGTAAAATATCGGTCGGATTTACGGTCGGTCTAACGTAAATTGTACTATTTTACACTATTTTCTATTTGTACTAACAAATTCGGTGAAATTGTTTGAGATTCCAGTCGAATCGCAAAATTGCATATTTCCCGCAATTTCTGGGAAATCGAAGCCCCCGGTAAAATCCATCAACGCACGTTTTAATCCGGTAAAACAAATAATACAATTAACGAAATATGGAAACTTAAAAGAGTTTACCAGAGGCATGTTAATTAAAGGTATACGCTCTCTATGGATAATAAACGGGGATATTCTAAATGCCGACATATATCAAACAGAGCAATTAATCTAATTAACGAAAGCATTATTTCATCCTCGTGCCTACTAAACTCTACTAGCAGGTTAGATCCCCAAAGACGACAAAATTTTGTTTAAAAGGCTCGTTTTACTAATTAACTAAATTGAAATTTACAGAGATATTTTCTATGCAGGGCGTTTTCTATTTGAATATCAATAATTAAGAGGTCGAATTTAGGGTCAATTTTAAAAAGAAAATTTCATATGAACATATGTCCCCGACGTCTTAACTTTTGAGATACTGGGTGATAAAGTTTTCAAAAATAAAATATATTTTTTTATATCTATAATAACACTCTAGATATTTTAATGAAATTTGGCACGCGTACGGAATTTCACCTATCTATTTTGGCAGATATTGATGTTACGCCACTGAAAACTATTCTTACAATCTCCAATCATTTCTAAAGAAATTTAATAAAAAAAATCTAATAGATCAAATCTGCTCGTGCAGATAGAGGTTTCTTTTTCTGAAACTAAAAGAAATATTTCATTTCTGATTTACAAGACCAGTATTTTAATTAAATTACTTAAGTTAAAATTTAATTATAATTAATTATTATTTATTTAGAAGTTTGATATTTATTATTGGTTTATTATTTTTTATTTTAAAAAGAAATTATTTATTATTGATATCATTAAGATTAGAGTTTTTAGTGATTTCTTTATATTATAATATAGGGTTAGTATTAAGATTTAATTTAGGAGATTATTTTTTTTAATATTATTTTTAACAGTGAAGGGGCTTAGGTTTAGCAATACTTGTTTTAATAATTCGAAGATATGGAAATGACAATTTAAATTCTTTATCATTATTATGATAAAATATATTTTTATATTAGTAATATTGATACCTTTAAGTTATTTAAATATATTTTGATTAACTCAATTTGTAATATTTATTATTAGTTTTTTTTTAATAATTAGATTTAAAATACAAAATTATATGATTAATATTAAATTTATATTAGGTATAGATATTATATCCTTTTCACGAAGATTGTTAAGTATTTGAATTGGATCTTTAATAATCATAGCTTCTGAAAATTTATATAGAAAAAGCAAATATAGAGATCTTTTTTTATTTTTTATTTGTTTATTATTAATTTTTCAAAGAAACTTCCAGAGGCTATTATAATACTTTTTTTAAAACTTCTGGATCCCTCCCGCGTCAGTTTTTGATGAAACGAACTTGCTAACGTTTCGCTAATCATCCTGTTGGATTCTTCAGAGCTTCACTGGAACTGACTCACATTTTACTCTGTACCTGCTTTTATATTGTTAGAGGGTGAAAGTGCTAAGTGGGGGCATAGACACTTGATGACTGATTGCAATATAGGCGACAGATAAAGTCCCTAGTGATTTTTTTATAGAAGGGTCTATTTTAGTAGTTCATACTATTTACAATACTTCTGAATTCCTCCTGCGTTGGTTTATACCTACTTTTAGATTGTTTGAGGGGGGCAGATCTAAAGAAAAGTCACGAACATTGTCTTAGATGGCTGATTCCCATATTGATGAAAAATCTAAAGACCTGAGTCGCGGTTAAGATTGTTAGATTGCTTAAAATTTTATGTTCGGTTTCGGGATTCTGTTCGGCAGCAGCTGATGAGTTTATTTGTCTTAGTCGTAAGGCTCTTTCGTGTTCTTTGAGCCGAGTTGATATTTTTCGTCCGGTCTCTCTAATGTATTCTTTGCCGCATATGCATGGAATGCTATAAACTCCTGGCATCTCAAATGAAAATTTGTCTTTGACGGATCGAAGATGTTGAGAGATTTTTGAACACGTGGTAAATCTGGTTTTCACGTTATATTTCTTTAGAACTTTTGATATGCGGTAAGTGACAGTGGTAACTGTGGGATTACTTCCGGCTTCATTGCTATTTGAAGGTTGTGGTGAAGTGTTTTTTGTGATGGAACACTTAATATATTTAATGTGGAAATTATTAGGGAAAAGAGCAGAGGTAAAGTGCTTTAATTCTGGGTTCAGTGACTTGGGCTGAGATAGTTTTATGGCTAACACAAATAAACTCATCAGCAGTTGTCGAACACAATCACGAAACCGGACATAAAATTTTATTCGAGAAAACTAAAATTCTTGCATGTAATCCATTCTTCCTTCAATGAAAAATCCGAGAGTTTACAGAAATCTATAAGCAACCTAACAATCTTAATCGCGACTCGGGTCTTTTTTCTGTCGCCAATATGGGAATCAGTCATCCGAGACGGTGCATAATAATATATATAATTAATAAAATGCGAGCCAGTGTCAATCAAGCTCTGAAGAAGCCAACAGGATGATTGGCGAAACGTTAGCTACTTCGACTCAACAAAAACCGACGCAGGAGGAATCCAGAAGTTTTATAAAAAGTAAATGTCATTATTTTTTTTTTAATCAGTGGCGTGCCATTGACTGTCTACGAAAAAATAATATTTTGGTTAATTAGGTTCACTTAGGTTCAATTACGTTCACTGCACTGGTTAAATCGAGAACTTTTTTTGTGAAAAATAAAATATCTATCTAAAACAAAATGCCCAGTTTTTAGTTACCATCGAGTGCCCTTCAGAAAAAAAATATTAGAAAACTGTTCTTTTTACTTTTTTCAGTTTTAATAAAACAACATAACATCCGAACAACAAGATAAACAATAAACGATTCGTATTAAGAAAAAACGCACTACCTGCTATCAATAATTTTTAACAAAACTGTATATTAATAAATTAATAACAACCTTTTTGAAAAAAGGTAGAACATAGAAACTAGATAACTATTTAAAGTGTCCTCCACCTTGAAGGTTACACGCTTTAGCTATGCACTATACCTCGAGCGTTTCGTATTAATTCGCAAGAAGTTGCTATACGATCCTTCAGCTCTTCTACAGTGTTAACATAAGAAAAAGTCCAAACTGTTTGAATCTGGGGATCTACGGGGCTATGGGTGAGTCCCACCGCGACCTGGCCATGGGTTATTAAATATTGGATTTAAATATTCTCTTACTGCAACACTGCACACATTCTGTTCCTAATTATATATGGTACTTATTCCAGCAATGTTGGCAAATCCCCTTCTAGCCAGGAAAAAGTTCCATCAGCCAAACCATACTTTCATAAAATGTATATCTGCTAACACCTCATTAGTAAACTCGAATATTCTTTTTTAAAACAACAATGCTTGGATATTTTAAACACCAAATTACCTGAAACCTGAATTTAAAAACAACTCTTTATCAGCCGCATTGACAACGGAATAAATAATTCTTACAGACACAGCCTACTGCAAAGATAAGAAATATTTAAACAAGATTTTAAAAAATACACATACAGGATAATTTTTATATTAAGTTAAATCAGTGGCGTACCATCAAAATTGTGGTACACTAAATAATGCCTCGTCATACATAGTACCTGTGTGCGAAATTTCGTTAAAATATCTAAAGTGGTATTACAGATATTAAAAAATATATATTTTAATTTTGAAAACTTTACCACCCTGTATCTCAAAAGTTAAGACGTTTGGGACATTTGTTCACTAGAAGTTTTCTTTTTAAAATTAACCCACAAATCTCGCCCTTAATTATCGTCATTCAATTAGAAAACACAGTTTTTACTATTTAGTGCTGAAATACGTACAGTATATTTTCTATTTATACATAAATGTTGCTCATTGTAACCATGCATATGTAGAGGTATACATAATCGAATCGTATCTGGGACACAAATTTCAGTTTTCTACAGTTTCAGAATCGTAAATTACAATCTTTCTCATTCAAATAAAAACTAGAGCGGTTGGTCATGGCGGAATCCATATTAACTTTATCATTTTTTGTTGTCCTTTTTGTATTAAAGCAAGTTTGTCATCTTGTAAATTTTTGGATCAGCCATTCTGTTTTTCCCTCTCTTTGGAAAGTAGCTAATATTGGCCAATTTCCATTCTGCCAAAGGTTATTGAACGTGTACTACAAACTCACAGAACAAATTTTGTTGAAAAGGAGAAACTAATTGACAAAACACAGGCAGGTTTTAGGAGGGGGCACAGTTGTGCTACAGCGCTTCTTAATGTGACAGATGACATGATTAGAGGGATTGATGAAGGTAAATGCACTGTATTGGTTCTACTCGATTATTCTAAGGCTTTTGGTACCATTAGTCACAATATTCTGCTCACTATTCTTAATTACTTAGGTTTTGGGGAGGCATCCGTAAATTTAGTAAAAAACTACTTAACAGGCAGAAAGCAAAAGGTGGTCCTGAACGGGGTCGAGTCTGCTTGCCTAGGCACAAGAAGTGGAGTTTCTCAAGGTTCAATTTTAGCTCCTCTTCTGGTTATTCTTTTAACAACAAAATTCTTAGATTTTCTAGAGTATTGTAAAAGATAATCCGATTTGGCCATGTTTTTGGCCACTCTCGGTTTCAGCTTTAGTGCCAAAATATCAACAGTGACCTTAAACGAATTGACACAATTTCCAGAGAGGCCGGTTTGCTTTTATACTCAAAAAAAACTTCTGTAATGTTTTTTAGTCGGCCGGTGGATGTTAAGCGTCTTGCTTCTGAAGCATTCATAAAAATAAACAATATTACTCTTCCACTTCAAAACGAGACAAAAAATTTGGAGTTACTTATAGATACAAAACTTCGCTTTAAAAAGCATATCCCGACTTGTACGCAAAGGGCTATTCGACGTGTAAAAGGGTTGTATAGCTCAACGCATATTCTAACTCGAGATTTTAAACAAAACCTTATGTCATGCTCTTGTTCTCTTCGTGTTTAATCACTGTAATATCGTATATGGGCCTTGTTTGCCAACTAATTCGTCACAACGTATTGAAAAGATTCAAAAATGCTGCCTGAGGTTTAATTACAGCATCCGTCGCAGAAGACCTGTCAGCTACAAGCTGAAGGAAGCGGGTTGAACGAATATTATTATTTCAAAATAGTTAAGACAAAATATCCCGAACACTTCCCCGAAAAAATAACTTTTGGAACAGACGTGAATAACTTAAATCTAAGATTGAACTGAGGTGGCTATTACTTGACCATTTATCAAAATAAATAAGAACTAAAAGTTCAGATTTTTACGAAATTATATATTTTGACATGACAATTGTTTCAACAACACACTAGAACATCCTTTAAGTAAAAGTTTTTTATAGTGGTATAGATACGTGGATGATGTCTTTACTTGCTTTGTTGGTACTGACAGACAATTCATTTCTTTCTTAAATTACACTAACTCAATACATAATCGTATAAAATTGACTATCGAGATTGAACAGGATAACTCTATTAATTTTTTAGACTTAACTATTACGAAAGCGCAAAACAAATTAGATTTTTCAAAAATCATAAATCTCCACACACGGACACATCCATACATAACAGCTCAAATCACACTTATACACACAAAATGGCTGCATTTAACTCTTTTGTACACATATTTTGCATAATTTAGTGCCATTTATTTGTCCTTTATTAATTTTTATTTTATATATTTTTTCCACTGCGATAACCATTGTAATTGCCACACTCTTGACGTACAATTTGTTGTTTTTGTGACTTATCTTATCTATCACATCTATAATAAATGCATGTTCTTTTTGTTTGTCAATGGCCACGATGTCAGGTCGATTGAAATCCACAGTTCTATCGGTGGTTATCGGCCGGTCCCAATAGACTAGGTGGGTGTTGGATTCCAGTGAGTATTGATAATAGGGTGGGGGTAATAGAGGAGGCCATATTTTTTTGCTGGGCAGCCCGCCGTGATATGTTCAATTATATCTCCAGGCTTACCACACTTTCGGCATATGTCCACCACGCTTTTCTTTAGACAGGTTTTTTCATATGATCTGGTTTTTATCGTACGATCTTAGATAGCCCCTATAAATCCTTCGGTCTCTTTATACAGTTGGCCTTTTTTCAACCAAGTGAATGAGCATCATCCTGTAGAGTTTTCGGGTTTTTACCATTTATACAATGTGCAGAATCTATTCCTGGTTTAGTTTAAGGTTAGAGGGCGGATTGGCTTAGTAATTGTTGGTTAATAGGAAATAGATGTGTAAAAAGAAAATTGTGATCCTGCAAAAAAGGAAATATGAAATTTCAAACTGAATTGGAGAAGGTCGTTGATATAGTGAAGTAGCATCAATGCCAAATTGTTTCAAGTTTATGATGCTATTAAACATTATAAAACTCACGTTACTGTTAAACATGCACCTAGAAAGAAAAGGCCTAGATTGTTGATGGTATGGGGCCCCATGTCATAGTAAGGGAAATACAAATCTATTATGGAAAATGACCCTAACATTACACTGTCATTAAGAAGATGGTTTGAGCAAAACCTTGTATTCAGTAAAGTTGGTATTTCAGCCCACTCAGTGGTTATCAAAGTAAAATCGAGTCCCTGCAATAGCTACAGCGGTAGAAGAAATTTTCCGACTAAATACCTGCTTTTTGTATTGTAAAAATTAAATATGTAGAATTTGTTTTTCATTTGTCGGATATTGATTTTTGAGAAAAAAATTGTTTAATTGTTTTACAAACGATTATTGGTTTGGAGTATAAATTATTATTTAGCTGGCCGCCACTGTGTTACCGTTTCCGAAATATTCTTTTTTTTTTATTTCAAATGTTTGCGTGTCTAAATGTATCCACCGATTTCAAGAACTGAAAGCCTTTGAGGGTTATTTTCTTATAGTAATTTATAGTATTTAATATAAAACTTCTGAATTCCTACTGCGTTGGTTTATACCTACTTATATATTGTTTGAGGCCGTGGAGCTAAAGTAAGGTCATGAACACTGTCTCGGATGACTGATTCCCATATTGAAGAAAAAAGTAAAGACCTAAGTGGCTGTTAAGATTGTTTGGTTGCTTATAGATTTCTAAAGATTCTCGGATTTTCCGTAGAAGGATTGATGACGTGCAAGAATTTAAGTTTTATGGAATAAAATTTGATATCCGGCTAGTTGATATTCTTCGAGTCTTCAAAGTATCCATTGCCGCATGGAATGCTGTAAACTCCTGGTATCTCAAACGGAATTTTGTCCTTGACGGATCGAAGATGTTGAGAGATTTTTGGATAATCTGGTTTTGACGTTATATTTCTTAAGAACTTTTGATATGTGGTTTTGAAAATAAGATATTTAAGTTGGGCAAGGAGAAGGACAAGGCCCAAAAGTCGTTGGTTATCAACTCTCTTGTTTACAGAGAGCCTATCTATATCTATCTATGTCAGCCCAAGTCACTGATCCCAGAAATAAAACACCTTAGATCTGCTCTTCTCTCTAATAATTTCCACATTAAAGTTATTATACGTTCCATCACAAAATACACTTCACCACAACCATCCAATAGCAATGAAGCCTAAAGCAATCCCACACTTGCCACTGTTGTCCTTCCTTACATTACCTCAAAACCAGATTTACCACTTGTCTAAAAACCTCTCAACATCTTCAATCTATCACAGACAAAAATCCATTTGAGATGCCAGGAGTTTACAGCATTCCATACATCTAAGCTAAAGAATATGTTGGAGAAACCGGGCGAAAAATATCACTTAGGCTCAAAGAACATGAATGAGCCTTGAGACTATTACCAATATACTCATCAGCAGCTTCCGAACACAATCACGAAACCGGATATCAAATTTTATTCCATAGAACTAAAGTGTCAACAGGATGATTGGCGAAACGTCAGCAAGTTTGACTCAACAAAAACCGACGCAGGGGGAATCCAGAGGTTTTGTAAAAAGTATTACAGTAGCATGTGGCAGTTTCTTATAATAATAATGATGTCCACATTAGAAATATTAAGCGTTCCATCACAAAATACCACAATCTTCCAAAGGCGATGAGTCCTAGAGCAACCTCACACTTGATACTGTTGTCCTTCCTTACATTCAAAAGTTCTTAATAATTATAACAACAAAATCATATTTACCACTTTTCCAAAAATCTACACTACATGCATATGCGGCAACGAATACATTGGAGAGACCGGACGAAAAATAACAACTAGGTTCAAAGAACATGAAAGAGCCTTAAGAAAAATAAACTCATTAGCAATTGCCACACACAATCAACAAACCGGACATAATTTTTTTTCTCGATAAAAGTAAAATTCTTGCATGTTGTCAATTCTCCTACTACCTATAAGCGACCAAACAATCTTAACCGCAACTCAGGTATTTTCTTCTTCTTCAGCCTCTAGACATCCACTCCTAGACATAGGCCTATTCCAGTGATTTCCATGCCAACCTTTGCTGTGCGGTTTGCATCCAGTTTTTCCCAGCATGTCGTTGAATGTCATCTATCCATCTCGCTTGAGGACGCCCCACACTTCTTTTCGTTCTCCTTGGACGCCATTGCATTAGTGTTTTGGTCCATTTCAAATTGTTTCTAGCAACGTGTCCTGCCCAACGCCACCTGAGACTCACTATCCGCTCTACAACGTCACAGACCCTTGTTCTTCTCCTTATCTCTTCGTTTCTGATCCTCTCTCTTAGGCTTACACCCAGTCTTGCTCTCTCTATTGCTCTTTGACAGACTCAGAGTCGATTTGCACTGCCCACTGTAAGTCTCGAGTCCGTATGTTGTTACTGGGAGGATACACATATTGTAGACCTTCTTTTTCAAATTCGTATAGAGTATATATCCAGTCTACGCGGGCATTGTTCATTGCATTCATCACTGCCCAGATTTCGATTGAATCAAACGCCTTCTTTTAGTCTATAAAGGCCATGTGGAGTGGGACATTGTATTCCGTACATTTCTCTATCAGCGTGCGTACTGTCTGGATATGGTCGATGGTGTTGTAACTTGTTCTACTGGTTGGTAGATATCAAAATTTTGGATCAGGCGGTTTATGATGATTTTGGTTAACAGCTTATAAAAAACAGATAGCAGACTAATTGGCCTGTAATTTTCTATGTTCGTATTGTCGCCTTTTTTAAAAAGAAGAACGACTTCTGCATTTTTCCAGGATTCTGGAATCCTACCTTCCTCGAGGCATTTATTCAGTAGGATTATGAGTGCTTTTTTGAGTGTCTCTCCGCCCATTTTAAGCATCTCGCTTGTGACTTGATCCTCTCCTGGCACTTTACAGTTTTTGAGTTGTTTCAGAGATGCTTCCATTTCGCCATTATCGACAGGTTCCAATTCTTCTGATCCTACGTTCATAATAGAGTTTGTCTTGTCATATCGATCTTGGTTTGGCTTTGCTATTGATTCACTGTATAGGTTCCGATAGAAGTATTCGACTGTTCTGATAATTTTATCCATTTCAGTTACAACTTCTCTTCGGCTATTATTCATTTTCTGGATGGTTAGTTTGCCTTTCGATTGTCTAGAACGAAGAACTCTCATGTTCCCGTTGTTTTTGATAGTCTCTTCGATCAGTTTTGTATTCTGCATCCTTTGACCTCTTCTGATTGCCTTCTTAACTCTTTTGTTGAGTTCTTTGTAGTTCTGTGAGCCTCTGTTGGTGTTTCTGCGTTCTTCTATAAGTTTTTCTGTTTCTAGGCTGAATTTCGAATTTTTGTGTTTTTTTAGTCCAATAACTTTCTTTACTGCTGTTCGAATACTGCTGGTAATTTTTGTCGAGAGTTCGTTTAATTCCAGTTATCTTAACTCTCCTGTTGGTAGTTTCGCGTTTATGCATTGGTTGAACTCCTTCTCTTTCTGACTTAGCTCGCTTATGGCGGGTTGAATATTTCTTTCCATTTTGCGTTTCCTTTCTAATCTAGTGTTAATATGAAGCTTTGCTCTAACTAGCCTATGGTCGCTACCAGTGTTAAACCGATTGATAACTGAGACGTCTGAGCACATTCGGTTATTCGAAACAAGGATTCTCTTCGGATTTTTCTTGTAAAATGTGTTCATGCAATATAAACGTTCTTTGTTAAGAAAATTCAGCATTGTTTGTCCTCTCTGATTTCATGTTCCAAGACCGAAATGTCCGATATAGCGTGGGTCTGCTGGGGATTTGCCTCCTATCTTGGCGTTAAAATTGCCAAGTATAATAGATAAGGTGGAGTTTTCTGAGTATTTGGCAGTAGATAAATCTTCATAGAATTGTTCTAATTCCTCATCGGTCGATGTGGAAGTAGGTGCATATGCACAGATAATTTGAAGACTGATAATTGCGTTCAACTTGAGGGTCACGTATATCACTCTGTGTGATATAGATTTAGTCTTGTTGACTAGGTGTTTCTTTCTTTTGTGAATTAGCAGAGCTACGCCGCCGATATGTGAATTTGTTTCCGAGTTCTTCTGGAATAGGAGGTGCCCTGATCTAAGGATGGTAGTCGTTTCGCTTTTTAGCCTCGTTTCACTAATTCCAAGGGCGTCCCATTTTATGTTCTTTAGTGCGTGTTCTAAGCAGGCGAGCTGTTCTTCACTTCTCATAGTGCAGATATTATATGCTCCAGCATATAGAGTTTTGTTTGAGTTGCTTCTTTTCTTAGTGTTGATCGAATTTTTGGCCCCCCCAGAATCCGTGGGGCAGACTGACATTTCAGTGCGAGATTCTAAGCTTTTAGCTCTACTTGCCTGGGGTATATTTGTTTTAAAGTTCGACACTTCCATTTGTGGAAGGTTTTGGACCCCACCTTCTCACGCTGGTCCAATGCGGGTTGAGAAGGGTCTATTAAGAGGACTGCATTTTCTGAGTCTTGAGAGAACGGTTATACCGCCGTGACTCGGTCGTCAGAGCCTCGTCTGTATTAGCAGGGCGCACCACGTGGAGGTGAGGTTGACTTTTGAGAAAGAGAGGCTATAAGAGTCGCTTCACTTCCCCATTGTATCATAAAGACCATGGCTAAAATGCCACTTTGGAAATGTTTTCACGGAAACAAACCATCTCTTTCCAATGCTAAATCTGTAACTGGAAACTGTCACTGTCAGTTATAATCAGACATTTTGTTTTTTAAATTACAAATTCTAATTTTTTGGGGATTTTATTAGGCGTATAATACACTCTTATATCGCGAAAATAGCTTGCTATGTTCTAGACAAGTTTTGTATTTGACGTTGTCCTTAAATCTTTCAGGCGTTTGAAAACAAAGCAAAGCAAGCAAGAAATCCACAAAAAATGAAGGAGTAATGGAATATTTATAAACCAGTTTGACCGGCACACGAGCTCTTCTTAATCCGGGCCAATAAAACTCCCAAGTTACAAAGGTCAACGTTTATCTCCGAGAGGGACAAAAGCAACGGCAAAAAATGCCATTATGTAAGATCAATTTCTACCGTTAAGGAGAATATATAAAATATTAAGCATTGGGGGTTGCCGATTCAATTCATAGCGCTACCGGGACGCGACCGTTGGATAAAAGAAAAATGGTTGTATGGAAAGCCTCTTGAGTCATTTATAGGGTCGAATTTTCGATTGGTAGGGTTTAATTTAGCCTACCGCTACCGCATCCGCCTGACACTGATGTTTAATAATTCCTTTTTAAAATTATGAAGATGCGGGGGGAAGAGTTTAATCAAAAATAAATCATTCAATTCCATCAAAAATTTATTTGTTTAGTTACAGAAACTGAAACGAAGCCCACCCCAATTCAAATTACTTTGGGAGAAAAAATGTATATACACACTGATCTCATCATTGGTAAACGTACTCTTTTTAAATCAGACACCCTCTATATTTTTTTACCCTATCGTTTGAAAATCACCGACAGAAAAAAGGTTATAAGCTGTTACAGGCTAGAATTACCCCAAATCAGAAAATTGCTTTTAGTTAAATATCTAAATTTAATCCAGTAATTAGTTTCATCTCCTCTATATTCTAGCTCACGTCTCGTCTTTACTTCTCGTCCATCTAAACACAAATGGTGCATGCGCAAGTAAAACACTAAAAAAAAAAGAAAAGCATGTTTATAAGTCAGTTTTAGGCATACTATTTTTGCACCTTGCACTTACCTCAAGTTCAGTCAGGTGTTCATAATAATTGGTTGTGTCAAATTTCACCGGCGACATCGAGGTTTCCAATCCAAATTGCAAACATATTTAACCTTACGCTTGGAAGCAAATTTAAATTACTACTTGCGATACGTTGTCCCGGAATCACTGATCGTACTTTCTAAATGGGGTAGCGATCGGAATCCCAATTAAATTCTTACTTATCTCAGCTACAATGTAAACAAACACAATTAAGGTTAGAACTTTCAAAGCCAAAGCACTCTCGCGTAAAGTAAAGGAAAGCAACTTACCTATGTTGTCATGCTGCGTTGGATCATCTTTCATTCACGAAAAAATTTTAATCGATCGCAAGCCAAATGTCAATCAATAACGTTCAGTTCGTCCGGAAGTGACCAGAGTTGCGACCGTCTGTCATCGCCAGGGAATATCGAATCGATTGGATGCTTTTCCTCAACCAATGAAATCTTTTTGTGTTTTTTTTTTTGTTATTTTCAATATTAAAAGAAACAAGCTCATATTTTAAGGTTGATTCAGTTGATATCACGTTTTGTGGATTTGAATATATTGGGTTACGCAAATTTAAACAACTCCGATAACTAGCGAGGAAAGCCACTAACAACCTGGCCTTTTATTTCCGGGCACTATAAATGGCCTATCAAAATAATAAGCACTAGTTTGTTCGGACATCCAGCGACAGGCATTTTCTTTTGTCAATACCTCCAAGAAGGTCGCCCAAGGTGAAAGGTGAAGTTTGTGTCTCGACGACCTTTGAGACTGAGGACCGTCCATTCCAGAATGTTCTAGACAGTCATGCTGATTAACATCCACCAGAGGAAAATAGAGCAATAGCACTAAAATTTGGTATTTGTGAGTATTTTACACTGTTCTACAGCGGATTGATTGATTGATTTTGAGCTTTTGTGTATTACATGCCTGTTATGCGGCGGGCTTATGTAAGGATTGAGCGCTCAAGACTGTAAAGCTGAAACGATTATTTATAACTTTGGTAGCTTATGCTTTATATAACACAACACTCGTAATTTTGGTTTTTCCCCTTTTTCTTTTGGAGACTTTGTTCAATAACAATAGACGCTTGCTATTAACTTAAGCCCTAGACTTTTTTTTTGTAGCCAATATTCCTCGTTTCCCGTTTTGTAATAAATCAGTTTTTCACTATTCGAGGAGCTACGTCCGGTGAAAAACGGGTGGCGCCAAAATCTCTCTAATTTTGCTTACGTTTTACCCACCCGCTCACCAACTGGGTGGCCAGGGCAGAAATAGGACGAACTCCCCAACTTTAAACAACTTTCGAGTAGTGAATCACCGAGTACAATTATAGTCTGACCATCCTTAGTTATCTTTTTCTTTCAAGTTTTTTTTTTGTTAGCCAGTCGAAGTGCTAACAAGGCCTAAAATTGAAAATAACCCAATTATCAGCATATTTCTCTTTTAGACTAGATGGCTATGAGCGGTTGCGAAATAAAACTTCATTTTCCATTTATTTTTAACGCAAGAAACATAAAAATAAGGGAATTGAAGAAAAAAAACTAAAAAGCCTAATTAACTTATGATTAACTAGTAAAGTGATTCAAAAACCGCACCGCGTACTTCAATACATTTTTGAGTACGATTGTCTATTGAGATAATTGTCTCTACTATTGTTGTCACATCTATCTGGTGTGGTAACCCCACAACTAGAAATCAAGTGGGATTTTATCTGGTGACCTAGGAAGCCAAGCAGTAGGTCCGATTGTAGCAATCCATTTACTGTTGAAAATGGTTGTCAAAAATTCATATATGCCTCGGAAGTTATGAGCTTAAGCGCCATCTTGTTAGAAATGACGATTCTGCCTACTTATGAGGTCAGGCTCATCTAGAAAACCATCCAGACATCACCGGTCAGTTTGCCATCGTAAAAATATGGACCAAAAATGCGAGAACCAATTATAATGCACCAAACATTAAAACTGAATCGAACTTGTAAACCGCGCGAATGTACTAGCAATAAATTCATCAATAATGATGATTTTTTGGATTATAAATTCCAGCATTTAACAAATTTGATTCGTCGTTTCACAAGATATATCGTAACTTATTTACGTTTTGTTACTATCCGAGCAGAAGAAGACTCTCCTGCTTCCGTAGTTGAGCCGAAGCACCTATCTGGCCGCCATCAATAAAGCGAAAATTTCCGCCTGAAACACAGTGCAGTACTGACCCAGAGGGACCGACAAGCTTGATCCCGTTGTCTCGCAGTACGCTCCAGCTCCGGCCAGATCTCCCATTCTGGACCCGTCCGTGTACCAGACAAGTCCATCCCAGGAGCCGACTCTGCCCTCTCTCCAATCTTCCCTTGATGGAAAGAGAAAGGTCAATTTATCAAAGAAGGTCATCTCGGGGATCATGACGTCACTTGGCATGCCCATGACCCCGCGATCCCCGCGATCCCCGCGACAGCCCTCTAAAATGTCGTACGGACCCCGATTGAAGGTTCCCTCCCTCCAGAGCCCGCAGCTCGCCAGCCTCACAGCTGTCCTGGCCGCCTCCATCTGCACCCGATCCGCCAGAGAGGGCAGCCCCACCAGAGCCTCCAGGGCCCTCGTGGGCGCCGTTCTCATGGCGCCCTTTATGCAGAGGCAAGCCAATCTCTGCAGTCTGTCAAGAACTAGCCTTGCTCCCGCTCTTTTGGTTGATATATGGGGTATATAAGAAAACTGAATACCAAGGAGAACTTCCAATTCCCTAATCCCAGAAATAGTATCAATAGCACAATAGAATAGGGTTATCGCTTCAATCGAAGAAAAGAAACAGCAGGATCTGCTATTGACATAAACTTTCAAAAGTAGAGGAAGCAGGTTGAACACGTGAGACACGCCTGTTATTATCAGGACACGTAGTAATTAAATTTTTACGGTGAGATAGGATCGTCACCACATCAAAGTTGAATGTTCATGACTTGCCAATGTAGCAAAGCTCTTTTTTGTTACTATTCTCATTTTAATTAGCTTTTTCAGACAATTTGCACACCTATCCCCGAAAAAACGTTAATGAATTGTATTCAAAACTATATCTCTCTTCTTCTTATTTCTGCAGTATTCAACCGGCGCCAGTTTGGCATTTTGCAATAATTTTGTTTTATGGAAGTTTGGGATAGGTAGTATCTATCAACGCTATAAATATGTAACTCATATAAATTTCAAATGTGCCTTGCACTTTGCGCCATTTCTTTTCAAACAGCGATATCGACGCACTTAACTCCTTTTCCCCTAAAATTTTAAAGGTATCTGGGGAAATAATACCAAAAATTGTAAAAACTGTTAATTTTTTTTCCACAGCTTTATCAACAACCAATAGGTATTCAGAAAATTGTAAATACTAATGACTGTCGATTTCACGAATTGTCCTCAACATTTTTTGGTTTAGGTTTTAAAAGTGCCTGTGTTATCAAGCAATAACCTATTTTAATTGAAAACTTCAGTAGGTTTAGATAGTATATAGGTTCAACTAAAAAAAATATTTTTAATCTGATGTATAACGAAATTTTAAAAAATTATTAAACCAAGAGATAAACAAGACAATATAAACAATATTACTTAATCCATACATTAATATAACATTTTTTAGCATAAATTGCTTAATTGATTTTTGTACTATCTTTTTAAAGTGGGTTCGCTTTTATTTGTATGTTTAAAAATTATGTTAACAGTAATTTAAGTACAATAAAACAACAATTTTGACAAAAATGATTACTTAGTTCTAACCAAGGACCACAATTTCTTATTACTAAGAAAAATGTGGAATTTTCTGCAAGTTCTGCAATTTTTTCAGGAAAATCTGGACACCAAATAAACACAAATTGAAAAAAATTGAACAAACATCTCGCAGAACCTTTAGAAAGGAGAAAAACTATGTCGCAATTAATGTAAGTGTTGTACATACGTACCCACAAGTCATAGTGTTCCAATAAACACGAAAATTTGTAATTGTTCATTGATGATGCTTATTTCATTCCCGTAGTTCAGAAAAAAATATGTCATTATTTTTTTTTAGAAAAATACCACTTTATTAAAACTTTTTGTGTAGCAAACTACCTATTTAATTATTTCCAGGGGTGAACTATTACTGATGATCTCAATAAAAACTCTTTTTTAATGCAGCGCTACAAATTTGACTCTACCATTAAGAAGTATCATTTATTCACTTAAACCTGTTGCCGCTGGGTATAGGGACTTGTATGGTTTTGTTGTTAAATAATTGAATTTCAGGAGATAATGTAAAATACATAAAAAAGAGTTTTCACCATTTAATTTTTTAAGGAATGTCAATTTTTGGGACACCCTTTATGGCGTACTTTTTTGTCCTTCATTCCAATTTATTAGCTAACCGCTGTAAAATTAGTCAATTACGAAAGAAAAGTAGTGTCCACAGAATAACTAGTTATTAACCTTAGCAATTTCTTGCAAAACGCGAGATTTTATATGGATTCCAATATCCTCAGATATCATATCTAAGAAGAAAATATTTACATAATTAAGAAACCAAAGAAAGTTTAAAAACCGATTTT
Organism: Cylas formicarius; assembly: GCF_029955315.1. Classification (NCBI taxonomy): domain Eukaryota; kingdom Metazoa; phylum Arthropoda; class Insecta; order Coleoptera; family Brentidae; genus Cylas; species Cylas formicarius. The sequence goes on along the minus strand of NW_026844334.1, from coordinate 29,953,019 downwards.
AAACTGACCGAGTTGTCCTATGGAACAATGGCCAAATAAGGCTTAATTAAAAAAAATACAATTTAGCAAGCGTATTGTATTTTTTAAGTTTAATAACTATTTGGGCTTAATTAAAAAAAATACAATTTAGCAAGCGTATTGTATTTTTTAAGTTTAATAACTATTTGTCATAGTTGTGGAAGTCTAGTGGTTCTTTGAGTGAATTTGTGTGGTATGGTTCCTCCGGTTTCTTTATTCACTGGGCGCTTGGTGGCTGAATGGTCCCGAATGCTCTGGTGTCCAATTATTGTAGGAAAGTTGTAAGTGAAAAAGAAGAATTTACTTTTTAGGTTATATATATTTTTTCACATAATAAACCAACATTCGTAGTGATCTGTTGGTTTCGTAGAACTAATCAGTCGAATTGTGGTGTATCCCAATTCATTATTATGACTACAAAAAAGGTGGGAAACTTTATAATTTTTGGATCCGTTGCGGTCGGTGGCTTTTTGGCAGGAACTCATTTTCAAACACATAAGTTTTATAATTATAATAATATTAAGATAAAAAGACGTCCTGGGTTGCCTTTATTTGGAACTGTATCAGCAGCATCTCCTGTCTTAATACCAGATGCACCACAAACTAATGTCAGCAGAGTCTCTCAAGTACTTAATATTATGATACAAAAATCTTACCAATTTAATTATTTTGCCTGTTGCAGATAATGAAATATGGATTTCCAAGCTTGGATAATGTAAGATCTTTTGATGATTATGTTTTAAGTTATGATAGAAGAAATCGAGTGGCCCACTGGGTTTTTGAACATATCACTGCAGAATCTGTGAAGCACAACCCAGAAGTTGATAGATCCAAATGTGAATTTAAACCTGATGAAAGCATTCATCACTATTTCAGGTCAGAAAATGCAGATTACAAAAAGTCTGGTTATGACAGAGGACATTTAGCTGCAGCTGGTAACCACAAGTCTCACCAAAAGCATGTGGAGCAAACATTCTTTTTATCAAATATGGCTCCACAAGTAGGCAAAGGGTTCAATAGAGACTCTTGGAACCGCTTGGAGAAGCATGTTAGGAAGCTAACAAGGGTTTATAGCAACGTCTACTGTTGTACAGGTCCCCTGTATTTACCTCGGTGTGCAAGTGGGTGAGCAAAAAGCCTATTTGTTATGGGTCAACAGTGTCGTTTTAGGAGAGAGTCTGATGGAAAATACTATGTGAAATATGAAGTTATTGGTTCCAATCATGTGGCTGTGCCTACTCACTTTTACAAAGTTGTTGTGGGAGAATGCCCCGATGGAAAATTGGAAATGGAATCTTATGTAATGCCCAATCACATGATAGACAATGATGTGCCATTAACCAGTTTCCAGGTATCTATTTGAGAAAAGGGTGGTTCTGTTTTAACTGTGATTTTTATGTTTTTTGTTTTCGCAGGTGATTAATTAATAATCTAATATTTTTGATATAATTTGTCATTAAGAGAGAACCTACAATATTTCATCTATATCAGCACTGTATCACATTCATTTTTAAAAGTTATCTATAAATTCTTAACCTTTTTTGTCGCAATAAATGATTTAGACCGTTCACCTCATAAAATTTTATGTCTATGATCAAATTAAAAAAATGCACATTTTTGGTTAATCCTTTAAGTAAACACTGAATTCCGGTTCAATAACTTTTGTGTTCTAAATTTGAATTTATGACTCGAGTGCCATCTATCTTGAGATTTATTAAACGCCTAGTGGTTCATATTAAAAGTCATCTGAGTACTGTTTTTAAACATGGAGTTGATAAAATAGTAGTTTATGTGATTTTAGAACTCAAATTTATGTTATGTGAGTACTGTGGAAAGCAATATTTGATTTTTTTTCTTGTTCTTGACGCTTTGTTGAAGTATAATCCTTTCATACTTTTATTTTCACAGTAAAACAGATGAATATGCAAAAATTGGAGAAATTTAATTAAAAAAGTTGATGCAAGAGCTCTTAATGTTTTTAATGGAATAATGCCTTAATATTGGTTAATAGAGAATCTCTGCCTTTCTGTTCCCTGATTTATTCCATAGTTGCTGTTGTAGTTGAAATGTACTTTATTGAATATAAAATATTTTAGGTGCCACCTGATAGCATAGAGAAAGCGGCAGGTTTACTATTTTTTGACAATATTTCAAGGAGCAAAATCAGCAAAATTAATGGAAAGAAAAACTAACAAAACCAGGATTTGAGTCTGTGATATGAATTTTGTGTTTGTAATAGGAATTTTTAAATTTAGGATTTTAAATAAATTAACTTAGTTTTATCAGTTGTTTCTTAATATGCCAAGACACCTTTTATACAATTTTCCAGCATGGGAAAACAATGTGAGCAAATAAATAAAACGATCAATAAGTTTATTAAAACAAAACATTATCATATCAATATAAAAAAATTAAATTCAAATCAATAAATACTTTTTACAATTTGCAATTTTTATGATAATTTTGCAGTACTCAATGTGATCAAAATGATGATGCAATAACATATTCATAGGAAGGTATCAGAAAATGTGGGTAATCTCTGATTTAGATGGAACAACGTGGAAAACAAAACTATGGACTTTATCAACTGACAGCGGCCATGTTCAAAACCAATTTCTACAAGCTCCGGTTGAAATAACTAATTAAATGTCCTCTCCATCTTGTTCCATATAACTGCTCGATAAAATAAACGTCCTAATTAGTAAAAAGCAAAAAAATTATTTGTTTTTCCAAAATCATGGAAACGATCTGCATTCTGCATTCCTCCTGCGTAAATAGTATTAGAGTAGCCTGTGGATGTTTCTTGGAAAAATTAAAATTAAAAGCTGTTCAAGAAAAGCTCTAGCGACCGCTCTAAGGTGAGGCCTTGTCACAAATTTTAGAAATTGCCCACATTCGTCCAAAAGAATGTATGCATTCACAAATTTGCTTTACAACTGTAAGGAAATAAAACCGCTAAATCGCTAGTTTGTTTTTTTTTTTCATCAAAACCAGCTGAAGCCTTTCTATTTTCCTTAGCTGCAAAGCTATACATACTTAACTTATAAGCATACAAGAACAGAACCCAAATAAATAATTTTGAAAGCAAAATTTGGAATCAATTTAAATATCCGCGATAAAAGTAAAAGTTTTTCTGTGATATCACATCTGAAATATTTGTTGGATTGTGAATTCTTGCTAGCCGGTATCAAAAACCGATTGCTAAAATTAAATTGCCAACATAGGTGTCTGAATTGTTCACTTCACCCAGACTAATTTTTATTACCGAATCTGCAGCAAATAGTAAGCATTTTATATGTTTAAATGTTCCCCGCGCCACCATAAAACAAGAAATTGCTATTGTATGTACCGGGCGTGTTAGGACTCGCGCAGCTGTACGTGAAATCGTCTGATAGCGTTGTCCGGTTCATATTGGGCTCCGACGCCGACCGGCTTATTTTTGGTTGGTTCCTCAGTAGGTTTTCTAATGAAGCATGAATTTGACTGAATAAAGGCCTCTCGTCACGGTTAAATTTTATACACTGCTCAGTCAACCTTCTTAAGGCGTTCGGAGTATCCGTTCTCAACTTTGACAAGTCCGGTTTAAGGTAACCTCTGCCGACCATGAACAAAATTTGATCTTTGTTATTTATGTGCGAATAAGGCAACTGTCCCGTCAACATTTCAAACATAACAATGCCAAAAGCGTAGACATCAGACTGAAAACTATATGGATTATCCTCTTGCATCCTGATAACTTCTGGCGCCATCCACAGGATAGAACCAGTTGGTTGGTGATACTGTTGCGACCCTGACCATCTGGTTTTGGCAGTTGCCAGTCCAAAATCCCCTATTTTTACGGTCAAATCATCATGTAAAAAAATATTATTAGACTTAAGGTCTCTGTGGATTATGTTCTTGGCATGTAAATACTCCATACCTTGTGCTATTTGTCTTCCAATCTCAATTAAAGTAAACAACAAGAATTTTGTTTCCAAAACGTGCAAATGTTTGTACAAGCTAGAACCGTCACACCACTGAGTAACAATAGCCAACTGTGGTTTGCTAACACATCCCATGAATAGCAGGATGTTTACATGTCTTGTTTTTCGTAGCACGGCAACCTCGTTTTTAAAGGCTTGCAGCTGTGCTACCGTCGGAATTTTAACATTCAATGTCTTCACTGCAACGGGGCCATGCCAATGAGCTTTGTACACCGTCCCAAATGATCCCGAACCTACCCTGGTGCCTACCAATATCTCATCTGCGGGAATTTCCCAGTCTTCTATGCTTTCCCTAGCTGCCAATAGCGGTTTGCTTTCGTCAGCTGACCGCGCTCTGGGCCTTTTAGGTTGATGGGAACCTAAAATAAATAAATCTTTAACAATATAGTCACAGAAATTTACACAATTTCAGAAACACTATTTCAAAGTTTTTTAAATTAATATCGTACCAGTGGGCGATGCCTGGGTGCTCTTGCAATGAGGAGAGTCATGTTCCAGTGCTGACCTATTTAGAAGAGGCAATGGCCTGGTGCATTCTTCCCCAGATCCTTTAACACTATTCAAACACACATTAGGTGCAGAACTAGCCCTATCCTGATGACCTAAAGAACCTGGCTGTCTGGTTGTTTGACGAGTAATTAAACCTGCCTGTCCTGCATGCAAAATGCCTGCACTGGAATCTGGAGGCTGGGCTAGAAGGGCTCTGTAGTAAGCATCTGCCATCCGAACCTACCAAGGTTTACAATGAATGAAGTGGTGGTATCAATTTTTGAGACAGAAACTTTTAGCAGTTTGGTCTAAAGAAAAAATATTTTCAACATGTTAGAAAAACCTTTAGACTGCTTTAAAATTTATACAGCAGAAACTTCTCACTAAATACACAGAGGAAAATCTCAATTCTCTATGCTATCCTTTATGGTTTACCTGATGGCACAATGATGGAACTCCAGCGGCGCATCTTTGATGAAATTTATAGCCACAAGTCCTACAATAAAAGCCTTGAAAAAGCAGTCTTCGGCAACATTCACAGAACACTATTGAAAAAAACGTCTTTCTAACAAAATTATGAGATATACTAGTAGGAATAGGAAATTTATCTAAAATTTTCACAGTAATCACATCACACTGTAAGGTACTAATGTCAACATTCCAGTTCACCGTTACTTTAGACTCAGCGTCGCCTATATACACCACACACATTTCACAACTTAAATTTCTTAGTTTCATTGCTTTTGCTAAGGCTTTTCTCAGTGTCAAACCTTCTCGAACTTGAACGCTAGTTCTTTGTTTATTTGGCAAAAATGCACGCAAGAAACGAGGTCTCGGCACTTTCTGTTTATTATGTTCAAGTTGTGGCTCGCTAAAACTTAAATCTGGGGTTTCTCTTCCATTACTTAATTGATCTGTTAATTTTCTTTTATTTTCTTCTAATTCGTGTAATTTTGATGTCAGGTCGTCATATTCTTTAAGATACATAGCGGGAGGATGTTGGAAATCAGCAAACTTGGCAATGAGGGCTTCAATATTAGCCCTAGTTAAACTGATTACATTTTCAATATTCTTTAATTGTTCTTGAACATCCATAACATCTTCATCGCTGTCCGACGACATTGCGTCGCTGAAGTTACTGTCATCAGCGTAAGATTTATTTCCATCCAGTGATTTTTTGTTTGAATTATTGTAACTTTGGAGTTGCAGAACAGCCATGGCGTTTACATTTCATGTTCCTCTTTACCGTGACATTTCAATCATTTCGTTTCTTTTATTTCAGTTCCCTGGCCAAATGTCAATTGGTCAATAGTGTCACGGAGCATAGGTTTTAAGGAAAGGGATTTTTGGCACAAGTAAATATTTTCTGAATGGTTTAGCATTTAAGAACAATGAGAAGTAAAACACTCTTAACTCAAGTATTAAGTTATAGAAAATTGGCGTTTCAATTTAAAAAGCGATTTCTAAAATTAACTGGGAAAATTACTGAACAAAATTATATAATACCCAAATGAATCGCGGTTGCTGGGGGAGTTGGGGCGTCAAAGATCGAGTTGTGAAAAACGTCCAATTCATTTTAAAATTTTTGTGCAATGGATATTAAAAATATATTTCTCAAATTGTGTCCCCACTGGGTGAATGACTATATTATCCTATGGTATAAACCGTTTTGTAGTGTTTATAGGGTTCAAAGATTGTTTTATTTTAAACTCCATGTATATGGCTTAGTAAGTGAACAATATTAAAAATTAAACAGTATTCGTCGGTCCATAATCGAAATGAAAGGAATCCTTCATGGTGGTCGGAAATGGACCAATGATCCTTGCAATTTGGCCTAACTTTTCGGCTGCAAATTAGAAAGAATTCGATTCTATGGTCCAGATAACAGAATGACATACAGAAAAGGACTTCAAGGACATTCAATAATTTGGTAGTTTGTTGGGATATGTTCCAGGTCAACAATGATAATTTGAGGTTTGACATTTTGTATTTTGTGTACATTCTATGCACTAATTTAGTTATTTTTGTGTTCTAGTTAAATTAATAAAAAATTAAAGTCTAGTAAAATTTACAGAATGGCAAAAATTGTTCTGCGAGTCAAAACCAAAAGTGGGCAGCAAGTTATTAATAGTCTTACTAAAAACAATACAATCAAAGACCTTAAGGAAGTGCTGTCGAATTTATCAAGTATACCTGTTAGTAGACTCCACGTTCTTTGTGGTTTTCCACCAAAAGTGTTCAATATTGCCCAGGATGACTTGAATTTAAATGATAGTGGTTTGAATTCCGGGGATACATTAATATTAGAAGAAAAGGCCACAGTCGAGCCAGTCGTGTCTTCACTTCAAAATAATGAACTAGATACCACTATTGAACAGCGGTTAGAATTACCCACTGATGGTAACCTTTACAATTGTCCGGGAATTTTAATGAAACATGTAGTGCCTGCTGATAATTCTTGCCTTTTTACTAGTGTACATTTTGTTCTCAATGGAAAAGTGGATGAGACTGGTGAGGCTGCCCCTTTTCTAAGGCAGCTTGTCGCAGAGAGTATACGGAATGAAAGTCACAAGTATGATGCAGCCATTCTAGGTAAGCCAGTTGAAGAATATTGCTCATGGATACAAGATGATAAGTCGTGGGGTGGGGCAATTGAACTGGCAATTCTGAGTAGTTACTATGGTATTGAAATAGCCGTTGTGGATACTATTAATGCAATCATAAATAGATTTGGTGAAGATCAAAATTTTCCCTTGAGGGTGTTTTTGATGTTTGATGGTATTCACTATGATCCTCTTTATTTGGAAACCTTAAATGTAAGTAATTATGTATGCAAGAATACTGCTTTTGAAATAAATGAATTTTAGGGTGATTCTATAACAACATTCTTTGAAACCACCAACGAGATGGTTTTGCGAGAAGCTGAATTGTTGGCACAGGAAGCAAAATCCAGTAGGCAGTTTACTGATGTTAATAAATTCACCTTAAAATGTTTAGTTTGCAATACATTTCTAAAGGGACAAGTAGAGGCGCAACATCATGCTAAAGCTACTAGTCACATGAATTTTGGGGAAGTGTAATATAACTGTAAAATTTTATTAATGGCATATTTGTCTCTATAGATGTCCAGAATGATCTGAATATTATACAATATTCTATTGAAATATAAACCACTTTATTTATAAAATAAAATCAAATAAGTGCAAACACTAATTACACAGTTTATTAATTATTTTACTGAATTGTCATAGCTTCAATGTAAAATTAAATTTATGGGGTGAAATGGTTAAAATATCGGTAACTAACATCTTGGAATAGATTGTCAGTGTGATTACAAAAAATGTGCAGGTTTTTCTCCCCTGGTGTCTTAGCAGCCAAGAGAAGATAATGCAGTGGCACAGGCCCTTATCATTCTCTGCTTAATGTTACTTTTTATTTCCCACTTCTCTCAATTGCAATACAGTTGCTATTCAAAATGTTGCATTAGTAATGCTATATGAGTCCATATTGACTGGCCAAATGTTGCAGATTTTCTCAGGTTTTTCTCTATTTGGAAATTGCTTGATATTAAGCTATTGTAATGGTAAATATAGGTCATATATGGTAGCACGTTTATTATATAAAAATTAAAGTTGATAGCTGTATTTTTTGGAATATATGCTTAAACATTGTCTCTAATTAATTAATGTCATCAGTTCCTGTCAAGTGATTTGCAAATGTTTCTATAGTGATAACTGACTCTTTGCATTATGTTTTGGTATCATTAGTTTACAAAGTTTTATTTTTATTTCATAAATGGAAACTCCACAACTGTTTTATTGCAACAGAAGAGGAATAACACTAAAAAAATGAAAAAAGCAACATATCCCAGCTTTAAAGAAAAAAAGAATAGAAATAAGGTATTGCAAATATACTTCCAAACAAAGATTATTCCTGTACACATTCAGTGAACACATTGTATGACTCCAAAAGTCCTTCAAAACCGCAATTACTTGTTTTTTTTTTTAATTTATTGGTGAATGCGCCAGACACATTCAAACCGCTTAACGTAGGCTAGAAATATTAAAAAAGGACGTTGTGAGTTTTTCTTACATATATACTGCTTGAAATTATTTAGAAAATATTATACTTTTGATAAGAGGCCCAAGAATGCGTCGACTATTAGGAAAACATATTATATTATATATTAGAAGAATTTCTGTTAAAAATTAATTTCCAAACATCAAGCAATCGAAAAGAGTCATGTCTCTGCAGTGGTCGATTTTTTTGTCGCCATGCTTTATATATTTTATTGATGCCAATATTTCGAAATCTATAATTTTTTTCTTTTAAATGCTAAATAAAAAAAGACACTTTTAATGATTTTTTCATTTAAAATTATAATGTCAGTTTTAGGTAGTTTGATAACCCAGCATTAATTTATTTTTATAATATCAAAACAGACCACTAAAGCGAACCCTTTTCTATAATAAAATCAACCTTAAATATATAACATAGAGTTTCAGTTGGAGAAATGAAGCCTGCGAAGTTCAGAGAAATTTTTAAAAAATGCATTAAAAACAAAGTGTTCTAATAAAATAGGAACCTTTTTTGTTTTCCACTAAAATATAAGCACCTGTAAATAACAATATAATAACTTAAAGGTAAAGTAAATCCAAACAAATTTTCTCCCTAAGTTATACCTCTGAATTGCAAGAAATCCATAAAACAGTTGTATCTAAAGAGTGCCATAATATTTGTCCCAATTTGCCAAATAAAGTTTACTATAACCTATTTATCTATTTTCAGAGATATTGTGCCAGTGCTTAGTTCGTAAGATCGCCTCATACCAGCCTCTATGTCAGAAAAACGATTCCATAATTTTTGTTAATATTTTTGTACTGATGCTTTTCGCCGAGCAGTACTTTATTTTTTTGTTTATGTCCTATACGGGTAGACAAACCATATTAACGCTTATCTTAGTTTAAATAATTTCCTGTATTAACAGCTTGTGAATTTTGTTTGAATCCGACTTTTCATTGTCTAATATGACAGGTATCATATATATCTAAAATAAGCAGAGGCAAATGATGGCGTCCGGGAAATATAATTTATAGCAATTTTGTAAATGGGTTAAAAACAATCAATTACTTAAAAAAATTGACCAACGCTTAAGCAAGATACGTATTTTTAAAATAATATCCTACATGCATCGTCAAGAAATCGTTAGCTCTTCGCGAAACTGATTTCAGTGGCGTCCTAGAAACATTCGCCTAACAGTAATGCGAACATATTTCTTTAATGAAAATTTCAATAAGTGGTGTTAACTTCGGTTCTCCTTTGCCTTGAAATAAGTGTGACCTTGACGCCGTGATACGACTTCATAGTTTGCCGATGATCTCCATAGATATGCTTAAAAGTCGGGGTGTTCCAATAAGGGCAACGAGATATGGTACTGCGGAAACTGATGGTCCTAGACATTTGAAAAAAGGAGAAGATAAAAACAATACTGGAAATTATTTCCAAGTTTCTAAAACGCCATCATTACATTAATCCTAACCTAAAATAATATATGAAAGGATTTATAACTAAATAAAGTGGGATTTTGGGATTTATTTGTATTTTACGGGTTGTTGCTTATATCTGGTTATTTCGAATTTAAAGAAATAAAACTCAAATTTATTTAAGATGTCAGATCATATTTAGAATCGAAATAAATTTTCGTCATTTACTGTTATTAGTTTCTTTACAATGACTTCGAAAAGCGCCAAAGTAGCCAGTAGCTTCATTACGATTGGCGGCCAATAATGTTTCCAAAGTTCTCCTTTTCACTTTGGTATTGACAACTTGATAATAATAATAATTACATTAACAAATGGTTACCTTTAAAGTGCAAAAAGAAAATATAATTACAAATGGAAGAAAGTGCAACAATAGAAACTAGCAATCTGAAAAAGACTAAAAGAAACAACTCACTGTCGAATTACTTTAATGACTACGTTATAATTTTTTTAAAGCACATTTGGAGCTTCTTTGGCGGCATTGTAGCTAAACGATATCAAAAAGTGGGGCCTTATATTTAAGTACTCTTAGGAGAGGAGGAGCCAGACTTAATAGGTTTACTTGCCAAAGATTTAGTCGACTCACTGAAACACAAATATAGCCGCATTGAACGGAAAGGTTTCAATCGGTTTGGTCGAATTCAGTTGAAACTGTTGGAATTTTGCTTCATGCACACAGAACCAGTAGAATTAACATGTGCGAGTTTAAACTGTTTCAACCAGCTAAAACTGACCCGCTAAAAACGTTCCGAAACGCCGCTGCCATTAATATGAAAAGCGATATTAACAGATATTAGTAACGTATCCTGGATGTTCCAAGACACTGAACTTAAGGTAATTTTCACGCACCACATGACAACTACCACACCCCCACGGGTTGCTAAATATATAATAATGTCGTGTGCATTCGTTGCATTTTTTACTCGCCGCGGATATGACATTATGGCAAGTGCCCTTCCGGAAATGCGTTCAGGCTGTGATCGGATTTTTTTGAAATCGTAGTCTTTAGTTCTGTGCCTAGCGAGGTTAGTGATTTGGACTGCATTTCCATAAACGTAAGTTGCATTCTTTTTGCACAATCAAAAGCTTATTTAAATATTATTTGTAATATGTATTTTTGACTAATTATAACTAAGCAAAGTATAGCACCTTGCACTTAATTGCTTATTTAAGTAGTCGATAACAGAAATGTGAAAAGATCGACTACTGAAAACGTTGAAAATATTGTCAAACTTATCTCCATATCCTAAGTTGCCGAAGACAATTTGCTAATTCATTGGCAATATCATTCTTATTTTGTTCATTGACACATTATGCAATACTACATAATGAAATTTGGAAATAAATCTGTCAAAATAAATAAGAACTAAAAGTTCAGATTTTCACGAAATTATATATTTTGACATGACAATTGTTTCGACAACACCGTGTGTTTATCTCCTCAGTTCAATTTTTGAAAGCAGCCGAAATTGGTTTCTTGGCTATTTGGTATTTTAAATTACTTCTACGTTGCCGAATATGTTCCCAAAACATTTGTTTTTTTTTAACAAATGTCTGCAAAATAAGGTTTTTCCAAACTTCATGAAATTAAAAACCAACAGAAGTCCCGCTGTAAGGGAAGCCTAGATCCAAGGCCAGACGAAATGGATAAAGGAAGAACGAAAAAAAAAATGTCGAAACAATTGTAATGCCAAAATATATAATTTCGTGAAAATCTGAACTTTTAGTTCTTATTTATTTTGATAAATGGATTTTCATCAAGTAAAAGCCTCCTCAGTTCAAATAAATCTGTTGTTCTCTAGTACTCTTAGCTGAAAACAGAAAAGTGAAGTACAGCCAATGAAATCAAAGACAATCCAGAAAAAAAATCATTATTAATGTGCCATTCTATTGCTAAATCGTTTTCATTGGAAGGATATTGGAAGATCATCAAATGTTCTAGCTTTGTCGTCAACTAAAATGTCATATTAATCTGCATTTTCGAGCTACAGGGCGATGGTGAAATTGTTATATATCTTTAACTCCTCAAATCGGTATAAAATTCAGTTTTTGTAACTAACCAAAACTATTACGTTTCTCAAAAATATATATATCATAGTATGCATTCAACGCATATCGGAAATACCATATGTCAGTATATTATCGGTACCATATCCGTTTGTTTTTCAACTGTTAACTGTGGCTTAAAGGCTAATTAAGCATATGAATACCTCATATAAACAATACTTAGAAATAAATTAACAAAAAAAATGTATCGTCCAATAACCTTTTTAATTTTTGGCTAATATTTAACTTTGTCCTTTACTTTAAGTGTTTTCTATCGCTATTTTTGTATCTTAGTTTTGAAGTTTATAATAACTACACAATAATATTTTATTGTGGATCATTAAACATTTTAGAAACTACTTCGATACTGTGATTCGCTAGAAATCAACGTTCTTATTTGGCAATTTTTCATAAATTTGCTGAATTTTTTATTTCAGGCAATTTATACTGCATGGTTAACATTCAAGAATTCGTTTAGAATAAAGACATGCGATTGCTGTATTTTGTTCTACATATAACTGCCCATAGCAGAGATAGAGAAAAAGGTATAATACAAAAGTTTCATACCTTTTTGAGATATCTTAAGATATCGTAGTTTCCTGTATACAGTGTATAATATTTTTTTTAAATTCTGTATCATTAATCTAACTTTCTCATTTAAACTCTTGCATAATTTTTAAGATATTTGACGTTATGCGAGGCGTTTCTGGAAAATCGAGTTTCGTAAGCTATTGTTCAAAAACTTCAATTAGCCTTTCGGTGCTAATTCCTACTTTTATCAGTCATATGTATCAATGGAAATAGAAATTAAAAAAAAATTGATAACATGCATTTATGTTTCTTTAAATGAATTCCTCTGTAATTACTTAATGTTAGGCACATTAAAAATACGTATCGTTTCATGCGTCTATGTCCTATAGCTAAAGTCAATAATGATCTGTAGAAAAACATTATAAACAAGAAAATAGATAAACTTTCTTAAATTTGTTACAAAATTCTACCTATTTACTAGACATACGCAGTTTTGCTCGAGATTTTAGCTTTTTCACAAAATAATGCTCCATTTCAATGTGGGAAAGAAATAAGAGGTTTTTTATATGTACACACCTTAATTTAACCATTTGTAAAAAATGGAGAGATAATATGGCCGCCTCGAAGTCCGGATGTAACACCACTTGGCTTTTTTTTCGCGATGAAAATTGTATTTATTAATGATAAAGTATATGAAAATCAGAACAATTATTACATCAATGAACCAACACAAAAAATTACTGAAGAAATTAATAATATAAATAAATAATAGTATTAATAATAAATAATTCATTAATAATCGAAAAAACGATTTTCACTGAAACTGTTAGTTTTAAAACTGAAATATAAAAGTAACATGTCCCATTTATTATCTGTTTTAGAACAAAAAAGTTAAATAAAAAATTTATAGATAATACAAAAAAAAACATTTTAAAATTATTTTCTAATATTTAATATTTAATGGAACACCCTGTGTATTACTGCCCTAATTTTTTACATTCAATCACTCAGTGTTGGGTAATTATGTTCAGTATCGACTGTTTATAGCCATGTTTTTCGTAACAAATGCCCTGTGTACTCCTTTTTTTTATAGTCATTTATTCTACACTTATTTTGAAATAAGTTCGAATCGTTTATATATGATGAGGCAAAATGAAAAATATTAATTTTAGTGAAAAATGAAATGGATCGCCCTGTATATTATCCTTCCATTAATCACTCCTATTAATACCTTTTCAATTTTGTTAAGCATATCTAAACTTGGCATTTTTTGAGGTATACACATTTTTGCGAACAAAACTTTATCAGAAAATATGACAATAAGTCAAGAAAAATAAAAATAAATAGGTAAATTTTTAATTTAGTAATTTTGTTTCCTTTCTTTCCATTAATTTAGGAATTCTGCCTTCCTCAATGCCCAAAATATTATTGAACTGTAAAATAATGTATTCAGTTCGCATCTTTTACTGCAAATGTAGATTATCCATACACACATACAAAATTTAAGTTCGCCATGCAAAAAAATCGTTTAAAGAACGTTTATCGAACTGTGAGAGACATTTCAAGCGATAAATGAGTTGATTAATTGATTAATTAGACAGTTCTTTTTTGTTTCATTCTTTTGTTCTTAGTTTTTACGTGTTTTATTATTATGATTATTATCCACAGCGTAAAATACTTTAAATTGTTTTTGCAAAATTGCGCAGTTTATTATTTTATTTTTCTTTTTTCTTTTCTTATTCTTCTACATTTGTTTCTGAAAAAAATAACATAAATCAGTCATTATTTTAATGTTACATTTCATGTACCTGTTGATGCTAACGGGATAATTTCTTCTGTCAAAGATTCGGTTGGAATAACTTGAATAATCTCTGCTTCAAGGGCTTTCTGGGTGTCGGTAGTTTCCTGGGTATTTTCGGGATCAATGTTTTTTAGGCATCCCGTTAGAGGCAATTCATCATCAGAGTCAAAATCATCTTCTGCTTCAAATAATCCTGCATGTTTGCAATTGTGTTTTTTGCTAACTTCTTGTCAAGCACTAGTGACACTTCGGGAAATGGATTATGCCTTGATCCATGGGCTGCAGTTGTGAAGTGGTATTGTGTGGCATAAAAACCAGTTTGATTTGGTTCAACGGAACATTGGGATGTGCTGGACAATTATCTACTAGAAGAATCATTTTTCTGTTCTTCTTCTTCATTTCTGTATCTCATTGGAGCACCTCTTCGGTAAACAAGTCAGATGTCATCCACGCTTTGCTGTTTGAACTGTACTTGACTGGTAGGGGCTTGTTCTTAAAACATCTTGGGTTTACTGATTTGCCGATAGCAAACAGTTTTCTCTTTTCTGTCCCAGACATGTTTGCAGTAATCAGAACTGTTATTCGAACCTTGGAGAATTTTTTTATTTTTTTTGTATAACATCGTATTTTTCTTTCATAGTTGATGCTTTTCGTTTTTCCTTCTCCATTTGAATATTCTTCACGAAATCTAAAGTTCATTAAAAACGGAAAATGTATCTTAATCTTGACGAAATTTAGTTCACTGTAACCGAAAGTTCACTATAAACAGTAAAAATTTTATTATTATAGTAATTCAAAAAGTGTTCAGAATAACGGAGTGTTCACAATAAACGGCTTTACTATATCCGAACTCGACCGTATTTAAAATATCTCAACAGTCTATCAAACATTTGCATTAAAAATTTTATTTAATTATTAAATTATCTCCTCTCACGATTATCTTTATAGTAGTAGTAGCACAAATTTGAATTATCAAGTGTTTACGTCGTTGATTTGCATTTCCCAAAATAACATACTTTTCTGCTGACATGAAAATATAGCTCGTATGGTAAAGTTATTGATAATAATTTTTATTTTCGAATTCAGAATGCTTCTTGCCAACTTCTCGGCCACAATTACCCTCATGCTGCTCCTGATTATTCCGGACAATCCTCCCGCGAACTGCAGCAAAATTATCGTCAACGGCACGTGGCACGAGCTGGGTAAAATTGCCACGTTGCTTTTGCAAAAGTGTCTGCGACCGCATCTGCAGCGGAATCATTACCATCATCTGCAGGAATGCCTGAAGCGCAGGAGTCTGCTGGCCATTGATAGAGCATTGAGCCGTGACGTCATAGAGATCGGCCAAGGAATCGCTCTGATGAAGTGGAAAAGTAACGGCACGGATGGGGGTGATAGGTAAGAAACATCCGTTTCGTCAAGTGGTTGTTCGCGAGCGATATTTGAAAATTTCGCAATGATTTTGTATTCGGTTATATACAGGATGATCACTTTAATAAGAGATATCTTTATAAGGGTGTCTTTTGACTACAGGTTTTTTTCTTTATATTCTTTTGTTGGCGCTATACCGATGTATATATTTTATTTACTTATTTGACCATAAACTTCTCTGGTAAAATAAAACTTAATCATGGGGTCAACTATCTCCGTACCATTAATGATGCACATCCAAATACATAACACACTGCTATTAAAGTAATAATTACAATTACAACGTATACTTTACTACTATCAATTCGATACTTTTTATAGGATGGTTACATTATTCAGATGCCGAACTAAATTTTGAGTTACAGAAGGTATCGTATATACATCTATACATCCATAACTTCCGAAAATTGTTCAACTTGCTGCATAGAAGCCACTTTGTCTCAGAAAAATTATTTTTCAAATAATTTAATTATATTTTCGGTTGAGTGGAACTAGGTGGGAAATTAGGCAATTTTAATGAAAATTTACTACCACATATTTTTTGGAAATCCCTAACCTAAACGTATAAAAAAAGAAATATAAGAGAAAAGACAATGTGTATTAATTTGCTCCTGAGAGTATGGGCCATTAAAATTTTAGATATATTTTTTTGAATTTGTTATCAGCCTGTACGATATTACTGAACCTAGAGGATTATTTGTTGTATTTATTGATTTTTGAAAACAATTTTTTTTAATGAATTTCGAATGTGTGATATCACGCCAATTTTATTGCCATTCTGAGACGGGATGTCAAATTTTGCAATATCGATTATGCTTTAAATCACTAGACGTACCCTTGTACCAACTTGAGGATGTAGCTCTTGTTATGGGTCAAGATTGAAATTTTTTATTTAATTGGTTAAATATAATTAATGAATTAAATTAATAGTTATTAGGTGCCTTTCCTCTATTAGTACAAATTAACTTACCTTATTTTTGATTATTATTATGGCGCAATAAAAAATAGGGAACACACGTTTAGTCTTTTTGGTATATTTAATTTAATAGAATAATATATCATAATATAATTTCAAGAATTATAATACGTTTTAATCGGTGATTTGCTCATCACTCCCGAAAAAAGTATCTTGGGTTTTACATGTTTCATTAAGTGCTGAAGCTTCTAATGTAAATAGTGTTTTCAAATCTTGACACTTAGTCCCAGGTATTCGAATTGGTGTTTCATATGTTCATTTTTTTATTAAAATTTTGTTACATTTATCCACAAAGGCTTCCTTAAACTCCGTAATAAATGGTTTTGATTTGATAAATCGCAACGGCCATATTTTTTCCTAGCTTCCAGCAAACACGCTTTTTATAATTGTTTCATTAATATCAATGTAATGGCTTGTCTCTTTTTCTTCTGGCACTACAAACTACATTCTTAAAATCTTCTGTCCACAGTGTCTCTCCGACTACTAAAAACTTTAGATTTTTTACGTCGATATTTTCAATTTCTTGTACGCCTTGATCACCGCATCGCTAAAAAACATTACTTCTTCGGTAGATACTGGCAAAGACTTTAAATATTTATTAACACAACTACTAATCTCAGAACTACTTCGATTCCTTGGCTTTCAGAGCAGATGAGGCAGTCACCTTGTTTATTTTCGTTTATAGGAAAGCGTATTATTAGTTGGATCGGACGGAGCAAGTAATACCTGTTGATCTGTTGACTTCTTTCTTTAACTCCAAGGTATTGACAAAAATCGTTGTTCAAACCTTTACTGCCACGATGTGGGTCGGCAAAAAAAATTTCACTGACACAGTTCTTTTGGAGTTTATACCTCTTTTAGGCGGGTATTTTCCTTACTTGTGCTATGTTGTTCATAAAATGTGTCCTAGATTCGCTTCTCTATCCAGGGATTTCCACTCCTGCAAAGGTTAAAAGGGAAAAGTTTTAAAGAAAACTTAGCATATTTTGTAACGGCGGATTTCGTTTTCCGCTAGTAAATCCAAAACGGTTAAATTGACAGCTGTCAAAGTGTGACATTGTTCAGACTTTTTTTTTAAGACGAGTAAAAGATCTTTTGTTATCCCGCAATGCGCCTTAATTTTCACTGTTTTTGTAATCACCATATTAGATTTTTCGATTTTTGGAAAGAGGATAAAATTTCCAGTTCAGTGATTTATCACAAGTGCACAACAATTTTTATCACACTTCATTACTACAAATTTTAGTTTAGGTTAGTTATTTTGGTAAAACAATAATGAATTTTTAGTTCTGTATACAAGAACTGTTTGTGACGCTAAATTTATATTATGAATTTTACTGTAATCAAATTTATAAGGGCAAATTATCAATGAAATATTACTTCCTATTGTCAAACTTTGCAGCTTACATTTTCTTATTAATTCTGATTTAGTTGTAGCCCTTGAACGACGTATTTATGTACTGGTTTTATTATTACTTATTACACTTTATTTCGAAACCTGGGGATAAAAAATATCAAAAAACCTTGAAGACAAACGTTGTTTAAGTTGAATTATACTACACCCTATTTTATTAAAGAATTATTAAATTCCTCGGAACTTTCTAGTCACATTTCATATATACCCTCCAAAGTCTTATATTATTTGCAGATTTAAATATATCTATCTATTTGAAGTTTATTTCCTTACAACTTTAATAGTCTGAGTTGATATTACAAAATTTAAATGAAAAATTGTTAAAACTCATATTTTTTCAATTGGAAACACTCCAATTCTATAATTTAAGTTAGCAGTTAAGAAATGTCCAAGGAGCTAACGGTGTAACATGGCAAAACCACTACAGAAATGGCACCTACTTCCCTGCTCCGTAATTAAGCTGTTAACGAAGTGCTTGAGATTTGTTCTATTCATAAGAATGGAACGAATTTTATCAAAAAAATTTTACACTTGCCGACAAATATCCCATGGACAAAAATCTATAAAACGAATAATAGAAAACAAAATTAGAACATTCACGTAATCAAGAAAACTGTTTTCCAAAAAAACTATTTTTTTTATATGTTCCTGTCGTTGCAAATTATAATAAACTATTTTTTAATTTAATGTATTCAATGCAAGCATACCGTAATGTTGTAGAGTATTTTCATTTTTTGCAAATGAAAATTTTCAAAATATCATCACAGACCACTAAAGAAGAACTTCCGTAAGGAAATATATCATAAATATATAAGAATAGCTGTCAGACGCAGAAATCAATATTTAGACCTGCAAACCTCACTTGTAACACAATTTTCTTGGTTGTAAATAATTACATATAAAATATGTCTAGAACAGAGCAAGAAATTGACACTCGATAACATTATATTTTTTGTTAAAGCATAACTGAGTCCAAACAACTTTTTTCTACTCCCGTCTGTAAAATGCCTAATTACACACCGATCTAGCGTGCGCGAAGCGTCATTTTACCACGTCATCCACGGATCCCCATTTCGGATATTTCCGGGATTGCACGCTCGGGTTTGGGAGCAATCGGAGATATTTCCCACGCTTTGAATTTTGACGTTTGTCAATTCTGACCATCATTTCGGTGAATGCATTCGTGCTGTTTTGCAAAAATGTACCCAAAAACTAACGGTCGTAGAAAAAGTATAGTACGCAACACGTTCGGTAAACTTTTTAACTCACTCGTTTATTAAACACTCGCGTCAAATAAACTGGTGAGTCAAATGCCGTTTACCGTACTTGTGGCATTATATACTATTGTATCTATGTTTTCTTGATTTTTTTATACACAAAAGTACTATGTGGTGCGCATGGTAAGCGTTTTCTAAATGTCAAATGCGTTCTGACATATACTAATTTAATTGTTTAATAACGTTTAGACTTTTAAAGCGTTTTTGACAATAATTGCATTCTTTTTCTTACTAAATCTTCAGAAACAGCATTCAACAATTGAAAACAACGTCATGTCATCGGCAAACAATTAATAAAGACGACAAATAGGACACCATTGTAACTGCTTGTTACCAAATCGCTAAAAAGAAAATGATTTTTGAGACAGGAACTGAATTCACATCCATTTATTTAATACTCTATCAACTTTAATTTCTTACCTCAATCGTCATTGATGGGAACAGAACAAAGAGTAACTTGAAAATTATGAACCCACAGGTGCGATTTTAATTAAAATGGGTCACATTCTATATATCTCCGATCCCTAAGGTCGCATTATCTCGGAAGCTTTCTCGCAACGATCCGTCTAATTACATCTGGAATTTTTAAGAAAATACGTTCTCTTCTCGCAAAAGCCGAGACTAATCACTGCCAAGTCGCGTGGAAGGAATGATGATCCGAAATTTCGCGGAATCACTTCCACACAAAAGCACACAATTTCCCAAGGTTTCTCTTTGTAGCGGATTATGACGCGTAGAAAAATTGGACGACCCTTGATTAACCGTCTACGTCGGTAATTGAGACGTAAGCTCGCTATTGCTGTGGTAAAAATGCGCGTATTTCTTAAAGCAACCAACTTGTTACTTTCGAAAATCGATAAAATCGAATTTTTCGAAAATATCTGCCCTCGTATAAACATTTTATATCTCGGTGACGGTCTCTTCTCGTTCTCCGTTCTCATCTATTGGTTTTTCCTGAATAACTTTCGAACCGTTGGAGCAGCAAAATTGAAATTTGCCTCCTTTTTAACCTTCCACGCAACATTGCCATGAAACACGATAAGTGTCCGAAATTTGAAGCAAGCGACTTCATATTTGGCACATATATCCAGGTTTGTCCCGTGACGCAACCTATTGAAAATGGGAGGGTGGTTGGGGGGTCGGCATGTATTCTAAAAACCCGTTTACGAGACCAAAAAAATTCTTGGCAATTTTTCAAAAATATACAGGGTGCGCCTCAAATTCAAAAAAACTGAAAAATGGGTCCCCCTATTAATGAAATTGGTTATAACTGAAATACTATGATTCAGATCTCACTTCATTTTATATTGCGATATAGACAGCAAAAACTTTTTTATTTAGGGTTTTACCTATTGCACAGGGTGTTCCCGATATTCCGTGCTAAATGAGAAATGTGTTAAATGTCCTAAATTTGCAGATATCAACTTCAAATTTAGTAGAGAAGTAAAAGTCCGTGTCCACATTTAAACGGTAGAAATTAGGTGCAATCAAATTTTATCAAGTATTGTTTAATAATGCTTGAAATTTTTTTTTGGTAATTTTAGCTTCCAGAAAAATATGTTTTACTCCATAATCGTTCACCCGATCGGCAAAATTCTTTAACCAGCAGACGCGGAAGATCCAGTACAATAACATTTACTTCAGCCATTTTTTCGATTATATACCGGCTTTTCAACTCAAAAATCGTAAAATATATGTCTAATTGGTTCAAACAGGTCATAGGCCGCATCAAGAGCTACAATTTTTGTATTTGCGGTTTTCGTCACATACGCTGCTCGAGATATTTTAAAAAATCCATATTGAAATCGGGGGCTGTCAAGACGCGATGACGTCATTGATTGTTACGGCGCACTGCATAGTTTCAGAAACAACTTATTTTCTCAAAAACCACTTGCTATTTGCAAAAATTCTTATACCAGGATACGTGGAAGATCCAGGGCTATAACTTCTACTTCGAACATTGTTTGAATCATGTACAGGGTGTGTCGTTTATGTTCAAAAAATCTAAAAGATCCAAAAAATTTCCATTTTTCTGGGTAAATTATTGGCGATAAATGAAAAACTGTTAAAAGTGAAATAATTATCTTCTGAACAGTATCGTAAACTGTGTCGAGAGAGAGTTTCAGGTTTCGTCAATTATACAGGACACGAGATATTTGAAAAAATATCATTCGACAACTCTATTATTTGTGCAAATTTTAATATTTACCGATGTTTACTGTAACTTTGAAGTTCCACCAGATGTGGAGGACATTTTATACAGGGTGCATGCACAATTAAATTACATCGATTTTGCGAAAGTTTCATAGTGGTCCACAGGAGCAGCAGCAGCAGCAGCGACGAGTTTTCGAAAGCAATCTTGTATTTATTGACGCTCATGAAATAGTCATATCTGTCATATCAATAATAATAATAATAATAATAATAATAATAATAACAATAACAATAACAATAATATGTACCGTACGTTTAATTTATCTTAATTGGCTGTAACTTTTTTGTTTTTAGGGATATCGAGGTAAACAATAAACTAAATGTAGGGTTAGTAGCCAAGTGTATTTTCAAAGGACTAAATCGTGGCAGTGCGAATCGTCTGCGCAGTACTATGCGGTACGCAGTATAGAGAGTCACTACGAAGCTCTTTATTTTAAATGCTTTTTGTAGTAGAGGAACGCATTGTTTTTCTATCGTGCTCCTACGGACCACTATGAAACTTTAACAAAATCGATCTAATTAAGTTGTACAAGCACCCTGTGTAAAGTGTTTTTTACATCTCGTCGAACTGCGAACTTACGGCAGTTTGGTTATTATTAAAATTTTTACAAATAATAGCAATTTCCAATATTTTTTCAAATATTTTGCGATCCCTGTATGATAGATGAACCCTGAAACTCTCTCTCAACACAGTTTACGATACTGTTCAAATGAAATTATCCAATTTTTAACGGTTTTGCATTTATCGCCAATAATTTATTTACAAAAACGGGAAATTTTTAGCATCTTTTAGATTTTTTAGCCATAAACGACACGCCCTGCGTATAATTCAAAAAATGTTCGAAATAGAGGTAATAGCCCTGGATCTCCCATTTCTCCTGGTATATAAAGTTTTCAAATAAAGCAAACGGTTTAGGAAAAAATGCTTGTTTTCTGAAACCATGCAGTACGTCGTAATAGTAAATGACGTCATCGCGTTTATATTGAGGGCGTGAAATGGCAATTTTCATTTGGATTTTTTCAAATATCTCAGTGTATGTGGTAGACGAAAACCCTGTTTAAACCAATTGGCCATATTTTTCACGAATTTAGTTTGATGGCTAATAATTTAATAGCGAAAAGAATGATTTTCAGGGTCTTTTAGATTTTTGTCTATAATTGAGAAACCCTGTACATAATCGAAAAAAAAATGCTTGAAATAGATGTTATAGTACCGAATTTTCGGCGTCTCCTGGGAAAATAATATTTTCTACTCCCGTCTGTAAAATACCTAATTACCCACCGATCTAGCATGCGGGAAGCGTCACTTTCCCATGATTCCGAGCCACTTCGGACATTTCCGGGATTTTACCGCACGGATTTGGGACCAATCAAATGTTTTCGGAGGTATTCGTGTTGTTTTGCGAAAATGTACCCAAAAACTAACGGTCGTAGAAAAAGTAAAGTATGCAACACGTTCGGTGAACTTTTTAACTCACTCGTATCTTAAAAACTCGCTCGACTCGTGTCAAATAAACTCGTGACTGAAATGACGTTTACCGCACTTGTTGCATAATATACTATTGCCGATCAAGTTAATAGTTTTCAAGAAATTTTGTTTTATCTGGAAGAAAAAATAAGAAAAACAAAAATTTCAAAATTAAAAAAAATATACTACGCGAGTCTTGATTGCTCCCAGTTTCTACGGTTTAGGGGTGTGGAATGATACTTCTCTGCTAAATTTGAAGTCGATAGTTACAAATTTGAGACATCTATAACATTTTTGAATATGGTACAGAATATCCCGAACACCCCGTATAATATGTGAAAATCTAAAAAACAAAAGTTTTGGCAGTCCATAGGTAACATATGGTCCCTTGAATGAAAATGGCAGCTGAAACACAGCCTTCTAGTTATGGACAATTATCCTTATAAGGGGAACCCAATTTTCAGTTTTTTGATCTTTGCCGGCGCACCCTGTACATTTTTTAAAAATCATCAAAATCATCAAGATCAAGATTTTGGCCAGGATCTCGCGCGTCTTCTGGTTCAAGAATTTTTTTGATTGCGTATACCGTTTTTGAAAAGTTTCAGCACCCTCACTCAAACCGTTCCGAAGTTACTCGCGCTTTTATGGAGCGTCGACAGAGAAGAGAGAACAGAAAACGGAGAACAGATAAAAAATTAAAAAGTTTGTTTTTCGACGCTGATTCCATCGGTACCAACGGCGACGCTGTAAGATCCTCCGTTGCCGAGATATAGGTTTCGTTGCCAAACGCATATACTTTCGAAAAATTCGATTTTATCAATTTTTCGAAAGTAACAAGACACTATCAATCAATGGTAATTAGGTATTTTACAGACAGGAGTAGAATAACGTTGATGGTCGAATTATTGTCCAAGTCATTATTGCTAAAATGGGTTTTCGCGAATTTTGTATCCGTGAAAGCAGTGATATGCTTTAAGTATACTTTCTGAATAATGCAAGTGCAATCACAGCTCATCGTTAGTATATTAGACTTTATCAAGAATGCCGAACTCCTTAAAAACAGATATTTCCAAAGCTGGCAAAGAAATTTGCAGAAAACGGTAACGTATTAAATGCTAAAAAGGTATGCCGGAATCATAATGTTTTAAATGAAGAAAACAAATCGAATACATTATATGAAGCACATCCAGTTTCCTCTATTATTAAAATTTATGAAGGGACAGGTATTTCTCAGGGATCAGTCCACTCGGTTTTGAAAGGATATAAATACAATGCATTTAAATTTCGTAAAATTCAAAAACTATGTGCAGAACAATGTCAAAGAAGTATGCAGTTTTGTTTGGATTTTTTAAATAGACCTAATGAGAAAATAATTTTATGAAAAACGTTTTATGGACTGATGAAAGGGTTGTAATAGACAAAATATGCGACATTGGTCTTTAAATAGTCCTAAACGAATACACGAAATAAAAACTCAGGGGTAATAATCAATTAATGTATAGTGTGATGTCATAGATGTGCATATTTTGGATCCTATATTTATAAATTAAATGTTAACTGGAGATCATTAACATGGAATATCCCAGGGGTTGGGTAGGGAACGGCCAAGGAAAGGAAGGAAAAGGAAACTAACCAAAACTAACCAAAACTATGGAACAGCACCGACTTAACATTAATGGATTTTTTCTTTTGGGGACAAATCAAAAATCACGTGTATACAATTGCTTAATGTCGTGGAACTTCGGCAAAGGATTTCAGACCCAATCAATCACTTAAGAGACAATCTGGAAAATGTTCAGGAAATTTTGAATAGTTAAAGAATTTTTTACTTCATTCTGTCTTGTAATTTTTAGTGTTTTTGTTCTACTTTAATTTGTACATGATTATTGTTGTGGCAGACAGTGACGGTACTCTTTGGAATTATATAAAAATTTCCTATTTTTGCTAATTTGTCAAAAAGGAGTCTATACTGAAATATAAAGTGCGCTACATCATTGTAATCGGAATAAGATATTCTTTTAAACACGTTTATAATATACAGGGTGTTCCATTTAAAAATATATTATGTCGGCTTATATGTCAGAAAATGGATAGTGTTTTGTTTTATACGTCACTTGGAAAAAACTTGGCTACTAGCCATACATTTTGTAATTTTCTTTACTTTGACATCTCTAAAAACAACAAAAATTACAGCTAACTAAAATGTTATCAAGATAAATTGGATGCACGGTACAGTGCGTGGGACAAACTTAGCTGTCTAAAAGACACTGAAGCGATGTTTTTCGTATAGTATCGACTAAAATCATGACCACTGACAAATTTGAAAATGAAATGATAACAAACCAAAAAAAATAGGAATCGAACCACAAAAACATTTTTACTAGTAAGGGAGACACACTGAGACAGGCATCCTGTCCCACCAATACTCTTAAAAGTTCAAATCAATCAACCAAAAGGTTAAATTTATAACTAAACCAATTCACCAATTAAAACTTAAATGTTTTCACCAGGATGTTTTCTGCTTCTCTCACTTTCATTTTTGTGTCAATACTCATGGCTGGTTATTTTTCGGCTTTTCCAGACATCTTTTGAGTTTAAGTCTTATTCTGCCAATAACTCTAAAGATATTTGATGGATCTGAATAGTCTTGAACTACCAGTCAGCCTCTTCTATTTGCAGTTCCTAACCCCAATATCTACCATGCTTTTGTGGGATATTTTCATATATTTGCCACTTGTTGGTAAGTCAATGTATGAATCATTATCCACTCGTGTCCTTTGGTTAGAGTACCTACATCAATGCCCGAATACAATACTTCCTAGTTTTATACTTAGGCAACGGTGGCCATCTATAGGTTGAATCGTTTCATTTTATTGATAGAATTGAATGTTTTAATATTTCAAATATTTTTCGAACTTTGTACGAGACAATCTTTTTTGAAGGTGATTTTAGGCACCCGCTGGCTGTGAACAGTGCCTAGGCTCCTTGTTTTGGTTAGTCATACTAATAATTGTTTTAATGAGATGGTTTACTGCAGCTTCTTTTTTTATCATAATCTCACATCATATGCATAGTATGCATAAGTAATTGGATTCCAGTTTCCAACTCCGATTCAGAGAATGTGTAGCTAGTAGCAGTTGCTTGTATTTTATTTCGTGTTTAATATCTGGCGTAGACTTGAAGAGTGTCCCACCAGAAAAGGTCGGAACTCCTTGAAAATTGACTAAACTTGTATTTATAATTTATATTTTTTACACAACTTCTGGATTCCTCCTGCTTCGGTTTTTGTTGAGTAGAAATTGCTGACGTCTCGTCAATCATCCTGTTGGCTTCTTCAGAGTTTTACTAAAACTGGCTCGTATATTACTCTGTGCCTGTTTATATATTGTTTGAGGGGGGGCGGAGCTGAGTGATGGGCATAAACACCGCCTCGGATGACTGATTCCCAAATTGATGACAGGTAGAGACCTGAATCGCGGTTAAGATTGTTAGGTTGTTTATAGATTTCTATAGACTCTCGGATTTTTCGATGGTAGAAGAATTGATTACATGCAAGAATTTTAGTTTTATCGAATAAAATTTTATGTCCGGTTTCGTGATTATGTTCGGCAACAGCTGATGAGTTTATTGGTCTTAGGCTCTTGTGTAAGGCTCTTTCGTGTTCTTGCCGCATATGTATGGAATGCTTTAAACTCCTGGCATCTCAAATGGAATTTTGTCTTTGACGGACCGAAGAGATTTTTGGACAAGTGGTAAACCTGGTTTTGAAGTTATACATCTTTAGAACTTTTGAAATGTGGTCAGCAATGTTTTGAATGTATGAATAATTTATATTTTCTATTTAGTTGCTGATATGCAAAACTCTATGATGCTGTGTGAAGTCAAATCTGCATTTTTGTGTTTCATATTCTATTCTATAATTTATCGAGTTCAAATATTTTTGTTTCACAACTTTGTCGCCTACTAGTATCTACATTTGTCGTTTAGAATAGAGTAATTTGACATGACAAAATTTAGGTGTTTCCGATTTTATATATTTTTTTGCAAATTCTGTAAGTATATAACAAATTAATTTATAATTTTTTTGTTTGATATCTATAATTATCCTATAGTAAAGACACAAATTTTTAGATGATGCAAATATTTTTGTTCAACGAGTTACGTGAATTTACACTTGTCCTTTGGAATACTATAGTAAAGTGATATGCGATTCAGGCAACCGAGGCAATCCGGATTAGTGAAACATCCGGATTAAGGAAAGCTATAAAAATCACCAAATACACATTATTGTAGCATTTTTTAACACAAAATATGTAAACATTTACTAACACCTAAAAAATAAAAGAAAAAAGAACACCCACACGCAGTTCTTACACTTACCGACATAGAACGTCAACGAAAATAATGCAAATAAATGGTTTGCATTATTGTAAAATGTAACGTGTCGATGTTATGAAACTAAAATTGAAGGAAATCTGTAAGTTTGGTTTGTTTCATACTGCATTGTCTTACTTGCATTGCGCGTTCTCTCATGGTTCGTAAGATGGACAAAACATTCAGTTTAGCACCATTTTCTTCTGCCCACTGTACACATGTCCCAAAGGAACTAATAGCTCCCTCATGTATAATTTTTATATCAATTCTATCACCTTCTTCGTCAGCCTCTTCACTCCCATTCTCACTGTGCAGTTAGTAATCATCATCGCTATCGATCCACTCGTTGATCTCGGTTTCTTGCAAAGAATAACTTTCAGTAGCTCATTACTGGCTCACTACTGGCGGTTTTAAAACATTGGGATCAAATCTTCAGGCTCCCAACCAGAGTTTGACTCATCAAGATCTGGATGACAAAATATTTTGTTCCAACAACTCTGAACTGCATCAGGACTCACTTTATCCCATGAACTAGCCAGCCGAAATACGGTATCTCTTAAATTCATGTTTTTTAGAATGCTGTCAGTTTCTTCAACAGACGTAACATTAATTAATAAGGTTTTGCGGTAAAACATTTTGATCCTTCGGTTGGATTAAGGGCGTGGTATTATCACTGATCAATTGATCTTGTGTTGAATGACTTCGAGCGTTATCAATCAGTAAAAGTGATATGCCGCTCATATTAATGTCTTTCTAAAACGTTTATATTTGTTGAATAAAAGATTCGTGAAACCATTTGACAAATAAAATTAAAATCATCCACGCTTTATTGGTAGCATCATATTCAACTGGAATGATACAATTCCATTTGCACAAGGAAAGAAAGTTATTCTTTATGAGGTGCCAAAGTGCGATCTGGCAACATTTTCCAGAAGAGTGCTGATTCGTCTGCGTTGTAAAGCTGATTTGGTTGCACCTGAATCTCCCTAATTTTGTTACCACAAATTATAGACTATGGAATACATAAGAAATCCGGATTATGGAATACATAATGTAAATAAGTAATATTTAAATTTTATTCGGATTACTGGAGAATCCAGATTAGTGGAGTTCGGATTAGCGAAGTTCTATATATTACAAATAATTTATAATTAACTGATACCAAGACTTTAACAATCCACATTAAAACAAATAAAAAGTTTATATAAAGATAGCAACATATCATTGCTAACTTTTTTGGTACTGTTTCTAATTACGTCCCTCAGCAACTAGAAACTACAAACTACAAACGGGCAGTGAAGTACATCAAAAGAGCTACTTTTGTAAAATTCAATGTACTCACCACATAATTTGTTTTCTCCTCAGGTATCCAATAAAATTGGAAGTAACTGGCAAATCTTTCGGAGGAGACTGGAGCAGGGAATTCTTTCAGCGCGTAATGCTATTTTTCAAAACCAGGGTACTTAAGATGCGCCTGAGTAGTTTAGAATTTTCACCAGATGCCGAAGGTAAATATTTCGTTTTTTTTTATCTCCATAACGAACAGGTTTATTTAATTAAAGTGTCCAGTTATGGGGCGGAACAATCAAAGCCAAATCACCTGCCTAACGATTTCTAATTAATGATAGAATAACATACTCCAACGTCGCTATTTAATTGTAGTTCGATTGTTCTAGAATTCCACTATAATTGTACGCACCGCTAACCTAAACAGTATTTAATTGTTGTTTATATTAGTCACGTGTCAGTTGCTTTTGAAGTTTGCGCTATATACTTGAGTGTTAGTGAAAGTTGAGATATTTGTTGTCGCCAAATTTGACTGAATGTAGCCCTCTCGTAGCGTGGGTTTGCTGTAAGCTAGCAGTAACATTAAAAAGAAATGCGTATCATTTTGGGTAAGTTACTAAAAAGCATGGAAATTGAATTTTCTCAGATCTCTGCAGAAACCTTAAAAAGCTTCAAAAATATTTTTTTTTATGAATTACGGTATTACATTGGAAAATGTTATCCGCAATCTCAATAGGTCCCACTATTGACGGAACGATTAGAGAATTTACCAAAGGGAAAGAAAAAATGTGCTAACCATTGAAAATTTGGTTATTTTATTTCTTTATGACTCATTTATTTCCAACGGTCGAACCAATTTGCGAAATATAAATTGAAACTTATTACATACTAGAGATACAGTTAAAGAATTCCTATGATTAATTTGGAAGAAAGGGATAAATTTGTTTGCAGTCTAGTGGAGTTTCTAGAGACTTTATATTAAGTATACTTTGGACAGTTATCATATCGTATCCATTTATTTTAGGAATACTCAATCTAAATGCAGCAATTTCTAAAATATTTTCTGCACACCTCTAACGCTGTCAACGGAAGCCATCTGTATCAGATACGTGAAATTATATGTATAAACACAGATATAACAATACTGCATGTATAGGACAGTTAACAAACGAATATCTTTCCCAACGACGGTACAAACATATTGACAAAATGTTCAAAATACACCATTATACTAGACACTGGTCAGGACACTTTCATAATGTGCCCTTCAAATTCTTTTAAGTTGTAGAAACCATTGGCTGACACATGCACTTTTTAAACTGTCTTACAGGTAATGTTTTTAAGCTTGGATGAAGCAAATTATAATAATACGGTCTTGCGTAACTTAGCGACTTCTTATAAAACATGTGGTTGGGTTATGCCTATAGAAGTTGTTCTTTATTTCGGGTATTATAACATGAACATCAGTGTGTGTCTTATGAGAGTCTTTATTTTCATGAGTGATGAAGAGTATTTTAAATAAATATATACAAGGCACTGTATTTTATACTTTAGGAAACTATCTTTGCAGAAAAGCCTCGGGGGTAGTTATGTTATAAATATTGTCTTCCAGAGTGAATCCTTTATCCTTACCTGAAAGTATTTTAAAAACTGTGATTTGTTAGAGGCAAACGTCATCCGAATTAAAGCGAACATAACAAACTGATTTACTCTCGAAAGCAAACAAATCGAACAACATGGGTCCACGGTGCGATCCTTGCAGTATACCAGAAAGAACATCAATATGTTAGATTATTGACTTTCACTTTTTGTTTAAGTGTGGTTAGGGAGCTCTGGATGCATTTATCTTAGCTATTGGTGACTTATGACTGACTATATGTCAAACGCCTTTGAAAAGTCTCTATAAATACTATCACGTGATGATAATTTGCATAACGCATTCAGTAAAGAACTCTGAAATTCATTCATAACTTGTCTAACCTCTAAAGATAAAACAAATGTAAATAAGGAATCAAAAAGGTATTGTCAACTCTCCACAGACCACCTCTTTCACCTCACTTAAAGATTGGTGTAAAAAAAGTATCTTTCCAGAAGAAAGAACATTACATTTTCCTCGGTGTTAAAACACATCAAATACTGATGCAGCATTAATATTTATTTCTGCCAAATTGACTATTTGAGGTATGTCTTTGTATGTATGTATCTTGATTGTTGGTGCAATCAGAGAAAAAAAATTGCAAATAAGTTGACTATAATTTGGTCATCATCAGACCACTTATGATTTAAGATTTATATAATTCATTTCCTTACATTAAGCATTTTTCACGTAATAGAGAACATGTCTCATAATCTTTTCATTTACATGACGTCTAAGTTTTGGTAAGAAAACTTCTTCATAGGAATGCAAGACAAGAATCCTTAAATAATTAAGTTGTAAGATTATGCATCAGAGTTTTTAAAATGGACTTACTGGACCCCATATTTCCAGATAGGGACAAGGGATTCACCCGGTACGAAATATGAATAGGAATAAGAAGTAATAATTGAACCATCGCTTTATCTATCCTAAGACTAGGTAGACAAATCTGAACATATTACTTCATTATTTGGGAGAGATCTGGACAAATGACTCTCATGACGAAGTATGTATTTAAAATATTTCGAATTTCCGTTTGATTTTTTAAATGATACACTCTGTATACTAATTCATTTTTCGCCTGTCTCATTTACGAACATTCCGCTTACTAGTTTTGTGGTGACCTCGTAAAGTCCATTTCAAATGACATATAGGCTATTGGATTATTTGACCATATTTCGATAAGGTACCTGTAAAATTTAATAAAACATTTAAACGTGAATGTGAACAAACAAAACTTTTCGTTATTGTTAAAAAAGTGAACATGAAAGCAGTGGATTGAAAGAAAAGTGATTCACCAGCAAAAAATATGAAAAGGTAATATACAAACAAAATATTTTAATTATTATTTAACTTCCCTGTGAAATATTTGGCAATTGCACTTTGTTTGCTTTTTTAGCAGGTATACATGATATATGGAAAAACCATTAAGCCAACAATCTAAATTTATTGCTAAACAGGCGGAAACTCGAAAATCTACGATTTCAAAAAAAAATCCAGATAGTGTCAAGCTGACTTAATGTTAACGGCAGATGTTCACTCAACAATCTGGCACCGACGAATTTTCTTTTCCGTAATATTCGTAGAAAACTTGCTATTCCCAATAATGTTTCGTTTTCTCAATTCCTTCCTTCGCGCCCGTAAAGAACGTAGGCGCTCTCTTAATTAACTTCAATAATAAAATAAAAACAGCAGATGCTCTTACATAACTAACGAGAGAGAGGATTTCTGAAATATCGCATTAATTAAAAATTGTCCGTATTTTCTAAGAATTTGGATGTATTATGATAGGCCTGACTACATTTTTTAAACCGTCATCTGATTATACAGGTTTTACTGAGTTTAGTTGAAGACATTTTTTATTTAGGCGATTTCAATATTAAAAATAGCCCTAATAATATTGTTTTTTCGAATATAACATTTTTGAAAATAAAATAGTTATGGGCAATGTCCAAAAGGGTCAAAAATTGAAAAACGCCCTATATCTCGGTTCTATATCTAGTTCACTCCAGCACTCCACTTACGACCACCCTGTACAAGGTGCTCCAAATTTGAATGGTCTCTATGGCTTTAAGTATTTGCAGCATAGTTAGCCCCAAAACTAATATGTATGTTACTAGATTCTTGAGAGAAGTCGAAAACTAAAAACCGCACCCTGACCTGCAGGGTGATTCTTAAAAATGTGCCTTTCTAAAACCCCTCTATAACTTTTTTATTTGTAAAGATAGAGATTTGTAATAAAAATTTAATAAAAATATGTGTATGGAATATCGTTCGACAGGAAATTATATTAGAAAACTGAAAATTGGGGGTATCCCATTTAAGGAAATAACTTTTTGTGATATCTCAGGAACTAAAGGCTCTAAGGCAAAACGAGTACAATAGAGAGATTCCCGGTTAAAAGAACTTAAAAAAAATGTTTTTTTCCCAAAACTCTATTCTTACAATAAAAAAAGTTGAGAGTCTTTAAAATCGCACATTTTTTAGAATCACCCTGTAGCCCAATAACGCCTTGACATATCACGATGCGGTTTTCAGTTTTTGACTTCTCTCGAAAATCGAGTCCCTAACATGCATATTAGTTTCGGACTAAATATGCTGCTGCAAATGCTATAGAGGCCCTCGAGTTTGCACCACCTTGTACATGTAGGATGAGACAAGCCAGAGCGCCGTTGAAAACCTTTACTGTTCTATTAATAAAGCCCAACATTTTATTAGAGGAAACCAGCGTGTGGTTAATATATTAGCACCCAGAACTGATTAATTACCAGTTTTTGAAACGCAAATTAGAATCCATGTCGCACATCCCCCGATTCGTTCGTTATAATCCGTCTCTTTGCGGGTTCTGTAATCAACCGAAATTGACTAAACCGACTTTGTTCTGCGAATCATACGCCAAAGAATCATGCGATGGGGATTTGCGATTCACATGGGATGAAACCCTGATCTACAAAATATTTGTAATAAACCGCTCGGGTCCATATTCACGAATTCAAACGTAGTTTAAATTGGTAATTAATTGAATAAATGCATTAAACATGGACATACAACGTGCGTGCAACCGTTGCAAATGTTTTAAGCGGTTAGTCAAAACAAAGTTGATCCCACCATTCAGCTATAAATTCGCCAATCAGATGCGGAATTTTTGAGACAAAAAAATCTGTCAACACGGTATACACGGGGTGGTTGGGAAAGTGTTTTGTGGCTTGCGAAGAATTATCACATCCTATCCCTCATGTATTTAAAATTCCTAGTTTCTACGGACACCCCAAGATTCACAAACTAGGATTAGCCCCCCCCCCCCCCCCTACCCGACCAATTGTTAGCACCAATGGTTTTCCAACATACTCGCCATCAAAATACTTAGCTTCTATACTTCTTCTTGTTTTGTACCTGGCAAGTACTAGCTAGAGCCCAAGTAAGTTGTACACCCTACTTTTATTACTTCTAAGTTATGGTTATCTTTACTTAAAAATAGAAGAAACCTAGAATGTGGTAGTTACGGAATATCACCCTAAGAGTCCATTTTCTTTTGTCATTTTGTTCTGCTTATGTGGTGGGACCCAAATAATATGGCTTCATTTGATAAATATCTAGACATTTCAATTTCATTCGTTGACGACATTTTAAGACCTTATTTGGACGACTAAAATACAATAACTTTTTACTTGTCATCTAAACCTCTCGTAGTGTAGCCCAGGTATTAACAAATTTAGAAGTAATCGCCATTAACTTGGACCTCGGAGTACTTTGTAACTACTTGACAAGTTCCGTGTAATGAGAAGCCGCCCTTATGAATTACGTAATATATCTGACAAATGTAAAATTTTGACATTGAAAAAAAGCATCTGAATTTTGGTCGGGTAACAAAGCGGCTGTTGCTTTATTGCGTTTGTTATACAGAATGTCCCAAATCTCGTGGATGAAATGGAAACAGGAGATGGGGGAGGTGATTTTGAACAAATTTTATTATTGTAAATTCTTCGAGTTTTTCTATTCCTGCAGGTAAAACGTTTTTTTGAGAACGGTGTTTATTTTTATAGACACAGTGGTCACATGTCGCATCATGCGTGACCGCTACTACTTATTAAGTTAACACATGAATTATTACTTTCTTTTTAATTTTTTATTTTTTTTTTAAATGTAGCAGCGAAAGAACTGAACTTAAAGTTATTAAAAATGCTTATGTGGTATTTCTTCTTTCAATTAAAAATTCAAGTTTGTGTAGCTGATAATTGATATCAGTGAACAACAAATATTATTTGTTCAAGTCGTAAAGTAAGTCAAGCAATTCTGTTGAATTTGTAAATAAATTAATAATCTCATACGACATTGCAGATTGCGTACAGTAAATTTAAAATTTTTCTAATTCAAAATTTTGGCCCTGGCTCATTTAAAAAAACTGTTTATATTTCTTGTTCCGTGATATCAATTATCAAATTGTTATTTTGCTGCTAATATTGAAAAAACTGTAGTCATTGATGTTTCACTTCACAAGCGGTACCCATCGCAGTTCATACAGGATCGTTTCCGACAACTGTTTCCATAATATAAAGTTAAACTCGAAAGCAGTCAAAAATCGTAGTATTCTTATCTGCTTTTTTAACTTTATCCATGACATTTGGGACGCCCTGTATATATACAGAATACGCAACTTCAGTGGTTGCAGAAGACAGGATTAATATGAATTTAATGGACAGCAAGTCAATGAAAGGGATTTAATTTCCAGGTCGCCACAGACGAAAAAACAATATGATGGGTCAGTTGATGATGTTCGGTATGGTAGCAGCTGGCATGATCGTGATTCCGATGGGCTTTCAGTTCTTGGCAGTGCTCGGAGGAAAGGCTTTGCTTCTGGCTAAGCTAGCGTTATTGCTGACATCGATTCAAGGCCTGAAGAAAATCGCCACCAGCCACGTGAACTATGGACTGTACTCTACGGGACTCGAACATCACCACGATTATCACCACGGTATTCAACATGTACATCACGGGCATGGACATGATCATGATATTCATCATGAACATGAACCATGTAAGGACTATTTCGGTTATGGTTACACCGGACGTGAACACCACAGTCTATTGTCTCAGATATTTGAAGTTTTGGGGTTAGGGGACGTTGAATGGTCTTTTCAATTCGAGGATTTGTCAGGTTCGACAATGTATTTCAGCAACGGAGTAGAAGAAAGTTGCAATATTTCAATGCAATTATAGTTCTGTAGAAAACGCGTTGCGTTTCTAAATGATCATACTTGCTTTTGATTTCAGATCATTATGACCGGCAGTGGCCCTACGAAATGAACTCCTACGCTCCTGGGGACACCCCTCATCCGGGAGTTTCCTTTCCAATCAGTCAAACCCTACAACCGCGACAAGATATTGTAACTTATACAATTCATGATTAATTTGTTGATAAGGTTTTTAAAATTTTACATTGTTTATTATTTATTAAATTATTTGCTAGCCGAACGGAACTCTTATTTTAAACATATTCCAACCCAGATTCATTTTTCAAAGTGATAATTATTATCTCACAAATTTTGCTTACCTAAATTTTCTTGTATGTCCTAAATTGTTTATTTAAAATTCGTAATTACGTGAAAAATTGATATGTAGATATTCAGAATTAAATAATAATATTTACTACTATCACTTTACTAGCCGCAACAACCAGGGGACAATAGTAACATATTCATGAGACGTGGCTGGAATTACGATTTGCATTATCGATGAGTTTTTAAATGTGGCTATTTCTGTGGTGAACAAAACTAATCTCGACGCCTTAGTATTCTATTTTTTGTTCTAAATTTTCGAAAGAAAACTCAGCCGTTTAGTTAAAGGACTACAGTATACATAAAATCACGCTGTTAGTCCTGAATCGATTTTAAACACAGTTAATGAGAAGCCTGGGGTGCAAAAAAGTGTTGGACAACGAAGAAAGGGCAGTACCAATAATTACCAGTCATAATTACCAGTCATTTAAAGGACTTGATCAAACAGAAGTTCGGATAGTCATTTTGATATTGATCTTACTTAGACAGAAAGGTGTGCCTTCATTTATATAACAGAAAATATGCAAAAATCCACAGACTGTTATGTTGGATCATACACAGATAATTGCAATAGATTCAAAAAAATCTAGCTGGAATTGTTTTGTACCTAGTTTTGTTCTCTAACATTTTAGTTCTGCCTAGTTCTCTTCAATGATTTTATTTTAGTTACATGTTTCATACATACGTATTTTTGAATATATTACGCACGGCCTTCTAATACATAAACAAATAATGCCCTATATTTCCGCCTTTTTTCATCACAGACACAATCAAATCAATATGGTTGAAAAGGGCTGAACGCCCGCATTTTTAGGAAAGTCGTATTCATTTATGAGAAAAAGGAGAACCTTTAAAAAATTCCCCAATAATGTTTTTATCCCAATCCAAAATTTTCATAAATAAAAAAGTTACGTGAAATTTTTAAAAAGGGCCGAAAATTAAGAAATCCTTATTCTCGGTAGGTACTGAAGCCATGGGGTTCTAATCATTAAATGTTTCTCAAAAAACGAGTCCTTGGCATATAAGTCGATTTTGCTCTATCTAGTTCAGAAATAGGTTTTTCCTGTTAACACACTTCAATGACGACCATCCTGTACATAAATGCAGCTGAAATCGAGATTCCAGTCAAAGCAAATTATAATTTGAATATGAAGCAGAGACATGATCAAACTGTCTCAATCCATAACAAAACCTTATACAGCTATTTAGCACTATTTTTATGAGGCATATACATAAAATAATGATCTCACTTAGTTTTAATATCAATTTACTAGTTAGAAAGTTTTTAAACAGATATAAATAGGTAAAGTCCCATTTCTCCTTCATTTTCGTAATTCCTATATGGTGTCATGTATCTAGCAAAGGATATCCGTTATTTCTTTAGTTGAAGCTATCAGGACCCACCACAACTTGTAAACACATACGAATGATATTCCTTTCAATGTATAAATGTTATAAAATATTGTTCTTCATTGGGTTTTAAATTTGCTATTTGTATGCCATCGGCTGCTCCAGTTACTCCTGGAAAGCCCAAATTCTGAAAACAACTTACTTTAATTCCATCTCTTGGAGTTACGTGTTAATGATTATTGTGCAGCCGACGTTCACCTTCATTTTTAACATTACTTAACGAACTACCAGAATATTTTTTAGCAATTTTACTATCGGTTATCGAAAATGCCAGCGGTCTTACGAGCAATGTCGAAATACAGGGTGCACCATTTGGGATACTATTTTACAAACCCGTCCGTTTTCTGAAGTAGTCATATTTTATTCCACCCACTAAGAAATACGTGTTTTTTAAAATGAAAAATCATTTCTTGATCCCTACAATAGCTACTGGGGGTGGAAAGCTGTTTTTTATTAGAAGTGTCAGCTAAACATCAGCAGTTAAGTTCTGGAAACATGTATTGACTTCTTGACGCGTGTTTTATAAAAAAAAACTTTAAAGACTTAGCTCTGATTTTTAGACACGAAAGTGACGTGTGAGGATGCCATTACGATGCAAGTGAGTGTGGAATAATAGATGAACACTTATTCGGGATTAAAGAAATATAGGCAAAATCCACCTTTCAATAATTATTGTATTCCGCTTACAGCTTGCTTATACCAAAAGTGAAAGTAAGACATCTCGATTTATCACCTACACCCTAATTGAACACCAATATTGACTTTACGTTGAAATGAAGGGAGAGCAGGGGCCAATACTTCGAGTATATTACGCTTTTGTTGCATACATCAGTAATTCATGGAACCTTAAGACGCGAGCACAGATTTTGTGAAATATATTTCGTCAGGGGATTTTTCGCCGCTTATGTCATTTATCAGTTCTTTTAAAGCTTCTTAAATCCGCAGGCAAGCATAAACGTAAAGCACACATGCGATCAAACAAAAGCACTTAATACACGAACGCTATTGTCTGAATTTTTTAGTGAAAATATTTGTTTTTAATTGAGACAGAGGTGCGTGGTTATCGGCAGGTGAAATGCCTATGGTATGTGAGCTCTTTAATAGTTTTTGGTGAGTGATTGTTTCATTCAACTGTAGCATATTGCGAATGGGTGGTGAGAGGACCATTGTTTGTTCCTTCCAATTTAGCAGATTTAAAAGGAATAATGAAATATAATTTTTCATTGTCGACGATGAACGACAAATTACAGAAACATCGAATACGCAATTTGAATGAAATTTTTAATTTCAGCGTTCTTTGGAGTTTTTAGAGGTTCGTGAAATTTTTCCCGGTTGTGAAAGCACCGAACCAAAGAAAAACTCTGTTTTTTAATTTCCCTTTGCTGCGAACAATGAGATCTCGGGAATATTCGTTATAAAACAAGTTTATTGCACAATTTGAGAAGGTTTATTAATTAAAAGATGAAATCAGTGTTTCAATTAAATTTACAAAATGAAATAAAACGGTGAGGTATAAAAAATGCCATCAAAAATATCCTTATTTCATTTGATAATTCTGAAATAAGTGTAAGATAAACTTTAGATGGTGGACTCGACAAATCAAAACCGGAAAGTGTATTATACAGGATGGTGCATAGGTATGCATGATGTTTCAAAACAGTTACGAAAGCCTTGAGGAGGGCGATCCCTTGTTTAAAATGAAAGTGAATAAAATATTTTTGGACATGCATCTGTAAGTTCTATAGAAAAATAATATATAAAATAAGGAAATATAAAAAAATAAGTTTTTCCTTAAATTTAACGAAGAAAAATGATTGGGGTAGCCTAATTCACTCATTTAAATAAAATAAAAATATGCAAAACGTGCGTTTTTATAATATTAATTCATAGGCTAAATTTTATTGTTCCATCCATTTTCCTATTTAAGATAAAAATTAAAAAAATACATTTATGCGCTATTTTTGTACAGCGATACTTAATGTCCACCTACATGTATACAAAAACTCGTTGAATTTAAGAATAAAATATTCCATGAAAAAAAAACGATATATAATTGTAAAAAGTGATATGTATATTTATTCTTAAATTCAACTTTTATTTGTTAATTACTTCTACGCTAATTTCATAAATATATACCATGTAATAGTTATTTTTTATATTAGGAATGGAATTACCAGAAAATAAAATAATCACTAGAAAATAAGTAGTGTTCAAAATTCCATAAAAGAATAATGTATGTAAAAAATGATAGGTAAAATTTACAAAAATGACTAGTGGGCATGGAGTTTTAAAACCTGATGTTGAATTAAATCTCTATAGATTTTATTTGGGCAGGTTTGTTAATTTGTTTAGGAGTGAAACAAATTTAATTAATGATTTGCATCCTTACTGGACAATTAAAATTTTGCATAAGTTAAACAGGCGGACTCAACTGTATATTCCGCAAAATGTTGGACATTTTCCACACTTATTCCTAATCTATAAGTTTATACATTTGCATTATCAGTTACAGCTGGTATAATTAAACAAAAGCCGTTGACTAATTCGTAACTTAATCTTTTTATAAAATGTTATATATGGCTTCGATTGCGAGAACAATGTGCTTAAAATATTTCAAAATTGAAGATGAAAACATTAAAGACACTTTGAAGCACTTCATGTCTGATCTTGTATCTCAAGATTTTTTAATTTTTTATTTATAGATTTTGCAGTATTTGAGACATTTAGCATATGGTAAATTTTATAGTTACGTCACCCAACATACAGACTAGCAGAATCTATAATCTGAATATTTTTAGGTGCGCTGCTGGGACAAAATGGATTTTCGATATTGTTAAGAAACTTTTTAATATACCATATCGAGAAAAAAATTAAAATCGTTTTCGTGGCTCCGCTAACTTTGATTAAAATTTTTAACGCAACAATTGGAAAAAAAGAGCTTTTATTACTCGCTTCATTTCAAGTCGTCGTTGGTAATATTTCGTGTTTTTTTAAAGTTAGCTTTGCAGATTGGTCACTATATTTATGGTCAACTATATGATACCGAATTCAGAAATATCATGTGTAAATACAAACTTAATGCAAGACTAAATCTTGATTTGAATGCAATGGTAAATAAAGATATTTTATTTTTTGTTTGTATTCGTTTCTGCCTTTGGTGAAAACGGCAAGTAAGTTATCAATAGAGATTATCAACACGAGCATCAGGTGGCCAAAAAAAGTTTGGATATACTCTTATGTATACTAGATGTTTGTGTTTTCTTGAAATTAACAACTTTTTTATCTTAAATAGAACACACTGTATGTTTACGCTTTTTTTATTTACTCTTTCTGACATATTTTGAATATTGTTTCAAAAGTCACATTTGTACTTTTAAATAACATCCATTTTTATGACTGAGAGCCTTTAGATTGGTTGATTTCCTTATAGAGGCGGTCTTTAGCGGCCTCTGTTGATGTTATAGAAAAAAATAAATTCAGGGTGATTAAAAACTAATGTTAAAAAATTAAATAGAAAAATTGGTCAAAAAATATTTTCTTCAAATAGTGTTTCCATTTCTCCTATTTTAAATTTTATCGAATTTAGAATGAAAAAAAAGTGACTGTATGATTTTTTCTAATTGTTAAATGCAATTAAAATTGTATAAATAAAACGATTTTCCATTGCAAAAATGTTATTAAGAAAAAACACCAAAAACTACAGAAATATTACTGTGTTAACCTGATATGACTTTGAAAATGGATGCTTGCCAGTTTTATGTTACCCATTTTAATTATTTTTTATTGTTATTGTTAAATAGTTCCTTATTAATTATTGTTAACAATCATAATAATTAAGGAGGTACTAATAGCAAATAAAAGAATTAAATAATAAACGAACAGTTTATTATCTGATCCAGATTGAAATACAGTTTTAATTTGATATTGTTTAGTTATTCGCCTAATCTTTTCTGATATTCCTTTCACGTATGGGGTCGTCAAGAGAGAAGGATAGCTT
The DNA here is from genome assembly GCF_029955315.1 of Cylas formicarius. Taxonomy (NCBI): domain Eukaryota; kingdom Metazoa; phylum Arthropoda; class Insecta; order Coleoptera; family Brentidae; genus Cylas; species Cylas formicarius. The sequence continues at coordinate 29,911,572 of NW_026844334.1, read as the reverse complement.
TATTTCCATAAGACTTGATTTAAAAGTGTTGGATATTGTCAGCATAATGTAAAAGTATAAAATTATCTTAGTATAATTAGTAAATTAATAATAATAATAATAAGTAATACTGATGGATAAATAAGAAATATAGAAACAACAACAAACAACGAATACGTATTAAAAGGTATCATAACAAAGAAAATCCTTAATATTGAGTGCATTTGAATTTTGTTTGACTAGTTATCTCCTTCAGTTCTATAGGCAATTTGTTATAAATTTTTACAGTCAAAATAAAGGGACTATTTTCTGTAAGAGACAGTCGATGTATAGGTATTTTTATGTTAAGATTCGGTCTTAAACTGTATTGAATATCTGAGTTTCTTGAGGGCATATAAAGATTAGAGTTACTTTTTACATACGTGGCACAATTTAGTATGTACATACTAGGAAGTGTTAATAAAGAGTGTTGTGGAAATAGGTTCCGACATGAAAAATTCCAGGGCTTAAACAGTATAGTCCGTAAAATGCGTTTCTGCATCCTAAAGACTTGCTCCGCACGTGGGAAACCTCACAACAAACCAAGGCGTAGTTGAGACACGAATAGACATACGAAAAATAGTACATTTTAACAAGGGGAAAGAAACCTGATGGCGGAGCCTCTATATGACAAAGCAGTAAACAGAAAGTTTTCTGAGAATGTGGTCCACTTGTTCGAACCAGGAGAGTCTCGAGTCTACATAAACTCCGAGGAATTTTACAACACCTTTCTGTTGAATTGTGCTTTCATTAAAGCGTACTAATAAACTCTTATTTAAATCCCGTGTTGAAAAGGCGATCATTTCAGTTTTACTTTTATTCAATATCAATTTGTTAATTTCTGCATAATGTTTCATTTGCTCAACCGTTGTCTTGGTTGCAATACTAAGTTGCTCAGACGATGCTGCAGAAAGAGTAGAAACTGCATCATCTGCAAAAAGGGCAAAGTAAGTATGGGGGAAAGATGAAAACACATCATTTATAAACAATAAAGGACCGAGTAAACTTCCCTGAGGTACACCACAATTCACTGACCTGGAATCAGAGACGTATTCAAATCGTAAGGTATCTCACAATTTGACCAACTGCGTACGACCCCTAAGAAAAGACCTTAACCAATTTAAGGCGTTACCTATAATACCATATGAACAAAGCTTGTCCACTAAAATATCAACATCGACCAAATCAAATGCTGTTTGTAGATCGAACAAAACACATGCCGTCTGCTGCCTTTCTTCTAACTGGGTAAGAATATGCTTATATAAAGAGAGAATGGCATCCTGCGTAGATCGGTCTTTTCGAAAACCAAAAAATTAGAAAGCCTTAAATGCAGTGTTTTTTCGAAGATTTTTGAAAAAACGGATAGCTATAGCTAGGAGTGCTATAGCTGTCTAATTTGAAATAATTGTTGCACCGTTTTTTTATAGAGTGGTGTGATTACCGCATTTTTTAGAATGCTGCGAAAGGATCCATGCAAAAAGGAATAATTAATGAGATATGTCATCGGTTCTGAAATAGTGTCGACCACATGCCTTAACACAGCGCAGGGAATGCCGTCCGAACCCGCTGAATACTTCTTAGTGACAGACAAAATTATATTACTAACTTCTGTACATAAATATTGACTTAAATGCATGCTCTCTGCAAGAGCTACGTTTAGCGAGATCGTATTTTTATGTGGTGAAAACATATTTTTCAAACTATTGGCTGAATCGACGAAAAAATTGTTAAAACAATTTGCAGCCGAAGTCATATTAGTAGCTTTTTCCCCGTCTGTATCAATAAAAAAATCCGGTGTTTTTGTCGCACATTTTATTTCGTTATATATTATTTGACACGCGGAACGCGATTTGTTTTCGAAATTCAAAAGACATTGATCATTAAACAATTTTTTAGCTGCATATATGTGCTTTTTGTGAACTTTTTTTAATTGTTTATAATACAACATGAGGCCTTCCTTATGTGGGTTCAAGGTGGCGAATTTATATAAATCTCTTAGTCTCACACTCTGTTGAATAATATCCCTTGTTAGCCACGGCTTATCCTTATCCACTCTATATTTCACTAAAGGAAATGAACAATTAAATGCCCCTACTAAGAATTCATGAAATGTATTAAATTTATTGTCAAGGCTTTCCCCTTGATTATAAACAGGTAACCAATCTATTTCGGATATTTGCATTTTAAACAATTCAATGTTACTTTTTTTTCTAAATAGTCCATAATAACTTGTGGGAAGGAGACTAGTTGCATAAGATGGTCAGACATGTCAGTATAAACGACCTTTGCATCCAACAAGGATCAGTTAAAATTGGTGAAAATATTGTCGATTGTTGTTTTACTTTTATTTTGTATCCTTGTTGGATCAAAAATGGTTTTATTCAATCCGTAGGACATCAAGAGATTCTCAACTGTAAACGCATTTCTATCGTTATTGTCACTAAAGTTCACGTTAAAGTCTCCACAAAAGAATACTTTATAATTCCTCAAGATATTACATGAAAAAAGTTTAAGTAATTGATAAAAATATTCAAATCACTGTTAGGTGATCGGTAAATTACGGCAACGCGATATACTTCTTGGGAAAATTTAATCTCGCAAATTGCGTACTCGAAAACCTTATTTATTCTGGAACAAGGGATTGATATCTGCGTAAAACTTATATTATTGCGGACAAAAATTGCTACGCCCCTTCCTTTATAATGTGATCTACAAAAATAATCAGCAAGTGTATAATTCTGAATAATTATCAGCTGAATTTCACGACTGTTACACCATGTTTCAGTGAGACAGAGGACTTGAGGAAATGCAATTGAATGCAGTAAAGTGTACAAGTCGTCAGTTTTCTTTTTCAAGCTCCTTACATTAATGTGACATATTTTTATATGTTTGTCTCTTCTCCTTACAACGTTCGTTTTAGTTTCCTTACTTGGGAACGGCGGTGTCATTAGCCTTTCAGCTGATTTGAGGCAGGTGGTCTGGAATTTCCGTTGGACGTGTCTTGAGTTTTTGGAAATCGGTACCTATTAATACATGCACCGTTTGGCCAGAGGGATGGGTTGTACAATTTTTTGACATCCTGTATAGGAAAGGATACAATAAATGACGATCTTCGTTCCGTTCTCTTTAATTCGGTACAGCTAAATTCAATTTCCGGTGCGGTAATGTTTAAGAAGCGCCTCAGTTTGTTAGTTGTCGTTTTTGAATCCAATCTGTTCACGTGGAGGTAACCCAGTTTACGTGCTGCAACCACTGCAGTATTTTGGTTGGAACCTATAACAAGTTTACGTAGCTTTCGACTATTTGAGAGCACGTGATGGCTGTGGTGGTGGGATTGACCTTGATTGGGTACTGAATCTGAAGTAGCTTGTTCAATGGCATTGTTGACTTGACTGAGTGTTATTTGAGGCGTACTATTGACGCGTTCTAGTGGTCTATCAGCAACGTCGTTGTTGAGATGCTTAGAATGATTGGAATCTCGGCCATTCGATCCAAAGTTATCTATGCGTAAATTGTCCGCTCTTGTCGTTGCAACAATATATGTCGCGAGTGATGCTCCCGACTTAGTAAGATTACTATTTGTTTTCTGTTGCTTTAATAAGGAGATTATTGTTTCCTAATCGCACAGACCCTTTTTCAGGTGAAAAATTGATTTATGCAATAGTTTTACCTCTTTTTCAAGGAATCACATAATATTCCTGCTCTGATGCAGGTCGTCTTTCCGCACCCAATATGGACGACATCTTGACTGTCAACATTCTCGTGTTTAAAACTTTTATTCCCTTTATCACTTGATTCACTGACTAAACTCAAACTTCCGAAGAACTCACTTAAAATTTGATTGCCAATTATTGCACCCCAAAAACTTTTTTGAAACTAACGCGTCTATATAAAGAGTATCTACCTCACATGGTTCCGGTGTTGTTTCCCGCTTACAGTTTGTTATTATTTTGTTTATATATTTTTAGGAGTAACCGTTCTGAAGCAAATCGTTTTTAATATTATTCAATTTGGCATCGAGAGATTCGCTTCTTGACAATATGTTTATCTCCTTCTCCCTTCCAAAACGTTATTCAATATTTTAATTAATTTACCTTATTTCTGTCCCAAATATATATATATATATATATATATATATATATATATATATATATATATATATATATATATATATATATATATATATATATATATATATATATATATATATATATATATATATATATATATATATATATATATATATATATATATATATATATATATATATATATATATATATATATATATATATATATATATATATATATATATATATATATATATATATATATATATATATATATATATATATATATATATATATATGATGACAGTATATTCCGGGATATCATCCGTTCGCTCGTTGAACTCCGACTGGAATCCTGCATCCGACTGGAATCCTGCAAATCTTGCATCCGACTGGAATCCTGCAGACGTTTCGCCAAAATCTCCCTTGGCATCTTCAATGCTCGCGCTCCGAAAACACTTTGAACACTGGCTGTAAAGGTCTCCTTCCCGTAAAGGTGTATAATATTCTCACGTATCGATTCACGGATGGAAAAATGTGATGACACTATATTCCGGGATATCATCCGTTCGCTCGTTGAACTCCGACTGGAATCCTGCATTGAAGATGCCAAGTGAGATTTTGGCGAAACGTCTGCAGGATTCCAGTCGGATGCAGGATTTGCAGGATTCCAGTCGGAGTTCAACGAGCGAACGGATGATATCCCGGAATATAGTGTCATAACTCATAACATAACATAACTCCAAATATTAAAACTTCGTGGTTTATTCTTATATACTTTTAATCTTAAATATCCTTAGTGGAAAAATATAGTGAATTAATATTTGGAGATATTGCAAGCCATTCTATTAATTCCTTACTATTCCACTATCTGGCAAATACCGTATTTAAATATTCACGCACTTGTCCAGCAAGATAGGGTGGAGCACCATCCTGTTGAGCGAAAATCTGTCTATCTGGCATATCAGGCTGATTCGGATTTGGGAAAGAAATTGCCAGAGTAGGAGTTGAGTCATTTTGAAGAAATTTTAAACATCGGGCTCAAGTAAGATTTTGAGGAAGAAATAATTTGTTTATTCAAAATTTCTTCCCAAACACTTATTTTTCGTGGATGATGTATGTCTAATCCATCGGGTATTATTTGTACTCCATTTATCCTACCATTTAGTCGTGGCTTCATTCACTAAACAATAACTGATGATGAAAAATGGATTTAAGTTGCACGTTTCCGTGGTTTTGGTTAATTTCTTCTTCGTTCAATTCCTGTAGTACAGATGATGCTTTTCTTCTTTAAATACAGGCAAAGCAACCTCAAAAAATGCACAATGGGAATTATACACAACTTTTAATCAAATTTTTAATTTCAGATTTTCTTTTGTTTTCAAAAATTTATTTAAGGTGTTATTTGGATGCGCCATATTCACTTTCTTTACTGACAGAAATATAATTGGAACAATTTAAGAGCTTTGCTGGTCTTAGCTACTGTTCATTGCAAAATTGTACTTGTTAGTTATCTGTTCATTTCAAAATTTAATTTCCTTTTTTTATTTTTTTTTTGCTCATAAAAAGTAAGAGATAGGTTTAGGGTATGTCACACAAAATATAGGAGATATTTGTACCACAATTCTAAAACGGATTGCATTTAAAAAAAGGATATTGGTGTCGACACATACTTTTTGACCTACCCTGCAGATTTTCTTTTTACTGCAAAAAATGCGTAAGGAACAATTATAATGGGGGGTGTGACTATTTTCTTAAAATCCGATACCTGATTTTTAGATAAATTTGTTTCATATTTCAGGCTTTCACTGAATAGCAATATAATATTTTTAAAGAAAAAGTGAAACTACAAAACTTTTGTCTCGAAGTAATAGAAAAAGGACACTCCCTGTCTTTGTATTGTTGCGGTTAAATAGAATGGTTCCAGGCCGAGCAATTCTTCTGAATTAAATTTCAATCTCAGTTTTTTTGATCTATGCGATATATTTTCTCCCTCTATTTCTCGTCGCTGAGTGCCAGTGCTAAACTATTATCGTTATTAATCTTCATGTAATCAAAGCGAAAATTAATAAATTGTCAGAAGTTTATTTTCCCTCCTGTGGACGCCAATCAGATCAGGAATACCGACGTATGTCTTCTGTCGAAATTACGAAAGTAAATTGTAAACGTTATAATTACCCGATTGTGAAAGCTAACATAGTTCACACTTAAATACAATATCTCGAACAAATGTTTGTTCTTAGATAAGCTATTTGTTGTGCTTCCTTTACAGATTTGGACTAAAATAGTTTTAAATTTCAATTGGACCAGAAATGCGCATTTTAGTACTGCGAGTATTTGTTACTTGCAACACATGATCTGCGCTCAAACAGTACATTGGCATTGAAAATATCCGGCAAACATGTTTAAATACGTGGCGTTCAAAACATTTTATTTTTCAACATTTGAGGGAGTACTGGTTTCAACTACAGTTTCTTATGCCTAAACCTTGGGTAAAAATTTTCAGATTTTTCACAGTTTTTGGTAATTTAGATATATAGGTGTTGGAATATTGTCATATTATGTATTTGATAAACGCACGGTGTTGTGGAAACAGACGTCATAAAGCATTAAATAACTGTGAAAATCTGAACTTTTTTTTTTCTAATTTAATTGCGTTTAATGGATATTCATCAAATACAAACCACCTCAGTACATTTATGAGATGTTAGTAATTGATAATATAGATATATAGGTGTTGGAATATTTATTTATATTATTTATGCCAATTTAGAAATTTAATTTATTTATTATTATTAATTCAAAATATAGGCAAAGACAAATTAACTTAAAAACTATCTTAAAATATAAAAAGTTACTCAAATCAATTAAATTATGTGTTAATTGAAAATAATTCAATTACATTGGTATCATTCAAGTATAAATTTCTCACTTCCCACTTATATGTACATGTCTCTTTGAATTTTTTCATTAATTATAAGGTGAAACCATTATCATGGTCAACTGGTAAAGTACAGCGAAGCAAAGGTTGCATTGTGAAAGACTGGGTTATTGATTTTGTTGTGCATTATCATTTTGTAACGTTTTCTGCTGATGACGGAATTTTAAGTCCAAGTTATGATTATCAGTCCTGTGGAGGCCAGTGAAGGAACATTAAGGAGTGAAATTGTCCTGACCTAAACAATACATGGGCCGCATATTACATCACAATAGTTAAAGTTGCAAAATAGCAAAAATCTTAAAGAAGAGGTTTTCGTTTTATCGTTATGATATGGTTAAACGAATAGAGTAATTTTAGCGTTGAGTATGTTCTTTACATGTTGGTATTGACATAGTCTCTGAACATTCATCATGCCAGGGACTAAAAACGAAAAGTACGTTTCCGATCAGAACGAAAACAAAAAATTTCGTTTCGTTTTTTTCGTTTACACACAAAAAATATCGTGGTCGTAGTCTTGAACCGAAATGAAATAACGGTTAAAACCGGTTCTTTACTATTTTTCTAATAAAACTATGCCAAAATTCTTTTTTTATTATTATTTTTTTTATATTTTACAAATAAGTCACTTGTCATAATTTTAATCATAGCTGGCAAAAATTACTAACAGAAAATTTATGATCTTAAAAACGTTAAAAATTTTAATCAACTACATTTTAAGTGGTGATGGCACTTTTTCTTTTTATAAATATTAAAAATTTAATTTAGAATTAATTGTTTGGGACCGTTTCGGTATAACGGTTCTCAATAATAACGATTTAACAACCATCGAATATCTGCTGTTTTATGAGATTTTAAAGAAATATTTTCTTTTTGTTTTAAAAATTGCTCCATTTCATCTTCTTCTATTGAAGTTGACTCTGGAGATGACTCTTCAACGACGTTGTTACCTTCATTTATATTGTTGAAAATCGGATAAAAATTTTACTTGTTTCCATTTTACACTTCAATAATAAATAATTTTGCGTTTTTTTCGCAGGATTTAAAACGTTGCAGATGTCTTGTATATCTGACCAATCATTTTCGCTTAAATATAGCTCCTCAATGCTTCCGGCCATGTCTCTACAAAAGTCTTTCAATAATAAGAGTCTTTCCAACATTTATTGTTCTTCATCTTTTAGTCACCTTTCTAGCTCTACCTATTATCGGTGGAATACAGTCTCCTTTTAACTTTAACACATCATCCACGGCAAGCTGCAAGGTATATGCAGCGCACCTTACACTTCGTAGAATGGGGATACAGCCGGAATTTGTAGCAATGTCACCTATGGAAGCATCTAGTTTCGTAATAAATGCATTACTGTCATTTTCTTGTTCATCATTTTCTTGTCTTTTACTTTCTTCTTCGTCACTAATAATATCGCGTTGATGCTCTTCGAACAAACTCACCGCTTTGAGCATATTTGCCCCATTGTCTGTTGTTATACTGAGTACTTGATATTCTTTTAACCCATATTATCCCCAGCATAAAAAAAATAAAAAAACACCTTTTTGCTCTGAAATTATTTATTTTGTTGCGCTTAAGAATACATTACATGTGTAAAAAAAAAATAAAAACTCGAAACATACAAGAAAATACTGGTGCGTAAAAGAATCACTGGGAAAAAACATTAAATAATGTTTTGGGGCACATAAGACGTAATATATAATTTATACAGAAATATACAAAAGAAAGTTCAAATTCGACATAAAACAACTAAAAGTAGATTGCTTTTCAAATGTAACCAAATAGAAATTCCTAATATTTTATGATGCGTGAGGGCACCACTGGTAACACCCGGTTTCATTTTTGGTGATATTTTACACATCATGAAATATGTAAACATACATTACAATTATTACAAACGTAAATTGTTCGGCTGTGGCAGGTTCGACATCTCCTTCGGGCTTTATTAGCATTGATTATCATAACGCACTTCATCTATGGCAGGTGCAAGATTTCTTTGAGTAATTGTTTTATCAGTTTTTAAAAGTCGCAAAGCAAAGATTTAAAATCAAATCAATCACTTCGTCAACAAAAAACATAAAAAATATTTCAAGCGGAGTTTTTCCAAAAAGCCTAATTTTTAGTTCCGATCTAAATTCATCGGAAATAAGTGTGTGAGTGTACTCAATCTGACCTGTCTTCCATTTGACAGTAGAAGCAAGCCTATCGTTTGCACAAAGCATACGTCTTCTTTTGAATTCCAGGGTTTCATCATCTAAAGAGTTCCATTCAGGTTCAGTAGTTGATGAATTACAGGATTGTTGAAGCACAGCTGTATCATTCGGTGTATGTTAACTCGAAAGTTCCAACTATATCAGTTGGTTTCCCAAACTCTTGTAGATTTATGTTATCGTTCATATCTTCTTCGTCAGTCAAGATATCCCCGTCGGGTGGAATATAGACCGCGTCAATATGTTCCGTAAATATTTTTTCAAATTATTTTCACCATCAACTTACAAGGAAATGGAATGCTACTATACATAAGAATACGTAAATCCCAAATAATACTTACTCTGCCTCGAAACATACAAAAAAATACTGCGGAGTAAACAAACCACTGGGAAAAAACGTTAAATAATGTTTTGGGGCACATAAGATGTAACATATAATTTATACATAAATATACAAAAGAAAGTTGAAATTCGACTGAAAAGAACTAAAAGTAGATTGTTTTCCAAATAGAACCTGATTTGATACAAAAAAAACGCATAATATTTTATGGTACGTGAGCGCACCACTGGAATATAGACCGCGTCAATATGTTCCGTAAATATTTTTTCACGTTATTTTGAGCATAAATTTACAAAGAATGGAATGCTACAATACATAAGAATACGTAAATTCAAATGATACTTACGACTTTCATTGTTATCGTCCTCTTCCATCACAATCTCCTCCATAGCCGCCTCTAATTCCTTTTGAGTCAAATTCCTCGTAAATGCCATATTCTACGAATTGTAACGTTCACTGCACAAGGCACAAACTAATACTAAAGAACACGCTAATTAATGGATGTTTATTCTACATGCGCTGACTTGTCTAGACTTGCAATAACAAAGTTTTGTTTCACAGACAAAACCAGTGGTCCATTCACGCACCAGTAAATATTTTTAAAAAATAAAGCATAATCAATATAGTATTTCCAATGTATGTTTTCTGCGATGTACTCTACATGCGATAGATTTAACAAAAATGGCAATACAAATCCAAAATATATTTTATTACTATTTTGGACTTACTTGAAAATGTGATACAAGTTGATATTAAAATATTTCCTGGTGTGTATCACTCACTCAATGATTTCATAGAATAGGTGGTGCATTAACGCACCACTGGGACAAAATGGGTTAAGAATTCGATTATCATAATAAAGACAGTTTTGAACAATTTCGTTGTTGATTGAAACAAGCATTTTTTGAAAAATCCCTATCATTATTTGCTTGTTGAATTCGAAAGCATAGCTTAAAGCGCGTTAATAACGTATAACAACCACAAATAAAAATATTGTTTCTGTCACGAATTTTCATCATTGTCTAGAGGTGTTTTACTAGTGTTTAATTAATTCCAAACTATAACTATACAGGTTCTAATTTTGCTATCATATTTAACTCAATAACTGAAGAATGGCTTATTGAAATTATATTACAACTTTGCTATAAAATGTACAAGGAGGCAATATTTGGGCAATTAAAAATTTACATTTGATTTTTTATGCTCCGTTCGTCAATGAATCATCCGGTATATACCCGTTCGTATTAAATTCACATTTTATTAGATGGAGAATTTAATTTAAGAATATTGTACAATGTAGACAGGACATTTGACCAATTTACATGGTACCATGTAAACCCTAGTTAATCGCGGACCATTTGCGGGTGCCATAGGATATATATTATGTTCTTTGCAAGGAAACGTTCATATTTTATCTATCTTAGACCTGTAAAATGTAAAAAACGATCATCACCACAAGAGTTAATGCGGTAGCGACCTCCTTCCCTTCTAGTGTACTGTCCTTTTTCTCTGTGCCGATTTACAACTGCAGAGATTGTACTTCATTGGACATTCAACAAAATTGCCACGTAACCGAAGCCCTCCTCAACAGAAACAACCGCTCTAATGCTCTCTTCAGCCGTTAGTTACGTGAAAGACAATTTGGAATTTGGATAACTTTTTATATTTATTTCAATTGCAGACACTGATATATTAATTTGAAATATTGACAATATTCTGGAACTTTTTATTGTTTTAGGTGATGCGATAATTTTTGTTGAGCAATACTTAATATAATAAAATTGTGCATAACTGACATACTTTTTCTTTTTTCAAAGAAACTTCCACAGGCTACTGTAATACTTTTTATAAAGGTCTGGATTCCTCTTGCGTCGGTTTTTGTTGAGTCAAACTAGAAGTTTTATAAAAAGTATAACATAAATACTTGCTAAGCATTGGAAACATTAAAATCAGGTTTGATTTGGCAAAATTCAATTTTTTTAAAAACCGGAAACTTATTTTGAATGGAGAATCCAAAAATGCTATAATACACGTGGACTTCCAGTCGAGTCGATGTCGCGCTGCAGATAACACGTGTTTTAGAGTTCCAACACAAAATAGTCCATTTCTATTGTAAAATCCATTATTCTTTCGGTAAAAAGCCGTGAAAATACATATTGTGAGAGTGTGTAAGATGATGTCTCGCAGGAATCAAAAGACGGTCGCGGTAAGTGGAGCTGATCCACCAACTACCCAAGCTAACATTACGACACGTGTGGAACAGTTGGAACAAAACCTACAGCTAAAAGACTTAAAAAATCAAATTTTTAATGATAAGGATGTTCCAAGATCACCTAACGAGATAGCAATTATTATCGAAAAAATAGCATAATTTGAAAAAAATGCTTTGTCTGCCATCAAGGACCTAAAAACTGCTATACGTAAAGTGGAAGATGATACGCATAACTATCAACAAAAAAGAATGTTAAATGGTCTTATTATAAAAGGCGTTGGTGAGAAAAAAAATGGAATACTTCGCGAAGAGGTGTGGAAATTAATAAAAACACATTTTAATTCTGAAATATATACGGGTGATATCGATTTCTGATTCGCTTAGGCAGGCCGGAGGATAAGAAAAAAGCAAAGTCATTGTTAATGCGGTTCGTAAATGGTTGACTTCTCGGTGATACTTTTAATGCAAAGAAAAACTTAAAAGGTACTGAAATTGTAATGCAACGAATGGCTTACTAAAACCAATCTAGTGTTGTTTAAAAATATTCGTTCGTGGGTGTAAAAAACTGTTGGAACTGGAATGGTAAAGTGTTTATTTCTTGTGCGGATGGTACGAGGGCAGTGCCAAAATTTCCCGGCCTGAATATGAAAGAAACAAAGTAGAGTAACAATTTCTTATTATTTTTATTATTTTTCAATATAATCCCCCTTAACAAGTTATTAACAACTCAATCACTTTAAACAAATATTCTTTTGGTTTGTCTGCAAAATGAGCTAAAAAAGCCTCTTTTAACTCAACTTTTTACAAATATCCAAACAAATAATAGTTGCTGGGGGCCATATCTGGACGATAGAGAGGATCATCTATCTCTTGGAACCCACACTCTAAAATGGCAGCTTGTGCAACACCAGCAGTATGGACAGGTGCATTATCGTGCAAAAGCCGTACGCCTCTGGTCAGTTTTCCTCGACGTTTTACACGTATGCAGTCTCGCAATTTATAATATATTATATATAATGTTGCGTAATATTTACCACTGACAGTGGTATTAGTTTCTTTAAAATCTATGAAAAGATTTCTTTCACAATCCCAAAAGATCGTGGCCATCACCTTTTTCTTGACTGGCAGACTCTGAATTCTCTTGGAGATGCTTCGCCCTTACGACGCATCTCCATTGATTATTTTTTCGATAGGGTGTCATAATAGAGAACCATAGCTTTATCTCCCATCACAATAGTTTCTATCACAGGCTTCGGTTCCGACCCACAGAGTTCCAAAAATGACCGTGCACACTCGACACGGCGTTGTTTTTGAATAGCCGAAAGGTTTTTAGGAACCCATCTGGCATTAACCTTATGCATACCTAAATTATCATGCAGGATTCGGCGAACACTTCTTTCAGAAAACTTAGTAATTTCTGAGATTTCCTTTTCCTTTAAACGTCGATCACTCAATACCACCTCTTCCACAATCGCAACAATATCTTCCGTTATGAGCTCCACTAGTCGACCAGTTCTTGAATCATCTTCAAGGGACTCCTGCCCCATTCGAAAACGTTTTGCCCATTCTTTCACTACAGAATAGGAAGGAGAACTTTGGCCGTACACACCATACAGCCTTTCTTTAATAATTTCAGGTGCTATACCCTCTTTTGTCAAAAACCTTATGACTGCTCTATACTTAATTAGCGTTATTTGCGACATTTTTTTGGACACGTCTTGTTTAAAATGCTGTCAATAAAAAACTATTTGACGCAAGACTTCATTTTTTTATCGTGATACTGGAGCAGTATTTATGTTAGGCCGGGAAATTTTGGCGGTAACTTCGTAGTAAAAAACAGATTCGTGATGCCGCGGATGTGCCGAGGGATGTACAAACTTCTCAAAATAAATAGATTTTCGTTTTTTTTTATCTCTAACAGTGGTGGTGATGTAATGAATATTTTCTTTAGTTCATTTTGTGTTTCTATCAGTAGAAAGCTATTTGTTTTTTTCTCTTTTTTTTAAGTGGCACACTTTACTAAATAATAAATCGTTTGTTTCCATATATAATAAAAATAAGATAGAAATTTTGGTATTTTTAATACTCTTTCCGTTTTGGCATATTTGTCTTCTTAAAATATAAAAGTATATAGTAATTTTCTCATCTCATATGCCAAAGAAACACTGTATAAATTAATAATTTATGCATATACAGGAGTGGTTTATGCCCATATTTTGATTTTTTAAAATATTTTGAAAATATATTAAACACGTTAATCACAGAAACTGAGGCAGTCTACTGCGTAGGAGATTTTAACATCAACCTTTTAAATGTCGACGGTTGCGGTAGAAAATACGCCAATGATGTATTTCAAGGGTTGGGGCTGATACAGGTGTTAGAGGAGCCAACTCGTATTTCATCATCTTCTAGTACACTTATAGACTATATTTTAACTACGGAAGAAAGTACAGTTTTAGTAACTGACACAGTGGATATAGATGGTATAAGTGACCATGGAATTATTAGGTAAATATTGAAATTGCAGCTAATTTACCAATTTTTAAAACAACAAGAAATTTTAAAAATATAAACTACGAGCAGTTTAGACAAGATCTTCGGTCTATTCCTTGGAGCAATATTTACCACTTGTTAGATGTAGACCGTAAAGTTACATTTATTAATGAAAACATTACTACCTTACTCAACCTGTCCCTCTTAAAACCAATCCAATCACTAAACCATATGCCAGTTATATATCTATTTATGATGACCCATATAATAATAAGAACGCATTCGATAAGGATAAGCTTATTCAGCTTTTATATACTATAAATACAAGTATTGTGCATGTGCTTAGTCAGTCTCTTGAGTCGCTTCTTGTCGTAACGCTGCCTGTAAACGCTCGTATTGAATAAAAATCGTTTTTAAAAATACAAGTTTTACGGACAGAAATAAAATTGGCGCAGTCGGTAGGATACTTTTCGGTGTGTTTTCGAAAATTTACTCGATATTAATGCGCTGGATTACCGTTTTTGGATTGTCAGTGCATTGTACTTCTCGAAAGTTTCTTCGCGATTAGTGTGCTGAAACGCCAGTTTGGATCATCAGTGCATCGCAAAAGGGATCGTGACACACTTCTGTTTCAACAGTTAAGAAAAGGATTTCAGAACATCATCGTTACACGGGGCACTTGGGGCTCCTGGCAACATCGATCATTGGTACGCCATTTCGATAGCCAGTAGGACGAACTAGCCTGAGCCATCGTCCACTACAAACGGCATCGTTCTTGGGACAGTGCAGCTTCTCAACTGGACGTGACCATTTGATACAGGAACGAGACTAGGAACATATAATTGTAAGTGCGTTTACTAAACTGTTCCTTATAGTTGTGACTCCTGTTAGTTAAGAATTTGTAAAAGATTTTATGATATTTCATGAGGAAATTTAAAAATAGGCTAAGCGATATTACTTATCCTAGAAGAATAAATAGTGCGGAAAATAATCAATCACGTAGTAATCAAATAAACGAATTATATTCTGGTATTTCTTTGTTGCATTGTGTAAGTGAAGAAAATAATTCTACTCTTACGGATACTTTAGAAACTAGCTTAGATTTAACTATTAGTGAAATTAACAATATGGCCGACGCTTTGAGATCAACTGTTTCTCTATTAAAAAACTTCGATGGTACGCCGTCACGTTTAGAATTTTTCCTTAACCAAATTGATACCTTCTATGTAAGATATTTTAATAATGATCAATCACAGCAGGAATATGTTATCTTGGCAATAAAATCAAAAATTATAGGTACAGCCGAAGATTTTCTTTTAACTCGACCAGACCTTAGAACCTGGCCCGAGATAAAATCAGCTTTAATTCAGAAATTTAGTGATCCGATCACTCGTACTAACCTTCAAGAACAATTAATATTCTCATCGAGGAAAAATGATTCTATTCAAGACTACATTCAAAAACTCAAAGCCTTAGTCACTAAAATTAATACTAAGATATGTTCAGAAATTGAAAACGCTGAAGCTAGATCGATATTAATTTCTCAAAATGAATTAACCGCTACACAAAATCTTTTAGCAAACATTCCTAATGAATTGAGAACGTTACTTATAGTTCGCAATCCTCAGAATTTGGATGAAGCTATAGATACTATTAATAATTATGAAATATTAACAAGTCAAACACATTTTAAAAATACTTATCTCCAAAATAGTACGTCTACACGACATAATATGCAGAAACCATTAAATCTGATAAATCAATCTTTTAGACAGCCAAATCAACCCTTTAGACAGCAAAATTTACCATTTGGACATCCCCATCAAATGCCACAAAATCAATTCTTTAAACCTCAAAATCAATTTTTCAAGCCACAAAATCAATTCTTTAAACCTCAAAACCAAATTTTCAAGCCACAAAACCAATTTTTAAAACATCCGATGCAACAACCGCAAACTTCTAATCAAACTAATCCCCAAAATTCAAAAAATCAATACCCCAACCTATGTCAGGCGTGAGCATACAACCTAAAAGATCGTTTCCGCAAATGAGACCACAACAAAATTATTTTCAATCAACAGGTAAACCAAACTTTACATTTCAGGAATTAACACACGTAGAAAACTCTAACAATAATTACGAAATTAACGAACCACAAACAGACTCGATTAACTCTAATGAAAGTAACTATTACCCCGACTATGATGAAGAAGAATGCTTTGAACAAGAAAATGATATAATCGAACAATTTGAAAATTTTCAATTAACGGCCTCGGACGAAACCAACCCTGCCTAACTTTAAATAGTTTTCAAATAAACCAGTTACCATATATTGAAATCCCTAATTATAAAATTCGACTACTTATAGATACAGGTTCCCTGCGTCACTTCTTAGACCTTCGTTAGCCGAAGCTTATTTTCCAGAACTAATTAAACCTTATGTAAATACTCTTCAAACTTGCGCGGGTTCAAAGAACGCTACACATAAGACAACTATTCCACTTTTTACATGTTTTGGTATAACCGAACCCATTGAATTTATTTTATATCCCTTCCACGAATATTTTGATGGTATCTTAGGAATAAAAGACCTTTGTAAATTAAATCTAAACATTGACTTAAAAAATACTAAGTTAAAAAACCAATACATTGAAATTCCTTTCCAATATAGACAAAACTTTGATGACTATGTAGTAGAGATTCCCCCAAAAACTATACAAAAAGCAACACTTAAAACTAATCTGCCTGATAATACGACATGGTTAATGCCATATTATCGTGACAACGAACATGAAATACAACCAACCCTTGTAACAATTACAAATAAAACTTATACAATTGATATATATAATCATTCGGAAAAATCAATAGCCCTCGAAGGTAGTATTAATAATAACTTACCCTTAGAACCCTTCGAACTTAATAATTTTGAAATCTTTAATTTCGAAACAACGGCCTTTAATAACCCGACAATAAAAAAAGAAATCACTGGGAACATCGATATAAAAAATTTAATACGGCATGAACACCTAAATCTAGAAGAAAAGGAACAGCTCTTTAGACTTATTAAAAAATTTGAACAAATTTTACATAAACCCGGAGACACTTTAACCTTTACAAACCAAGTTAAACATATTATTAGAACTAGTGATGAAATTCCCGTACATGCGAAAAGCTATCGATACCCGTATATCCATAAACAAGAAGTGAATAGACAGATAGAAGAAATGCTACAGGGAGGAATAATTCGACCATCAAGTTCTCCCTGGAGCTCACCAGTCTGGATAATACCCAAAAGGGTAGACGCATCCGGATGTAGGAAATGGAGACTCGTGATAGACTATAGGAAATTAAATGAAAAAACAATAGACGATAAATATCCAATACCGAATATCGCCGATATACTTGATAAACTAGGAAGATGCCAGTATTTTACAACAATAGATCTTGCTAGCGGATTCCATCAAATAGAAATGGACCCTGAAAGTATTCCGAAAACAGCGTTTAACGTAGAACACGGACACTATGAATACACACGTATGCCCTTCGGACTGAAGAACGCACCATCTACATTTCAGCGTGCGATGGATAATATATTGCGTGGACTATTGGGTAAAATATGTCTTGTATACATGGATGATATAATAATATTTTCAACTAGTCTGCAGGAACATCTAAACTCATTAAAATTAGTCTTTGAACGACTTTCGTCCTTCCATATGAAGATACAATTGGATAAATCAGAATTTTTAAAGAAGACAGTAGAATTCTTAGGACATGTAGTAACCCCCTATGGAGTTAAACCAAACCCGAAGAAAATTGAGGCTATTAAGAATTTCAAAATCCCTAGTACTCCAAAAGAAATTAAATCATTTTTGGGCCTCGTTGGATACTATAGGAAGTTCATTAAAGACTTCGCAAAAATTACAAAACCATTGACACATTGCCTAAAGAAAAACGTTAAAATAACCCACGATAAAGCATTCGTCTCAGCTTTTAATCATTGCAAGAATATATTGACCAATGACCCCATACTACAATACCCGGATTTTAATAAAACTTTTGTCTTAACAACGGATGCTTCGGACTATGCAATTGGTGCAATACTTTCGCAAGGACCTATCGGATCGGATCTACCAATAGCATACGCCAGCCGAACACTTAACTCTGCAGAATGCCATTATTCTACGACAGAAAAAGAACTTCTCGCTGTCGTGTGGGCTACTAAGTATTTTAGACCATATCTGTTTGGTAGGAAATTTACGATAATAACGGATCACAAGCCGTTACAATGGCTCTTCTCTCTTAAGGAACCTAACTCGAAATTAGTCAGGTGGAAATTAAAATTACAGGAATTCGACTACATTGTTCAATATAAAAAAGGTAAACAGAATACAAATGCAGATGCCCTTTCGCGTCCTCCTAAGGAAATTCACCCTGTAGAACTAATAAAACCACCATTAACACACATGTCCGCCGTATGCAAAAAAAAATGAAGGAAAAGATGATCAATACATTTGGCATGAAAAAATTAAACACTTTTTTGAATCACAGGAAAATTTGTTCGGACAACCACAGAAAATAATGACTGATAATGAATCTGCTCAATTTAAAAAATTCGAAGACAATTGGAAACCCATTGAACATTCAAATATAATTAAGGAAGTTAAAGGTGATTTATTTGAACAGAATAACTACTCGCTAGCACATTGTGTTGCAGCTGACCTTGGAACAAGGCATCGCCGTAGACTTTAAAAATAAATTCAAAAATGTAAAATATCTTCTAGACCAAAATCCAAAACCAGGAGGAATAGCTACGCTATTTGATGACAAAAATAATAGATTTATTTATTACCTAATTACTAAGGAAAAGTCCAATAAAAAACCTACTTATTTCACATTATGGAAAGCCCTAAATAAAATGAAAACTCATGCTAAAGAAAACTATATAGTAAAGATAGCAATCCCTAAAATAGGTTGCGGCTTAGACCAACTAGATTGGCAAAAAGTAAAAGCAATGATCGACTATATATTTAAAAATGAAAATATAGAAATTCTTGTATGCCAGCTACCAAATCAAAGCGACATCGTAAAGAACCCCAAAATTAACATAATTTCACATATCCAAATAAAACCTCCGAATAAAATAAAATATCAGATATCACAACTGGACGAAGAAAACAACCCTCAACCATCAATAAGTGAGCAAGTAACGAAAAACGAAAAAAGCAACTCTGATACGGAACCTATACATTCATCTATGGAAAACCCAATCATAGGAGCACCATACGTTAATAAAGCAATAAATACGTTTAAAAATCAAATTATATTTAAGTGGACTGACAAAGAACAACCCCACGTTCAAATTGAAAAACTATTTGAAACTAAGAGGAGAATAATGATGTACATAAATGAAAACCCAATAATGGAAAGAATTCAAATATTATTACCAGACAACTTACCACCAGATACTTACTGCTTATACTTTTGGAATAAGGAATTAGAACCGGTAATTATAAGAACCTTCCAGGAAACATTTAAAAATAATGCATTCAAATTAGTTATCTCTAACACCTTGCTTGAAGACGTAACCGACCAGGACGAACAAAAAGAAATAGTAAACAGATATCATACTACAAAAACATCTCACCGAGGAATGACGGAAAATATCAAAAATATCAAACAAAAGTATTATTGGCCAAGTCTTGAAAGAGACGTAATTAACTTTGTTAATTTATGCGAAGTATGCCAGAAAACTAAATATGATAGACATCCTTACAAGGTCATTTATAAACTAACGCCAATTGGATCTAAACCTTTAGAACACATATATATGGATATATATTCAATCTCAGGACAAAAATATCTTACAATATTGGACAACTTTTCTAAATTTGCAGCGGCATACCCTATCAACGAGACATCTCTCGAAATATGCCAAAACCTAATCAAATTCTTTTCACACCATGGTACGCCAAGTAAAATTACAACTGACAACGCGCAGACATTTAAAAGTAAATTACTAGAGGATTTGTGTAAAACATATAAAATAGAATTACACTTTACTACACCATATAACCCAAACTCGAATTCACCAGTCGAAAGATTACATTCAACTATTAAGGAAAGTCTTGTTGCCCTTAGAAATGATCACCGTACCAAAACGATTCAAGAACTAATGGATATTGTAATTCTAAATTATAATAATAGTATACATTCTTCCCATGAATATACTCCTTTCCAAATTCTAAAAGGAAATCTTAATTACCAACTAAATATCGAGAAAAACTTGAATCAACTGCAAACCGATTATATATATGACCTCGCACGTACTTTCGACGAACTTGATGAAAAAATAAATATGAAACTTAATGCCAAGAAAGCGAATGTCTTAGCTAAACTAAACGAAAAACGTGAAAATGACCCTGAAATACCCGAAGGTACAAATCAATTAATAAATACACCTCAAAAACTAGTTCAAAAACTACAACCTAAATATAAGTTAATAGAATTTAAAAATCAAAGACACCCTAAAGATGTTAAAAGACGTTTGTAATTTCAGGTATAAGATTGAAAGCTACTGTACTCCTACTGCCAATGCTTGTGAGTGTGCAATATAAAATAGAAGAAATAGAAAATCCTCTATTACCAGTCTACGAAGGAGATAGTTATATAATAACGAACTTCCATCACGTCTACTATCATGTTAATCTAACTAATTTACAAGATAGTATAAAAGCAATAAAGTCAACGCTTTTAAGTATTAATTCGACTTTAAATAATTTAAATACACCTATAGGCCACTTATTGATAACCCGAACTCTAGATCTTATAGACCAAGCAGAATCTATTCAAACTTTTATTAATCATTATACTACTTTACATAAAAGAATAAAAAGAGGACTCTTTAATTTCTGGGGAAAAGCTCAAAAGTATTTATTTGGTACTTTAGACGCAGACGATGGTAAACATTATGATCAATATATTAAAACACTACATGAAAATCAAGAAATTCTTCATCAAGATATATCCTCGACTCAAACGATTGTTAAACGACTAACAAAAGACATAGACTCCCAATTGAATAATATAAAAAATAATCAACAAGAAATACTAACTCAGATTAACTATTTAGCAAAAATTACACAGACGCTAACGACGACATCATATTTTATTATCTTACTCGATAATTTAGAGAACAATCTCCGCGTTATTAATGAAATCCGTAGTAACGTACAGACTGCTATTAACTTCGCAGAAATAAACGTAATGCATCACAGCATTTTTAAGTATAAAGAACTTAAGAACGTCATCGCTAAACTTGACCCGAAAGCACGAATTCCCTTTGATAATATTATTAAATATTATGAGGTGATACATACAGACGTTGTAATTAAGAATGAACTTATTATATTCTATATGGCAATACTTTTAATATTAAATAAACCATTTACTCTCTATCGTATCTACCCGATACCTGTAAATAATAATATACCTGTTATAAATAACCCATATCTATTAAAATCCATGGATGATTTCTTCAACCTAAAGGAAAACTGTTATAAAATTGAAGAAATATCGTTATGCCCACGAAGCTTACTTAATAAAAATGAACCATGCGTTCCACAAACAATTAATTTAACTAACCATTGCCCAATGATACAGGTAAAATACTTGGAAACCTCAGTTACTCAATTAAAAGACAATTCAATTTTAGTAATCCCCTCTTCACAGGAAAAAGCATATTTCCAATGCCCAAATCAACAAAGTATTGAAATAATAAAGAAAGCCTCTTTAATTCTCCCGTTAAACTGTAACGTTGAAATTCAGGATAATAATTATGATTCTCAAAAAATAGACATAATTAATTTAAGACTAAAACTTCCATCAATTGATGAGAAATTGGTTCAGAATGTCGAACCTTTGCAATTAAGAGAAATTAATCTCGAAAATATAAAGGAGGATATAGTAAATGCCCAAAATCTAGCAACCTACCCACTAAAACGTTTGGACTTTGTAAAATTAGGTGTTCCAATTACTTTAATATTAATAATTGTTATTATAATCATAGGTATAATAATTTGGGTATATTGTTACTATAAGAAAAGACAACAAAATGTAAAAGTAGATATAGAACTGAAAACCCTCGAAAATCAACCCCGATTTTCTCAGACTTGGGGAGGGAGGAGTTATATATCTATTTATGATGACCCATATAATAATAAGAACG
The DNA here is from genome assembly GCF_029955315.1 of Cylas formicarius. Lineage (NCBI taxonomy): Eukaryota > Metazoa > Arthropoda > Insecta > Coleoptera > Brentidae > Cylas > Cylas formicarius. The sequence goes on along the minus strand of NW_026844334.1, from coordinate 29,889,055 downwards.
CATTCGATAAGGATAAGCTTATTCAGCTTTTATATATTATAAATACAAGTATTGTGCATGTGCTTAGTCAGTCTCTTGAGTCGCTTCTTGCCGTAACGCTGCCTGTAAACGCTCGTATTGAATAAAAATCGTTTTTAAAAATACAAGTTTTACGGACAGAAATAAAATTTGCCCCATGGCTAACTGACACCATACGACAGACGATGTACGACAGGGATAAATTTATGGCTAGATATAAAAAATACAAAAAACAAAACGATTTAGGTTAATGCAAGCAGCATAGAAATATGATAACAACAGTCATTCGTACAGAAAAGAAAAGCTATTTTAATTTTCAAGCAAAAAGCGTAAAAAATACATGGTCCGCCCTAAAAACATTGAATATTACCAAAACGCAAAATACCCAAATCCCCGAAAATTGTAATGACGTAGATCAAATAAATCAATATTTCATTAATTGTGTTCGAAAACTTCTAGTTGACGATAACTTAGTAAGCTTCTATAATAATCGTTTAAAGGATACGGTACGTTCTGCTTTTTCTTTCTCGCAAAATCTCAGAAATTGACGTTTTCAACATAATTTCAAGTGTCAAAACTACTTCCACTGGATTAGATAATATTAATATATTAACAATCAAATTGTGTGTACCTTTTCTCCTGTCTTATATTATTCATGCCATAAATTTTTGTTTAAAACTCTGTTTTCCCAGGGTATTACCACTAGCAAAAATATCTAAGCCGCTGTCATATAATGACCTACGCCCAATTAGTATTCTTCCTACATTACATGACAAAATTATTGAAAAAGCGATGGAATTACAATTACAAAACCAACGTAATCCGAATTTAGGAAAGGTCATAGCTGCTCCACAGCTTTGGCAACAATTACGGATGTACTATGGGCTACAGATAAAAATAAACTAACAACTCTTATTATGTTATATTATAGTAAAGCATTTGACACTCTTAATCATAGTATTTTGAATTCAATATTGAAATATGTAGAGGACTGACGCAGAATGCACAAAAATTATCTCGATGATAGATCACATGTTGTGACTTCTGCAAGAAAAACTTCTCTTTCATTATATATTACAATCGGTGTACTTCAAGGTTCAATTCTAGGCCCCCTCCTTCTTTCAATGTATGTGTCGAACTTCCCTTCTATTTTTCAGTCATGCAGCCCACATTATTATGCTTTACCCGGTCGTTTAGTCCCGATGAAAGCATCCAAGCTCTTTCTACCCTTAATTATGATCTTGAAAATTTAAAATGAATTCTCCAAAAAACACTGCTTGCAACTCAATGCAAATAAATCGGCTGTTATGATATTTTAATACTGGGTGAGCCAGTTAAATTCTATGAAACTTTTTAAAATCTAGGAGTGGCCTTAGATCAGGATATGCATGTAAGTTGTTGCCTCCAGAAAGGTTATATGAACTTAAAACGGATATATCAACGCAGAAATGTCCCAACCAGAGACGTAAAATCAATGCTGCGTGACTCGCTGGTCCTTCCTGGTGATATTGTTTAGGCTCCGTGTCTAAAAAGCACAGATATAGGATCAATATAGAAACTTCAGAATTCGTGTTTAAGTAAGTAATACGTTAAAACTGAATGATTGGTTAAATATGCAGAATAGAAGATACCTACATAGAGCAACTTTCCACTTTTGTATTTTGACTGGTAAAACACCCTTGTATTTGTATCGCAAGATTCAATTGAAAACTGATGTTCACAACTTAGATATTCGAATTAAGGGAACACTAACACCCCCTCTCCACAAAACAGAATTATATAAACGGTCTTTCTCCTACCAGATCTCAAAAGTACTTAACAAATTGCATCTTGAAGTTAAAGAATCAGTTTCAAAGCAAACATTTAAGGAACAAGTGGCGAGAAACTATATTCAGAATAATGAAAATAGGGCTGTTTAATAACCATGTTAGCTAGTGTGATTTTTTGTTGTTGTCAAATTTCTTATTTTCCTTATATTTATAAAGGGTGTTTTTTTTTCGATGTGTAGAACTTTAAGTTGCCATTACTGTTCAACATGGCGACCGATTTAACAGCTTTCAAGTGATTTATTCTCAGTTTGGTTTGGCAATTCATCATGAATAGACTCACGCCTGAACAACGCTTGCAAATGGCCCCAAAACGAGATTGCCGTTGTTCTCGATTTTCATAAGCGAATTTTGTTTAGCGATGAAGCGCATTTCTGGTTGAATAGCTACGTCAACAAACAAAACTGTTGCATTTGGAGCGAAGCTAATCCTCAAGTGTATGTCGAAACACCGTTCCATCCAGAGAAACTGACTGTTTGGTGCGCTTTATGGGCTGGTGGAATCATTGGTCCGTACTTCTTCAAAAACGATGATAGCCAGAACGTTACAGTCAATGGTGATCGGTATATAGCTATGATTACTAAGTCTTTCATTCCTGAATTGAATAACCATGATGTCCAGGAGATGTGATGTGAAAAGACACGTTTGGTGATCGCCTAATTTCACGTTTTGAACCTGTGAATTGGCCTCCAAGATCTTGTGATTTAACACCGCTAGACTACTTTCTGTGGGGCTATGTAAAGTCATTGGTCTATGCGGATAAGCCACAAACGCTTGACCATTTGGAAGACAACATTCGCAGTGTTAATGCCAATATACGACAACAAATGTTGGAAAGAGTCATCGAAAATTGGACGTCCAGATTGGACTACATCCGCGGCCGCCGTGGCGGTCATATGCCAGAAATCATATTTAAAATGTAATGCCACAAGATTATCTTTCGGATAAATAAAATTCATGTCAATCGAATAATCCATCGTTGTTTTATTGCAACTTAAATTTCTATACAACGAAAAAAAATACCTCTTATAATTATTGAATAATTGTCTACTGCCAGATTATGTAACCATAATTTGTTTTTCGTATGTGTCACTTTATTATTACTTTATTATTATTTTAATTATTATCTTGATTGGGTTACATGTAAGAACAGACTTCCAGTTATTTGTTTAATTTGGTTGAACTGAATCTCGCCCTTCTTTTTTGAATAAAGGCCTTTATTATTATGATTATTTGTAAAACACAATTTTGAAATTTTAAGCACTTTTGGGACAATAATTACATTACATTAATTGATATATGAAGCAAAATTTAAATTCAATTATTTTTTAAATGCTGTTTAAAATTTCAGTCTAATTTAAAATTACTAAACCACGCAGAAACCGGCACGAAAACCAGCAAATCTGAAAGTATAAGACGTGCTTAATTATATAGATAAACAAAAATGTTGGCAAAATAAATAAGAACTAAAAGTTCAGATTTTCACGAAATTATATATTTTGACACGACAACACCGTGTCTTTATCAAATGTAATATTTACAAACTACCTGCTTCAAAATATACCTAAAAATGACCATAAAATTAAATTAAAATTAATTAATGTTGTGGTGAGAATTTAAGTTTAATAAAGGAGAGGAATTTAAATTTAATTGCACGTTAAGCAATACATTTGAATGTCTCATTTTGTTAATCTCCATTGCTTCCAATAAATTTAATTTTCTACTTTTTGTGGCTGTATGTAAAATATCAAAATTGTCGTCAAAAATGTGGTTTTCTGTGTTTAAGTGTATAGCGTAATTAGAATCCAGACTATTGTTTCTAAACGCTCTTTTATGTTCGTTAATGCGTTTCTTGAAGGATCTACCTGTTTGTCCAATATAAAATTTAGGACAAGATCCGCATTTCAACCTGTAGACACCTGATTTTTGAGATTTTGGACATTTCGTTTTATTGTTAAAAACTTTCCTATTGTGTTCTTAAAAACTAAAAGAGGGACCATGTACTATTCAGGAGGCACTGATCCGGACCATAGATATGGAACGGCAATACTTGTCTCAGAGAGAATAGCAAAGTCAGTGACAGAGTTCATTCCCCTAAGTGATAGGGTCATGATGCTAAAACTACAAACAACCCACAGAAATTTAAACATAATCCAGATCTACGCTCCAACACAGGACAAATCAGACCAAGAAATCGAAGAATTCTACTCCCAAGTTGATGAAGCCATGCGACTGACAAGGAAGGGTGAAATAAGTATGGTTATTGGTGACTTCAATGCCAAGGTAGGCCGTGGTTCTGATGGAGATAGTGTAGGGAATTACGGTCTTGGAACGCGCAATGAAAGAGGCGACAGACTGATACAGTTCTGTGTAGAAAACAACCTAATCATAACTAACACCTTTTTTAAGCTTCACCCCAGAAGACTATATACCTGGAGATCACCTGCAGACAGAGAGGGGACGATTATCAGAAACCAGATTGATTTTATTCTCATAGGACAGGAATTCAAAAAATACATAAAAGCAGTGAAAACATACCCTGGCGCAGACATTAATAGTGATCACAATCCTGTGGTGATAGACTTCAAACTCAAACGATTTATGAATACCAAAAGGGAAAAGACCACAAAACAAATAGACTTTGCACAACTGAATAACACCAAAAAGAAACAAGAAATAAGTTTGAAAATAGAAAGAGAAATAGAAGCAGCAGTCAGTTTGGCACCAGAAAGGGAAATAGAGACGACATGGAACATATTTAAAAACAAAATAACCAACATAGAGGAACAGGACATCGGCTACATAAAGAACGACAGGAAGAAAGAGTGGATGACACAGGAAATTATGGACCTAATGAATGAGAGAAGGAAACTTAAAACAAAGCCGACAGAATACAAACAACTAAATAGAACTATTAGAAAGAAATGCAGAGAGGCAAAGGAACAATGGTTGATAGCAAAATGCCAAGAAATAGAGGAGCTACAATCAAAACATGACAGCTTTAATCTGCATAAAAGAATAAAAGAGATGACAGGCAAACACAGGCGACACCATGCATCAATACTTAGGGACAAACACAATGAAATAATTACGGGAATAGATGCTAAACTGAAAAGATGGCATGAGTACATCGAACAGCTATACAACGACGAAAGAACACACACCCCACCCTCATATAACAGCGAACTAAACGAAAAAGGTCCAGTAATATCCAAATATGAGGTCATGCACGCCATCAGATCACAAAAAAATAGAAAAGCTACTGGGCCAGACAAAATTCATGCAGAAACACTTAAACTAATAGCAGATAATGAAGGCAAAAGCTTGGATTTGATAACATCACTGTTTAACAAGATCTATAGTTCGGGCAAGATACCAGCCGATTGGCTAAAGTCAACTTTTATAACGCTGCCCAAAAAAGTCAATGCCTCTAATTGTGACGATTATAGAATGATTAGCCTCATGTCCCACGTGCTCAAAATATTTTTTAGAATTGTCCACACAAGAATATACAGGAAATGCGAACTGCAAATAGGCGAAACTCAGTTTGGATTCCGAAACGGACTAGGTACACGCGAAGCACTCTTCTCTCTGAAAGTGTTAACACAAAGATGCAGGGACATGAATGTAAGCGTATATGCATGTTTTATCGACTACCGCAAAGCATTCGATTGCGTCAACCATCAAAAGATGATCGAAATACTAACAGCAACCGGTATCGATGAGCAGGACTTACGTATTATTTCAGAACTTTACTGGAGGCAAACAGCAGTGGTCAACATCGAGCAAAACATATCAGATGAGATACTGATCAAGAGGGGAGTTCGCCAGGGTTGTGTGCTGTCCCCACTATTGTTTAACCTCTACTCGGAGGCTATATTCAGAGAGGCAATGGATGGAATTAACGGAGGAATAAAGATCAATGGCATCAGCATAACCAATATCAGGTACGCGGACGACACTGTTGTCATGGCAAGCAGTCCGTCCGAGCTACAAATCATGATAGATCGCATAGTCCATTATAGCCACTTTTTCGGATTGCAATTAAATGTCGCCAAAACCAAAACACTAGCGTTCTCAAAAACGGTTACTCATGTACATCTAAATGTTAATGGGAAGCCAGTTGAACAAGTCGACTCAATCAAATACCTGGGAGCCAATATCAATAGCCAATGTAATCCGAAGAAGGAAATATTGTCGAGAATCGAGCAGGCGAGAAGAACATTTATGAGCATGAGGGTATTCTTCATAAGATCTGACATAAGTCTTGAGCTCAGATTGAGAATGGTGAGATGCTTCATCTTCTCTGTTTTGCTTTATGGATGCGAGAGCTGGACACTCGATGCTCAAACAGAGAAGAGACTAGAAGCGTTCGAGATGTACATATATAGAAGAATACTGCGGATCTCATGGGTACAGAAAATCACCAATAATGAGGTTTTGAATCGCATGCACGGGTCTCGCGAATTATTAAATATAATAAAACAGAGAAAAGTGCAGTATCTTGGCCATGTTATGAGGGGCGAAAAATATGAATTTCTGAGGCTGATAATAGAGGGCAAAGTCCAAGGTAAAAGATCGATAGGAAGACGTCAAAACTCGTGGCTCAAGGACCTCAGGAGGTGGTTTAATCGCTCATCAATAGAAATATTCCGGGCTGCAGTTTCCCGAGCCACAATAGCCATTTGGATCGCCGACCTTCGAAAGGAGAGGGCGTAGTAAGAAGAAGAAGATTGTGTTCTTAGTACTGAAAGCTATTTTTAAACCACATTTTGACAAATGTTTTGAAACTTTTTCACTAGGTTCCCCTATGTATGTAATTGTTTTTTAAATTGTTCGTGTTCTGTATTAGGTTTCGGATAAATAGAGTTTACTGTTGTATGGATTTGTTTTTTATTTATAATTTTATCGATAATGGACGTATTGTAGCCGTTATTCAGTGCAACTTGTTTAATGTTGTAATTTTTTGTTGAGAGTGTTAAGAAGTCTGTGTATAAAAAATGGACGTAGTAGTTAAGTCTAAAAAATTAATAGAGTTATCCTGTTCAATCTCGATAGTGAATTTTATACGATTTTGTAATGAGTTAATGTAATTAATTTTTTTATAATTACATTAACTCATTACATAATCGTATAAAATTCACTATCGAGATTGAACAGGATAACTCTATTATTTTTTTTAGACTTAACTATTACGAAAGCGCAACACAAATTAGATTTTTCAATATATCATCAACCTTCGACACGAACACAGTCAAACACAATAGCTCAAATCACCCTTATACACACAAAATGGCTGCATTTACCTTTTTTATACACCACACCCAACAGAAAATTACAACAAAGATCTTAATATCATTAAACAAATTGCACTGAACAACGACTAAAATCTATCCATTATAGATAAAATTATAAATAAAAAACAAATCCAGACAACGTAAACTCAATTTATCCGAAACCTAATACAGAACACGAACAATTTAAAACCATTACATACATAGGAGAACCTAGTGAAAAAGTTTCAAAACATTTGTCAAAATGTGGTTTAAAAATAGCTAACAACACAATAGGAAAATATTTGAAAAACAATAAAACGAAATGTCCAAAATCTCAAAAATTAGGTGTCTAGAGGTTGAAATGCGGATCTTGTCCTAAATTTTATATTGGACAAACAGGTAGATCCTTCAAGAAACGCATTAACGAACATAAAAGAGCGTTTAAAAACAATGGCCTGGATTGTAATTATGCTACACAGCCAGAAAAAGTAGAAAATTAAATTTATTGGAAGCAATAGAGATTAACAAAATGAGACATTCAAATGTATTGCTTAACGAACATTTAGATTTAAATACCTCTCCTTTATTGAATTTAAATTCTTACAACAACAATAATTATGGTTTTATGGTCATTTTTCGGTAGTTAGGTAGTTTGTAAATATTACATTTGATAAAGACACTGTGTTGTGTCGTGAAAATCTGAACTTTTATTTCTTATTTATTTTGATAAACGGATTTTCATCAAGTAAAAGCCACCTCAGTTCAAAAATTTTGGCAAAACTAACTAAAACGACCACATACAAGCTGTTTGTTGTTTCGTTATTTAAGTTTAATCAAGATTCAAGTAATATCACTTCCAGCCTAATGAAAAAGGACGCTAAAAAACTATAAAGTAAAATAATTCAAAAGTTATGAGAAAATGATACTTTCTAAAATCATTTTGAATTGAAAAATTGCGATTTTCTTAAATAGTACACCACACATATTATTGTTTTTCTGAAAGATCTTACAAAAACCTATTATTAAGAATGTCATACCCGTTTTGAATACTTTGAGATTCAGATTCAGATTAAGACCGTTGCTAAAATATCTGTTGGCAAGAACTTTATTGGAGACGTAGATAAAGCAACAGGCATTTAATTTGGTGAATTATTGGTGAAAATAGCGTCCAAATTTTAAATTCCTAGAAAAAGTAAATACAATTAAAAACCCATTACTAAAAATGAACTTTTCTTATTTTTAATTATTAATATTGCGCAATAAATGTAAAAAATATGCCCTTCTACTTGGATACACATGTTTAGCATTTTTCGCATATTTTCTTGGACGCTTCTTAGCATAAATTCTATTCTCTTGCACGAGTCCGGAATCTAATTTTTTATATCTTCTGGTGTTCACATCTTTAACACGTGAATGCAAAAAGAAATCTAGTGGTGTTAGGTTACATGATCGAGGGGGCAATCCAATGGATCCACTTTTACAGATCTATTTCTGTGGGTAATGGTGATTAATAAATTCAAATATCTCCCTATTTGTTGGATCTCAATGTTTGCAAAAACTTTATGGGTTTTTGGGTTAAGTTGTTCGCGAAAAAAATGTTGTCATATAACTTTTAAATATTTTATTCCACATCACACATCCAATGGTTTGGGTATTGCATTTCCCGTACCCAGAATTGATTAGCTGTTGATCAATAATGCATATTATGACGACCGACTGCACCGTTACTGCGAAAGTAGCTTCAGACAAAAATCTTCGATCTGCCTTTGTTGTTTAATTTATAACCCTTTGTTTAAAATCACGGTCTAGAAATTCTTGGTGTAGAAGGAATGATATTTGCTAGCTACTTGACGATTGATGACCTGGGGATTACCTTGAAATTGAATTAAAATTTCCAATTTCTTTTCCTCATTGGTAGCATTCCGATTAACCACTTTCAAATTTTCATTAAACACTGAAGAGGTTGTCTAACTGGTATACGTCTATTAGGCACTCCGCCTAAAAAAATAATAACGTTAATATCAAATATAATTGTGAAAACTAGTATTTCATTAGGAATATTAAAATATTGGAAAACCTATTAGGTTTAGGTATTTATTATTACTAATAAAAAAAACGAAGAATTTTAAAAGGAAATCAAAGCAATATTTTAAAATAGGTTAATTACCTAGTGCTGTAAGCTTTTAAATAATTTATAGTTGCACATCGTGTCGATGTTGAAAACCTTTGTATTTTCCTTTTCTCATAACTTTTGAACCCAATGATATAACGAAATTTACTCCATAATTGACTCAGCCTCTACAGTTTCCTCAAATAAAATATATTTCTTCTTAAGGCTCAGAATTTAACAGTAACAAGGTAGTAATATCAATATCATTTACAATGGGTCCAAATTTCATTCCAGCATTCCTTCTGCATGAATGTCGTTTTGTTCTGGCTAAACCGTTTGTGATATTTTTTAATCTGTGTGTGAGAAACCAGGCCGCTCCTGGTATATGGAAAATGTGTAAAATGATTCCAGTACACAAAAAGGATCACAAATCACACACTATTTCCCTTACCTGTAATTTCTGTAAACTTTCATATTCTCTCCTACAGGAAAAAGTGTTGTTAAAAACCAAACAGTCTCCCAACAACATGGTTTGTATAAAGGAAAATACACCATTACCGATGTAACGACTATGTCTATGTATATTTCTGAGGCTATTGATGAAGGTTCTCAAATGGATGTCATATATCTTGATTTTTCAAAAGCGTTTGATTGCCTAGATCACGAAATTCTAATCCACAAGCTCCGTGCCTTTGGATTTTCCAAATCGCTTGTTAATTTGTTTTCTTCATACTTCTCTAACCACACTCAGCACGTCTATGGTCCAACTTCCGATGAATACATTGCGTCGCGTTTCTCCCCCATTTGGGTCATTAATATTTAACATTTTGTCAGTTGATGTCAGTTTTTGATATACGGGGAAGACATAAGCTTTTTTAAAAAAATCCGGTCTCCATGGAATGGTCTTATTGGAGTTTGGAGCAAATCAACAATTGGTGTCTAAATAATAACATGGAACATGATAAAGCAAAGCGTAATGTAATCCCTTTAAGCACCATGAGTGCTGTCTTTGTGATTTGGGAGTAATGCTCTACTGGAAATTATCCTTTGTTCCTCATGTTACTGACAGAAGCCTCAAAAACCTACGGATTTATCATACGTTACACCAGAAACTTTATATAACCCATATGTCAGATCTAAGCTGGAGTATGCATCAGTAGTTTGGTCTCCTAGTTAGACGGACTATGTTATATTGTTGAATAGATTGTTAACTAAATTTGGTTATGTGTTTCTTAGCGACCGCCATGGTTACTATTATTTAATGACTATTTAAAATTTTAAGTAACTTGTTTTATTGCTCTGACCTATTACAGAGACTAAATTTTGTGGCACTCCATAATAACTCTAGACACAGAACCACATTTTTTCTACACCAAGAACTAATACTTTACAATGCTCGACACGATTTTTTTTCGAATTCTACGGGGGCAGTGCCAAAATTTCCCGGTCTGAATATGAAAGAAACAAAGTAGAGTAACAATTTTGTATTATTTTTCAATATCCTCCTTAACTTCAATGCACTTATTACATCTCTTTATTAAAAACTCAATCCCTTTAAAAAAATATTTTTTTGGTTTGTCTGCAAAATGAGCTAAAACAGCCTCTTTTAACTCAACTTCGTCGTTAAACCGCCGTAAACGTAAGTCCTTTTTCAAATATCCAAACAAATAATAGTCGCCGGGGGCCATATCGGGGCTATAGGGAGGATGATCTATCTGTTGGAACCCATACTCTAAAATAGCAGCTCGTGCAACACCAACAGTGTGGACAGATGCGTTATCGTGCAAAAGACGCACGCCTCTGGTCAGTTTTCCTCGACGTTTTACACGTATGCAGTCTCGCAATTTATGTAATAATGTTGCGTAATATTTACCATTGACAGTGGTATTAGTTTCTTTGAAATCTATCAAAAGAATTCCTTCACAATCCCAAAAGATCGTCGCCATCACTTTTTTTGTTGACTGGCAGACTCAGAATTTTCTTGGAGATGCTTCACTGTTACGACGCCACTCCATTGATTCCTTTTTCCATAGAGCCGATAGCCGAAAGGTTTTTAGGAACCCATCTTGCACTAACCTTATGCATACCTAAATGATCATGCAGGATTCGACGAACACTTGTATCAGAAAGCTAAGTAATTTCTGAGATTCAGGATCACTCAATACTACCTCTTCCACAATCGCAACAATATCTTCCATTATGACCTCCACTGGTCGACCAGGTCTTGAATCATTTTCGAGTGACTCCTGCCCCATTCGAAAACGTTTTGCCCATTCTTTCACTACAGAATACGAACGACAATTTTAGCCGTACACACCATGGAGCCTTTTTTTAATAATTTTAGGTGCTAACCCTTCTTTTGTCAAAAAAATTATGACTGCTCTATACTCAATTTGCTTTATTTGGGACATTTTTTCGTATACCTCTTGTATAAAATGCTGTCAATAAAAAACTATTTGACGTAAGACTTCAATTTTTTTTTTCGCAGGCTACTGAGGCATATATATAAAAGAAGGCAAAGTTTTATCGTGATATTGGAGCGGCATCTATGTCAGGCCGGGAAATTTTGGCGCTAACCTCGTATTACTAATTAATTAATTAGAGTTAATGTTTATATTATTCTAGGTTCGATTTGGTAGCTATTAGCTGCTGTACTGAATTTAATTGGGGTGGATGTGTAATATGGGAGAAAAGAGGCTTAGCCATAGGAAGCCATAGGGCGTGGCAACTTCGTAGCGTGTAGCGCGAAGCAGCTTTTTATTTTAAAAAGAAGGCGCTTCGCGGTTTCTTGTGCTAGAGGGGCGCATTGTTTCTCTATAGTGCTTCTGCGGACCACTATGGAACTTTCGCAAAATCAACGTAATTTTATTGTGCATGCACCCTGGATGAAGTATCTTTCACATCTCGGCAAACTTTGGTAAATTCAAAAATTTATGCGAAATAATAGCGATTCCCAATTACATTTTTTCAAATATCTGGCGCACCTTGTATAATAGACGAATCTTAAAAGTCTCTGTCGACACTGTTTAAACCAAATTATCCCATGTTTTATAGTTTTTCATTTACGGCTACCGAAAAAGGCAATTTCCAGGATCTTGTTTTTTTGACAAATAATCTACACACCCTGTACATAATCCAAAAAATGCCGCGTAAAAGTTATAGCCCTAGATCTCCCACGTTTCCCGGTATATGAATTTTTTCAATAGGATATACAGTTTTCGAGAAAATACCTCTTTTCTGAAACCAGTAATAGGAACCGTAATAGTACACCGTAATAGTGAATGACGCCATCGCGTCTAGATTGAGTGAGAAATATTGCGATTTTCAAATAGATTTTTTCAAATATCTCGAACAGCGTACGTGACAGACGAAAATCGTAAATACAAAAATTGTAAATTTTGTTGGTACGAATTTTGAATGACGGTTAATAATTTACTCCCTAAAAGAAGAATTTTAAGGGTCTTTTAGATTTTTGTCTATAACTAAAACACCTTGTATATAATCGAAAAAATGCGTGAAGCAAAAGTTATAGCCCCTGATCTCCCACGTATTATGGTTGAAAAAATTTTCCGACCGAATGAATGGTTTTGTCATGTAAAAGAAACTGACATCTAAACCACAGATTTTAAATTATTGCCAATTTTCAATAATAGTGGGAACTATTCAGTTTTTTTGAATTTGCGGCACACCCTGTATATTTTTGAAAAATTATCAAGAATAAAAGTTTATAAAGCTGTATCCTCTGCGTCTACTGGATCAAGATTTTTTTGGTCTTTGCAAACGGTTTTTGAATAACAGTCTTTTTTATAGGCTCTTGCACACGCGATTTTTAATTTTTTTAAAATACTTCCCTACCCCCCAGCCCCCTGCATTTTCAATAGCTTCCGTCACAGGACAAAACTGCATATATGTGCCAAATATGAAGCTGCTTCAAATTTCGGACACTTATCGTGTTTCATAGCAATGTTCAAAAAACAGTCGAAAATCGCAAAGAAAATATGGATGCCGGCGTCCGATCGAGGCCATACAAGCTTATGTATCTCATGGAGGGTTAAAAAGGACGCAAATTTCAATTTTGTAGCTCGAATGGTTCGAAAGTTATTCAGAAAAAACCAAAACACGAGAACGAAGAACGAACAGACAAAAAACAGTCTTTTTTTCGACGGTGATCATTTCTATACCAACGGCTATCCCGTAGGGCCTACCGTTACCGAGATATAAAATTTTTATACGATCGTAGATTACTTTCGAAAAATTAGATTTTTCGAAAGTAACAAGAAGGATAGCTTGGTATTGCTTTTCCTTCAAAATTCATTTTTTTATAGTCAGTTACTCGATATGTTGAACTTTGTACATAAACTGAATAGGAAAGGTGTATTATGTAGTGACTTCAAATATTATCACAAAGAAATTAAAAAAGGTAGAGGGAAATTAACAATATACGTTTCTACTTAGGTTGATCATGAATTTTCAACATTTTTCATATTGACAAGCCAATATCAGATCACAGATGACTCTTATGTAATATAAATGCAAGTTAAAATACACACACTTAGGTTGCGAAGATCTGTATAGGAGGCCATAAGGTCTTTTGAACAAATACTCTTTGATCAAAATTGATTTAAGAACTAAAGACAACTCTAGAGTTCCATATGCAAAAAATTCTTGTAGAATCTCGAGTATAAGTTGTGTGTGATTTTTTTGCCTTTTACTGAAAGAAACAAAGATGTGTGACAATTTACGTGCATTCAAAAAACAGTTGAATCTTGTGATTATTTGCCTGTGCTCCATAGAAGAGTAGTTTAAGTAGAGTGTTTTTTTGCGTTCCTTGTTTATAGATTACTATTTATAATTTTGGATAAGTGGATTAAGCGCTATTTTATTTTATTTTCTGACGATTTCGTATAAAAAATATGTACTTGTCGATTGGGAAAATTAAAGATTGTTATTATTGGCATGTTTATAATTAAAGGATAAATTGGATTGGATAATTACAAATGTGGTTGTAAGTGACTCAATTTACAAACAATAATACGAAAGGTCGAAACAAATTAGATTGACCATTTTCTTAAAATCCAGATAACTTAATTTTTCACCTTTCTCGTACACTTTTGAGATAAAGTTTCATAATTCCTTGAAATATGGGCAACGCCGATTATTTTGTTCGTATTGTGTGCACTTAAACGTCACTGAATATTTATTTTCTCCCACGAGCAGAAAACTTTTATCCAAACGTTCGTATGACAAATTCGGCCTTGAAAGAACTGTTTAGCAAACAAAATTTTCCGCCCGCATTTCCTCGCTTTTCCGGTCTCCCCGCGGAGCCTTTTACCAAAATGTAAGTAAACGAATTAATGCGGAAGCATTTTTTACCCTGCAACATTATTCGTTTGTGGTTCGTTAAATCGGTGGTCATTTCATTGTGGCTAGCCATAGTTTTACAGCATGAAAGCCACGCGATTGTTCCTTTTCGTACCGAAGCTGAACTAAATTTTAAATCACTTATAAACGATTACAAACGTCCATGACCTGGTTTCTCAAATTAGACTTTAGAAAGTAATTGAATTGAAGCCAAATATCGGAAGGCGGAAGCATGTAAGTAAAAATGGTACCTGATAATTACTAGGCTATTGAAGAGAGTAACAGAACGGGAAATTTCACCCAGTTTGATTCAATTGATTCATAAAAATATGTATGATCTTTTTTAGTTATCCGATTCTAATAAATACACTTAGTTTTCAGTTTTTTAACAATCTCCATGTTGTCTTATGTATTCCTCCCATTATTTCTTCACCACGGGGTAAAAGAAAATGAATGGCACTTAAGTATTTTCGTTTAGTTTAAAGCATCGGTATTTGAAATTGGTCCCTAGTTTTGCCAACGTTATGAGATTAGCAGTAAAATGGCGACATTTATAACAAGCAAAACATGTTGCTATTATTCTCGAAAAGTTATTTTAGACATATAGGATTTTGTTAAAATAATATTACACAAAGTTTACTATATAAGAGACTGCAGACATATATTCCCGAATAATCGGAGTTCGATGGTAAACTGTTTTTTAATTGTTGCCTCATAGAAAAACAGCAGGTCTATAAGGCTTAAGATTACGACAAATAAATTCGTCAGCTGTTGCGGAACACAATCACGGAACCGCATTCTTGCATGCAATCAATTCTTCTATCAACGAAATATCCGAGAATCTATAGAAATATATAAGCAACCAAACAATCTTAACCGCGACTCACCTTTCACCAATCAGTCATGCGAGACAATGTGCAAACAAAATTAAACAGGTATATTTTGTCGCAATCTTCATCGGACTCTCAAAGGTTTTGGTAA
Source organism: Cylas formicarius (assembly GCF_029955315.1). Taxonomy (NCBI): domain Eukaryota; kingdom Metazoa; phylum Arthropoda; class Insecta; order Coleoptera; family Brentidae; genus Cylas; species Cylas formicarius. Next base: position 29,873,483 of record NW_026844334.1, on the reverse strand, counting down.
TTATATCAATTTTTCTTTATTTAGGTGGGTATAATCTCATTAAATTACACTAAGAGAAACAATGACGTTAAATATATACAATAAATTCATTGCTAGGAATATCTATATATAATTACATTTTAATTTTAAATGTCCAAATCTAATTCTGCCTCACTGTCAGAGTGGGCATTGAGTATAATTGCAATAGGGTATACGTTGTTTTATACAGAACTATAAGAGTCTTCAATTTTTATAATGTGCTGTACTGAATTTTTCCAGCTTACAATTGGTATGTTATTAATTAGGTTTTATAACGCTGGGACTTAAAATAGGATTTTCTGCTCTGACATTTGCTTTTACTTTACTACTCTACGCATATTGTTTTTTAATTTAATATAAATTTAAGACTTCCAAAAGTTGCGCTTTTCAGTAACTGAATTCAAAATAAATATCATTTTCTAACAAATATTCCTGGATTTCAGTTTTTGAAATTGATGAGGCTGGTGCTTTGCGCACCAGAGGGCTGTGGAAGCTTGCGTTATCCAGGATAATAACACTATTGTTGGAAATACCTTTTCAAATCAATTTTCAAAAAGTTCGGCACTTGTATTCTCATGATAATTCAGCGAGTATTATGGTGATGCGTTTTCCTTTATTTGAAGGTGTTTTCGTCTGACCGTTTTGAGTGGAATCAACTTATCCTTTCGACACAGCATGGTGTGTATCGAATCATGTAATCATCAAAATAAATTATGGATGTGTTATCTAATCTATCTCTTTCAATTTCTTGAAGGTAATTAAATCTGCAAGCGAGTAATCTGTGTGATTTCATTACTACTTGCCTTTCATTCATTTTGCTGCACTTAAATCCCCCTTTGCAGACAACTCTATGGACGGTGGCAGAGCTTACACTTATATTGGCTTTATCTTCTTCCAGCTTCTTTTTTAGTGTATCTAAGGTAGGAACAACTTTGTTTTGATAAAGGTAAGACTTCTCAATAAGTCCTGATTACTATTGTCTAGAGGGCGAGTTTGACAATCACTTCGATTATTCCTTTTCATCAATTCTCCACCACTAATAGTATATCTTATCGACGATACTGGTATTTTTGTAAGTAGACTATTTTCTTTTAAAGTTTCTGATTGAATAAATCCTCTACTGATTAAAGTTTTACAGACACTGTTTTGTAACAGACAACAAATGATTTGGACTTAATATTGTTATTTTCTCATTCAACACTGCCACATCCAGAACATTTGTAAATAGTATAGCAGCAGGTCTAGTGGGACCTGGAAACTCAGTAAAAGTTCTCGATAAAGACAACCAACCCGAAACTCAAATACTTTAAGAAATATATTGAGAAGATTAAAGCAGTATCGAAGTAACAGAAATTGTAACACAACAGTGATGCCCTAGATCATTGCGAATGAAATTCTTTATGAATTATATGGGCGTAAGTGAAACGATTTGTAGCACTACAGTCAAAACGAAAGATCCTGGCTAATATTTGATTAAGCTATCGAGAAGTGAAAACAGAGGATTGACGAGAAGAATTCTAGCAAGTTATAAAAGAAAATATGTTAATTATAACCTCAAAACGAGGCGACAGTTCCACAAGTGTTTAATAAAAGAAGAAATCTATGAGTGTTGCAAAAAGTGTGAACACAAAAGCTGTTTCTAGTAAAATGATCTTTACTTGTATTATCTTGAATTGTCACTTAATTACATACAGGGTGTTAAATAAATTTACTTTTTTTTAAATAGAAGACCCCATATCTTATTAAATTTCTAAATACCTCTTTAAAAGGCGAATCCGGAATGCAAAGATTAAAAGATCATTTAACTGGAAACAACTAAGCCATCCACACTGTACCTAATACCTAATAATGCCTATTTTTTATTCTGGCAATCTTGGTTAATGGATAACAATAGCAAAAACCTACAAAACAAAATATAAAAATGTCTTTACCATTAGTTCAGGCATTCTGTAGTCCATTTGCATACCTAATGAAGTTTGATTACTCTAAGCCTTTCTGAAATACACTTTAACGTAAAATACTAAAATCGAAAAGTAATAAAAGGTTTTTATTTATTACGGAAAAATTCATATAACTTACGTTTTACGAGTATCTGAACCCTATTTATTTCGCATATATTTTGTGTTTCTGCACACTTCACTTTTGTTATCCATGTGTAGACCGACTCTAGCTACATATTTCTATAACTATTTTGCTATGCTAATAATGTGTATGGTAATAATAATGTATGCCTGTGTTTTGTCCAAGGTGTTATGTGGTCTATAATAGTATTATAGTAAGCATAATATTTTCGTATTAGCTAAAACGATTGATTTTTCGACATTTTTCTATATACCTATAGATTCAACAATATAATTTTTTATATTTTGTTTAGAAAATACGATTTTGGTTAAACCAAATGATAGACTTAATATTAAACAATCTTCAATCAATCAAAATGAAATTTGATGGAGGTGTAGTAGATGCAGAGTGTGTGATATTTTTTGATTTACAATGTTCACAAGTAGGTGCTGGTGTTCTGCTTCTGTGGCAGCAGGTCCCCAAACTTGAAGGAGTTAACCACAAACTTCACTTCTGTATAAATTTGATGTGATTCGTAATGTGTAGGCAAGGCAAGAGAGCATACGAAAATTTCGAGGAGCAATCGCGATATGGTACTCTGCAAATACAGTTCAATTGACTAGTCAATTGGCCGAAATAATTTTAAAAATATAATGAAGTTTATATTAATTTATATGGTACGTGACGTAACCGTCGCGTCGCGACATTCTGAGATATAACAAAGCTGAACATAAATTTATTTAATTACTTAATATTATTAATTAATTAATATTAATTATAATTAGAATGTGGGCCATTGGTGTGGCGTCCTATATATGAATGTCATATTAATAGCTTGAGACAGTTGCTTAAATGCTCAGTTTTTAAGGCAGATAATATATGTCTCCATAGAGGACTTGATCATAAGGTACTATAATAATTCTTTAAAATTTCTGTATCTGCTTTTGCATGACAGGGTAAACTCTGGGTGGCTTTTAAGCAAAGTAAAATTTTACGTCCCCAGAATTGAAGCCAGATTTAATTAGCTTTGTACTGAATTTTCATTATTTTTCTCTTATTTATATATTTTCTGTAATTTTGTGTAAATCTGTTGAAATAAATTTGCTTATTATTATAAATAAGAGCAAGTGATTCATTTAAGCAACTGCTACCAAGCAACAAACTCCGCCATTTCTCTTCCCCTTTTCTTATATCGTTTGTTTACTCGGTTTTGGGAGGCCTCTTTGTTATTATACAGGGTGTCCGATAAGTAATGGTACATGGCAAAATAGGGGACTTTTTAGGTAACAATATTACAATTTCAAGAAATTTACCTTGATATTAACAGAGATACAGGTCGAAGTTGCAATTGAATTTTTGAAAAATTGGGGTTTTTTCATATTTTATTTATTGTAAGATTATTACAACAAGAGACTCAAAAAAACATCGACTATTTTCTGAAATTTAATTTTAAACTAAAGTCAAATACAAAAAATATTAAAAAAGATTTCTATTCGGCAGTAAGTGTTCAACATGATAAGATGATTAGAGACACGTTTATTTGAAAAACTGCCTAAATTTAAATTTTTATTCCTCTGCCATAATTCATTTCGAGTATAAACTACTTCTTCATGCACTAGTGATTTCATAAACCTCCAAATGCAAAAATCTATAGGATTGAAATCTGGACTCCTAGGCGGTGTTTGACTTCCACGACCAATCCAACGATAAAGAAAATTATTATTTAGGTAGTCTCTAACATGTCTCGAAAATGCAAAAAACTGAGTTACCTAACAAATCGTTTATTGTTGGCAATATCATTCAGTTGTAAATTGCAGTTTTCTGCCACGCATGTTTATTTCTAAACTTATATGCATATAAATGTTGCTTCATCTGTAAACATTATCTTATTTTATTTCCGACTCGTGACCAAACTCCCATCTAGCTGGCTCTAAACAATATTGCACAGGAGTAAAGTGATATAGACCCATCCAGCTCCGGTTTCCCCCCACAGAATCTCTCTTGGACCGGAACGAAATAGGTTTTCTTAGTTTTTGAGTATGTGCGTATAAACATAAACAAACGTTTTGTGTAAACAAGTGTAAGAAGTGATATCTTTATTGAAAATCTGCATATACTAAGGCGCAAAAAAGTTAGGAACTATAAAATGGAAGAAAAGTACCGTACGTACAATTAAACACAAAATCATAACGCCTCCATGTACGAGGTTAGCACCAAAATAAACTTTGTCTTCTTTTAAATGTGTATCTTAGTAGGCTGCGAAAAAAATATTGAAGTCTCTCGTCAAACAGTTTTTTATTGACAGCATTTTAAACAAGATGTGTCCTAAAAAATGTCGCAAATAACCCAAATTGATTATAGAGCAGTCATAAAGTTTTTGACAAAAGAAGGGTTAGCACCTAAAATTATTAAAGAAAGGCTGGATGGTGTGTACGGCCAAAGTTTTCCTTCGTATTCTGTAGTGAAAGAATGGGCAAAACGTTTTCGAATGGGGCAGGAGTCCCTTGAAGATGGTCGACCAGTAGAGGTCATAACGGAAGATATTGTTGCGATTGTGGAAGAGGTGCTATTGAGTGATCGACGTTTAAAGGTCAAGGAAATCTCAGAAATTACTAAGCTTTGTGATACAAGTGTTCGTCGAATCCTGCATGATCATTTAGGTAAGAATAAGGTTAGTGCAAGATGGGTTCCTAAAAACCTTTCGGCTATTCAAAAACAACGCCGTGTCCAGTGTGCGCGGCCTTTTTTGAAACTCTGTGGGTCGGAACCGAAGCCTGTGATAGAAACTATTGTGAAGGGAGATGAAACTATAGTTCTCTATTATGACCCTCTTTTGAAAAAATAATCAATGGAGTGGCGTCGTAAGGGTGAAGCACCTCCAAGAAAATTCAGAGTCTGCCAGTCAACAAAAAAGGTGATAGCCACGATCTTTTGGGATTGTGAAGGAATTCTTTTGATAGATTTTAAAGAAACCAATACCACTGTCAATGGTCGAATATTAAAATTAAATTGCGAGACTCCATACGTGTAAAACGTCGAGGAAAATTGACCAGAGGCGTGCGTCTTTTGCACGATAATGCACCTGTCCATACTGCTGGTGTTGCACAAGCTGCCATTTTAAAGTGTTGGTTCCAACAGATAGGTCATCCTCCCTATAGTCCAGATATGGCTACCAGCGACTATTATTTGTTCGAATATTTGAAAAAGGACTTACGTGGACGGCGGTTTAATGACGAGGCTGTTTTAGCTAATTTTGCAGACAAACCAAAAGAATATTTTTTTAAAGAGATAGAGTTGTTAATAAAGAAATGCAATAAGTGTATTGAAGTTAAGGGGGATTACATTGAAAAATAATAAAAAATTGTTACTCTACTTTGTTTCTTTCATATTCAGGTCGGGAAATTTTGGCGCTGCCCTCGTATAATTGTTTTTCCAACTCTTTTTGAGAAACACTCCATGACTGATAGTTTGCTAGGGGGTTTTAAACTTATGAGAGAAACCTTTTATACATAAAATTTATAGCTTTCTTTTAAGCAAGAGCTATTAGAGCGTAACTTATTTTTTTGAAAGAAAGCATCAAGCGTCACTTGTTGGGAGGCCCTGTGCATTGATTGTAATTTAATGTTTGTTCTGTGCCATATATGTACATATGAAGCCTTACTGTATGACGTTATGTTATATATTTATATGTGAACTTTTTTTCCTGTTTGGCTTGCTACAAACGATGCTATTGTAAAGTAGTCAGTAAACTATGCTTGTATAATTATATATTATATGTTTTTACTACAAGACGACGACTTATTTTTATTTGCCACAGACAATTTTTTATTTTGTTTTACCCCTTCCAGAACTGATTTTTTTGGCAATTAATATAATAATAATAATAATAATAATAATAATAAAAACAACATGAAAAATTACTATAGATATAAGTATAGATAAGTGTAAGTAAATTAGAAAAACATGCACCGAAATGCTTGAAATAAATCGCAGCCATCCAAGCAAAACCCAGATATTGTTAAAGCCTCGTTTAAAAGGAAAAATCACTTTTCCAGATAGCAAAGAAAAAGCCTTGTATATTAGGTAAGAAAACAATAAATATCAAATAGGGAAGGAAAAGGGAAAACGTAGGAATAAAAGGAGAAAAATAGTAAAAGTTGAATCAAAATAAACAAATATTGCGAGATACTACCGTTGACGTTTAAGAAGACTAAATTTTAACTTAGCCCTAAATGCATGTAATGTAATGTAGGCACCACAGATCAGTCCAGAGAGTTAACTAGTGTAAAAATATGACCTTTTAAATACGTAGTTTTTGGGCTTACTTGTAAAGATCTTCAAATAGAAAGACGTAATATGCAACTTGAATCTATTATGCGTGATGAACCCACCTGCAGTTCGGAGAAAATTTGAAAATCAATCTAGAACATGAATTTGGAAGTTTTTGGATTCGTCTTTTATCGGCTGCGTCAAGGCAAGGTTTGTAAACACTAAAAACAAACAAAACAAACTCTTGGTCCCTTATGATGAGTAGTATCTATAAAAATAAATTAACTTTTTTCCAGTTTTTCAATTACATGCTGACGGAAACGAAATAGAATCATAAAATTGCAGGGGAGAATCATTAATTGTTAAGAAGAGCGTATGTTTTGAATTTTCAACTTGAACATCGTTTCCGAAAATTACAGAAGTTGATTTAGTAGGATTAATTTTGAGTCGATGAGCCTTAACAATATTATATGTTATTTAAATCAGACTTTATATGTTCATTACTTTGCTGAATGTCACTGAAAGCTGTGTATAGTTGAGTGTCGTCAGCATAAAGGTGATTTAGCGACATGTGAAACTGAGAAGTATATATAGTAAAGAATTAAAATGAAAACAATATTTTTCTCGCATATTCTTCCTTTTGTGTAAAGATATTTATGTCGAACGGATGACATGTTGGTTATCGTTTCATCTGATCTTTCAAGTAATGTTCAACAATGGCAACTCTTGTGAAACTTACCCAAGCATATTATAGCACTATTGCCCTCGCAATAAAATCTAAGGTGATTCTGGAGTTACTTATAGTTTCGGTTAGTTATAACCATAATGAAATAAATAAATAACAGCAAATATTTTACAGAAAACACAGGGTGTCCAGAAATAACGTTCGAATACAGGGCGTCAAACTTTAAAAAATATATAGGTTTTTAATCACTATTTTAACTATCGTTTAGGTATTTAGGTATTAGGTATTGTTGTGTGTTGTAACAAGAGGCTCATTTAGAGTTCATTAAATTAAAATTATGAAGTGCAATGGCATCTCGAATATTTGTTGCATATCCGTAATTGGCCGCAGATAAAATTACACTAAACATAAAACTGACAAATTCGAAGGAACGTGGATATCGGATATTAATGACATTAATAAAAAACCAGATGAAATCTGTTGCCATTTAGGGACATGCAGTAAAATGAAACAAGATTTTTTAGAAGCTTGACACCCTGCCGCATGAAAAATCATTCTTATTTTTTCATGTAAAATCTCTTAAATTATTCGCACGCCCTGTATATAGGACGCCTTACAAAACTCGGTCTTCTTAAAGACCTATAAAAACAGTTACTTATGAGCCCTTTATAAATATCCATTAACTGATAATAAAACCTTAAGCTGCGAAAGATGAAAGTTAGCTAGGTAGCCACAAAATGAATTATATATCGACCATGAAACTGAATGGAGAAAACCTACTAGAACTAACGTTGTTGCAGTTATCTTGATTAATTTTGACTGATACTTTTTCTGAAATTTTCTGTTTGCTTTTAATTCTCTACAGTGCATCGCAGAGGCGGGATATTGTTGACTGCACCAACGAATAAGTAAAACGCAGATATGAACGTTACATCTCAAAGTAGATGAGGAAAGTGATTCTCAGAGAAGAATGAGAAGAGTCAAGGACTTAGTGAATCAATTCTTGTATTCCAGAATTAAAGTCAAGTGTCAGTAACAAAGTCAACAAACAACTGTTTGACATTCCGATCTCCTATGCTAGTGCCTTTTTGACCGAATAACTATTGTTGATGTGTTGCGGGTTCTATGAGATTTTGGAGGTACGTTACTCCCTACTTCAAAATGTGTTACTTGAAGGCGTCACATTCTCAAGCTTTAAGATAATGTTATTAAAGGAATTGCATCATTTAAACATGTTCGGACAATTAATATATAAAAGAAAATGTGCGGCTTAGTACTATAAATATAAAGATTTGGCATTTGTTCGAAGAGAGTAATGCGACCTAGAATCGTCACATTAATCAACAGAAAAATTAGAATCTTTAAAGGGTTTTTTGTAATATTGTTTGCAATTAATTATCAAATAGAAAATAAATTGTTATAAAAATACTGATACGATTGCAAAAGAAACACAGAATTCTAAAATTCTGATTCTAATTGTAAGCTAAAAGTAGAATAATACATTAAGTTTTTCAGAAATGGCATTACACACTTCTCTAATGTTATAATCGAAGTACTGCTACACTACTACCCAAACAATATACCATTTTCAAATATACATAGTTCATTAATATGTGGGTAACCAAACCCATTTATTTTTTAAGTTATCCTATACTTGGCTCGAAGTTACTTAAACTCATTCATACATGAGTCAATATGAATGATTTTAATTTTCGTGAAAAGATCCAATGGAACACGGTATATTATATTTCGATTAATTACGCCCATTAATTCTCTGTCAGTTTTTTTAAGCATTCCTTATACCTAAACTTAGGTATACACCTTTTATGGACAAAACAAAAAAAAATTGTGATATTATGAGAAAATTCAATTTTTTGAAAAAAATATTTGCTTCTTTCTATTAATTTAGAAATTTTGCATTTCTTAAAGTCCAAAATATTATTGAACTATGAAATAATGTTCTCAGATCGCCTCTTTTAGTGCAAATGTATCTAAATATAGTATCAAATAACGTTGTAGGGACCATTTTTTTTAAATACAGTGAATGGGTGAGTTTACTTAGAGTTTACGTACTTTTAAGCAGGGGTTGCAAAATATGTTAAGGATTATTAAAAACGAAGTGAGGCGGAGAATGTGATTCCTGCATGATGGAGTTCCTGCGCACACCATGTTAATCTAGTTACGAACTACTCAAATCATTTATTTCCTCAACGGTAATTAGGAAGAGGTGATGCCATTAAATGGCCACCTAATTCTCCTGATCTAACAAAGGTGAACTATTTTCTGTTAAATACTGGGTGTACAAGACTGCTCCCACTTTTCAAGTGTCATCCAATGCTATTGAATACTGCTCAATTTTTAAAGACTTTGTTGGAGCATGTATCGAAGTCGAAGGGAGACATTTAGAGCAAGAAATAATGTGAAGCCTAATTAAAGAGTTCTTTTTGATTTCGCATTTTTGTTTTTAGTTTTTAAGTATTTTTATGGAAATACCAGCAATATTAATATTGTATTTTTAATACTATTCCTATCGTAAAACACATTTTCAGGTTGTGCTATTATGTAATGTATGTATTCGTTTATTAAACACTCGCTCCGCTCGTGTCAAATATACTCGTGACTCAAATACGGTTTACCACATTTATTGCATAATATACCATAAATAACATCTTGCCATCTATTGTTATTAAAAAATAATATGTATTTTATGATAAATTATTTTGCGTTTGTGGTGTCAAATTTACCTATAACCCTTATTCAAGGTATATACGAATGCGTTAGTTTAGAAACATTAAAACCCAATCGATTTATCAGACATCATTCTGATACGACATTAATGTTATCCTAAATACTGTCTTGTTTATCCTATATACACACTGTCGCAATTAGAGCATGGAATTTCATATACTATATTACTTCTTTTTGCAACTGGAATTTTTGCTTTCAGTTTAGTAAGGAGATATGTTTTTTGTAAATTATAACTTTTGCGTCCTATTTGAATTATGTCTTCTTTGAAAATGGTTTGGAGTTTTTCTGATAACCCAGGTATATATGGGAGTGGTATATATTTGCTTTGTGAATTTTGACGTTAGTTTTTGTTTACGTTATTATAAAATTTGTTGATACGTTTACTAAATATATTATTATTAGTATTATTATTATTATAATTATTTTCTAGAAGTGCGCGTTTTCCTTTTTCAATTGCGTCTGGATCGGATAACATTGCTCTGTCAGCGAGACCTATTATGACGGTTTTTTTTTTTGAGCTAGGGGATTCTTAGTATACCAACTTGTTCTTATTTCATTTTGCATGTGATGTAGGGATAAGTCCAAGAAATTAATAGTATTTTGGTTCTCAATTTCAAGCGTGAATTTTATTTTTTTTGGAAATTATTAAATAAGTTTAGTAATAAGTTTTCTTTTTGGAACTGCAGTTATGATGTCGTCGACATATCGATAAAAAAAAGGTAAATTGAATTGAATATTTCTAATAATATTTTCGTCTAGATACTCCATAACAAGTTGCGTGAAATTCCAAGCATAGTAGCAAAGAATATTTTGAAAAAGATCGAAATTACGATCGAAACGTTAATAGAAATTTAAAGAAATTACGTTATTTGTTTTGCGAGTTTTCGTTTCATATATATTACATCCGCCTAACCTAAAGCACCAATTGATTCACATAAATATTGAGTCAACGTTGCCAGATTGCTTGTGCAAGAGTGTTTTGAAACAAAACTCTGTTGCTCAACAAGAATATTATTCTTAAGATTAGAATAAGTACTAGAATTTCGAAGAATTTAGGAAACAACTCAGGAAACGTACATGATTCGATAATGGTATTGAAAATGCGAGTGAGTGATACAGTCCTTAACAAAGAAGCTAGAGATGCCATCAGTACCGGCTGTCAGTTTATCTTTCAGCCCCAACAGTAGCAACGTGGCCATGCGCTCAAAGAGACATCACACCTGTATAATTCTGATCAGAGGGAATATAGACCAAACTTAATGTCTTCCAAACGCATTTACATGGCTTGGATTCCTTAAATTATTCACCACCATAAGACAGAGAGGTCATCTCATATATTAAATTCGATATTGATCAAGTACTCCCTATATGCTTTCACTGTTTGGGTTTTGATTTGACGCCTAAGAGTTTTGTATCTGGATAGCAACAAAGGGCTGCCTTTGTTTCGATAAGCACGAAAACTCTTCCCCTTTCTAAAGATTTGTATAATAATATCTCCATTATACCAGACCGAAAATCGTCGGCGTCTATTAAGTGGAACGCTTGATTTAAATAAAGGGTATCATAAAAAGAAATCAAAGGCTCGTCCATGTCAGAAACATCACAAACAGGATATTCAAACAATATTATAATCTGGCGAAATCTTCAGTTTTTTAGAGGCTTTGAGTACATCAACTCACTTTTAACAGGTAGCCTCCCGCTACCCGAATTAAATTATTCCCAATCAAACAGGATCAGTCGACACCTCAGGAGCGAAACTGTTGAGAATTGCCTTCATGTTATTTATGGTTTATAAACACAACGGCTTTATATGATTAACAATTTATAGTTTTTATAAAATCGCTAATCTAAGCCTCACCTAAATAATAGTAATATTATAATAATATATAATAATAATTGTTATATGGGTATGGATGAGATACGTGTATAAAAATTCAATGGTACCGTTTGTGCTCTTTTATTATTTCAAATATAATGCGCTGAATTTAAACGTGTATTAACAAAGGGAACACGAAACCTGCAGATAACTCGAAAATCGACGCCTACGTAATGAAATTTGCCCATAAAAAGGGAAATTCGGATATCTGCTCCATTGGAATATTAGTAGCAACGGGAAGTGTTTCAATAGTGGATTTAACTCAATTTGCATAATTATTAGCTGGATGTTATTATTTGCGAGGAAATTGAGTTCATTTAATGAAACGAGTTGTTAAAGGGTTATCAACTTTAGAAAAACATACCTATATAAATAAATTTAAATAGTTTGCATAAAGAGACAATAACATATATTGTTTCATAGAATGGCGTCTAGTAAAATGGCGAAAAATAAAAAGGGAGTTAAAATTAGGAAATTGGAACTCAGGGAGAACTGGGTGATAACAAAAGTTCGAGCAAAAACAAAACGCTTTACGAGAAAAGCAATTGTTTCATTTGAACATCTTGGTGCAAAGAGGATAGAGGAAGCGAGAACCATTCTGCTCAAGTTTAGAAGGTTCTTCATACTACTTCTCTATGTTATCGAAGCGTGGACTCTCAAGGCTGCAATCAGCAACCAACAAGGATTCGAAGTGTGGGTGTCTGAAGAAGTCCAAAAGAAGAAAATTTCCTTCCTGTGTCACATGGCACGTGAAGACTGACATTATTTCCAACGCCTCATTTTACAGGGAAAACTTGAAGGTGAAAGAATGAAAAGATTGTCTTTTCTCTTTACTGGACGGGACCCGATTCAAGAGATGAGGAAATGGGGCCTACGCACTTCACTTTAAGAAGAAGGAGATTTCAGTTGGTGAACTGTTGCATTTACGATTACAATTATATCACAAGTGTTGTGGAAATATTTTAGTTAATGGGAGAATTGTTTACCTTCTAACACATATTTTGCTAAGCTTTTGCAAGTTTTAAAAATCTCCCAATCTTTTTCTATTGACAAGATATTTTAATCGAGATTGGTTTAAAAAAATCACTGGTATTTTAATTACTAAGTACCACTTCAGACCGTTTTTATATTATATAAGAAAATTTGATTTAAAAAAAGATTTAAACTTCATTTTCAATATTTTTTCAAATGTTTAAAATAAATATAATCAAACACTTTAAAATTAGTGGTGAAATATTGTTAGTTCTGCCAATACTTCATTCAAATTCAAGCCACCCGCATGTTTCAAATTCTTGGTGTTTCAATTAAAATTAGGGAAACAAACTCTGTAAATAATTTATTATTTAATGTATGGCGAAAGTTATTTATAATGTAAATAATAGTTTTCGTGAATTGTATATCAGAAGAATCAAAAGCGATTATTGTGATTAGCATTTATAATTAATTTGAATTAGGAACCAATTAACGAAGATCATAAAATTTAGCGTTAAGCTTTGCCTTTTAGCAGTTCAGAGGCAACGAAAGAAGAACAGTACAGGTGTTAATATTTAGAGCTGGTTTGATGATAATATTTTCATTTGATTCTCGTTACAATCTTGACGCACCATTTCTATAGGTCATTCACACTATTGCCTACTTTTCCTAAAATTTTAGACATGCTGAAACGAAATTTTTTTTAGAGAAACCGAAATAAAAGTATTTGGAAAAAATTCTCACGAGGCTTTTTTTGAATCCAAGTGAAGTATAAGAATGTGTATATCAATAAAGATACTTTACATCATACAAAGCGAATCGAATACTAGTACCAGCTCGAAGGTGGTGTAAAATTTACTTGCCAAATAGGAGTTAATGTGCCGAAGAATTTAAAACGGCTATGGCTAAATTAAAAATTCCTCTCGAAATAGCAAAGCAAACTGCGAAGTCGTCGAAGTGTCGGAGAAACATCTGTATCATCTGTTTAAAAAATGAACATTCTTAGTTTGTCTACTATTGAATTAACAAAAAACGAACTGTACAATTTTTGAAACTAATTGAGCTAACACTTGCAACAGTACTTTCTCAAACTAAATCGCGAGCACAAGTCAACAATTTTTAAACTTTGAAAGTTAAATTAAATTTATAAGCATTGTCCACTATCTCTTAATGAAAATCTCGGTTTGTTTAAAAACTATTTTTATTAGTATAAGAACCAAAACCGAATTAAAAAATCTAAATTAAGTAACAAAGCCTCAAACAATACTTAAGTCCATTTATTATTGGAGGATCTTTCCCTCTTGGCCGAAAGACTTCGCTTAGTGGATTTTCTTGTATATTTCATGACCGAATTGTCCCTTTTAAATGACTAGCAGGAATTGCAACGTTCCATTGACGTTGACATCTGCGTTCCGTTTCTTTTATATCATGGTGGAACCTCTCACCTTGCTCCTCATTCACGGTATCCCGATTTTGGGGAAAGTAGGCCAGATATGATTTTAAGAAGTATGGTTTTATGCTCATATTGCAATTCCCTAAATTTCTCTAACATGTTTTTTATAATCTCCTTTTGATTTTGATTGTTTGTTATTTCCTAGGAAACATTTTATAATATCAGTAAATCAACACAAAGTCTGCCATTAATCAGCTTATTTGAGAACCTACAAAAAATCATTCCTTTAAACTTTACATCTGAGAGAACGGGAAATTTACCAAATAGGTAGTTAAAACATCTCCATCTGCTTCATCAGTCCTAATTTAATATGCAACGTAAGACAATTTTTCCTGGGTCAATAAGACTATGGTGAGGAATATTTTTGGATCCGTGAGTTAAATTAACCCTTTTTAGTCAGTTCTTTTTCACCCAATATTTGTGTCTGTTTTTATTGTCCCACCCACGAAAAAAATAGAGGTATTCCGTATATTCTGACTGCTGACCAAGAAGTCCCACAATTTTTAAGTCACCACACATCATAGAACTACAATCCTGGTATTTGATTTTATCAAGATCTAGTTCCAGATTTTTGCATAATTTTTTCTTTTCAACATAATGGGCAACAAGTACAAAAACAAAAACACGTCCGTGTTGCGAAATAACAGCTTTATGTTTTCTCTTAGAGGACTCCATAAAGAGCCTCCAGTTCTCAGAATTGTAGTCTGTATCGACTATCTTTGTTAGATTAGGAATATCATCGCAATAAACAAGATTGTTTTCGAAAAATCATTGCTGGGCGGGGCAAGTTCGTAGCGCCAAGGGCGAAACAGCTTTTTATTACAAAAGGAATGAACTTCGCGGTTTCGTGTGGTAAAGGGACGCATTGTTTTCCTATCGTGCCCCTGCGGACCACTATGAAACTTTCGCAAAATCGATGTCATTTAATTGTGCATGCATCCTGTATAATAATAATAATAATAATAATAATAATAATAATAATAATAATAATAATAATATGTCTTTATTCATGTTGACAGAATATTTAGAAAAACTTATAAAGAAGGTGGCGGTATTCAACAGAGTTGCTCATACAACCACCAGGTTAACCAAATAACATATAAAATATCCAGAACACAGACTAAGAGAATAACAATATAACCAAAGGATATCATTATAACGAGAGTAATGTACGATTGTCACAGATTACTGTAGTATAAGATTACTCATGTTTAATAGAACGGTAGAAAGTAAATAACCTTTCATTGAAAATTGAGATCGTGGGGGCACATCTGACACTGGAAGGTAATTTATTAAAACATTTTGAGGCCTGGTACGTAAAAGAACATTGAAATAAGGTTGTACGATGCTTAGGTACCCTAAGGAGTTCACGACTACGAGTTAGCCTGTTATGGGTATGGACCCCTCTAAACCACTTTTCATATAAATAGATAGGTTCGCGATGGAGTAGAATTTTATATAAAAAACGGCAAAAGTTTATTTCAAACTTTTCTTGGTAAGTAAACCATCCCGAGTTAATGAAACTTTGACTGATATTATCGAATTTCCGCAAATCATATGCAAACCTCAGACAAGCATTCTGCAATTTTTTGGAGCGAATCTCTTTCCCTCTGAAATAAGGCCGACCAATACACTGAAATACAATAATTAATATGTGACAAAACCAGAGTATCACAGAGTCTCAATTTATGCTCGTATCAAAGACGTCCTTATGCAAATGTAAGAGCTTAAGTTTGTAAAAAGTTTGTAAAAGTATAAAGTGTCCTTCACATCTCGTCGAACTTCAAAGTTACAGTAAACATCGGTAAATATTAAAATTTGCACAAATAATAGCGTTGTCGAATGATATTTTTTCAAATATCTCGCGCCCTGTATAATTGACGAAACCTGAAACTCTCTCTTGACACAATTTACGATACTGCTCAAATAAAATTTTAACAGTATTTCATTTCTCGCCAATAATTTACCCAGAAAAACGGAGTTTCTTAGCCCTGGATCTTCCACGTTTCTTGGTCCAAGAATTTTTTGAAAAAAGTGTTTCCTGAAACCATGCAGTGCGTCGTGATAATCAATGACGTCATCGCGTCTTGACAGCCCGCGAAAGAGCGATTTCAATATGGATTTTTTAAAATATCCCAAGCAGTGTAGCCATATTTTTTACGTTTTTTGATTTGCGGCTAATAATTTACTCTGTAAAAAAAATTTTCTAGAGCATTTAGATTTTTGCCTATAATTTGATAATATTGTATATAATCGAAAAAGTGCCTAAAATAAAGGTTATTGCACTGGATCTTCCGCGTCTGCTGGCTAAAGAATTTTACCGATCAGGTGAACGATTATGAAGGAAAACATATTTTTCTGGAAGCTAAAATTACCAAAAAAAAAAAAATTCAAAATATTTACCGTTTAAATGTGGACACGGACTTTTACTTCTCTGATAAATTTGACGTTGATATCTGCAAATTTACGACACTTAACACATTTCTCATTTAGCACGGAATATCGGGAACACCCTGTAAAACAAGTGAAAACCTTAAATACAAAAGTTTTTGCTGTCTATACGGGCTATATCGCAATATAAAAAAAAGTGATATCTGGTTCACAGTCTCTCAGATTTAACCAATTTTAAATAATAGAGAGACCCATTTTTCAATTTTTTTTAATTTGCGGCCCACCCTGTGTATTTTTGAAAAATTGTCAAAAACGAAAGTTTATGGAGCCGTATTCTCTGCGTCTTCTGGTTCAAGAATTTTTTTGATATCGTAAACGATTTTTGAAAAATGATGTTTTTTGTAAATCCTTGCACATGCGATTTTTAATTTTTTGAGAATACTTCCCGACCCCCCAGCCCCCCCAATTTCAATAGATTCCGTCACGGGGCAAAGCTGCATATATGTGCCAAATATGAAGTCTATTGCTTCAAATTTCAGACACTTATCGTGTTTCATGGCAATGTTACGTGGAAGGTTAAAAAGGAGGCAAATTTTAATTTTATAGCTCCAACGGTTCGAAAGTTATTCAGGAAAAACCAAAAGATGAGAACGGACAACGGAGAATGGACAAACAAACAAAAAAAATTTTTTTTTTCGACGATGATCATTTCCGTATCAATGGCGATCCCAGAGGACCTACCGTTACCGAGATATAAAATGTTTATACGAGGGCAGATATTTTCGAAAAATTCGATTTTATCGATTTTCGAAAGTAACAAGTTGGTTGCTTTAAGAAATACGCGTATTTTTACCACAGCAGCTTGCGTCTCAATTATCGACGTAGACGGTTAATCAAGGGTCGTCGAATTTTTCCACGCGTCATAATCCGCTACAAAGAGAAACCTTGGGAAATTGTGAAAAAATAGATCCGGCATCGGATCAGGGCCATTTCATATGTGCTTATGTGCCTCAAGGAGGGTTAAAAAGGAGACAAATTTCAATTTTGCAGCTCCAACGGTTCGAAAGTTATTCAGGAAAAACCAAAAGGCGAGAACGGAGAACGAAGAACAGAGAAAGGAGAACGGAGAACGGACAGACAAAAAAAATTTAACTGTGATTATTTCTGCACCAAATACGAGCGCAGATACTTTCGAAAAATTCGAAAAACATTGTTTTTCCATTAGTTCATTCCTTATAGTTACAAAAATTACAAAATCTTTGTTGACCTGTGGAATTTATAGCCAAACCTTAGCCCACATTGGATTATGCTTTAGCTTCGTAATCCTATTTCAATGACGCTTTCACCGCAGGTTTCTCGAGATAATAATCGAAAATACATTTTATTATACAATTTACCGTTTATAAGGAAATACAAGTATTCCTATGACAACGATTTTCAATTGTAACGGAACAATTACTGAAATAACATTAGATAAAATAAAATAAAATAAACAACATCGTAAAGAAGGCATCTAAACAGCACGTGGAACAGAGTTTCAGTTTCGTGGAGATTACATACAGTGCAATGTTCAGAATGATTGAGTTTCTATGACAAATCTTTATACCTGAATTTTTATTTAGCACAAATATATACTTATCTTTTTGAATGACACCGAACTCTTAATTTAGAGTACAGCAGAACTTAAAAAGACATCACTTATTTGAAGTTGAATTATTTGTACATTTTTCTCTATTTTCCGGAGGCGTATAACAATTTGGTTAAGAGAATGCGAGAGAAGCTAAGCGAATATGTTTTGCGACACTTATTCGAAAATATCAAACAAAAATATGGAGAGTATTTCTATTTGTTGACACCTCTCAAGAGAATGATAAATAGTAATTTTCATATGAATAGCGTATTGTGCGGGATAAAGAATACGCCGTTTTTTGTGAGTGGCATTATTTTAACACAATAAGATAAGTGACATGGATTAGGTATACAAATGTGAAGAAAAAATAAAGTTTTGCTTTATTATTCCTTTGTTTGAGGTTAAGTGGTACTTTTTTATACGTAAATGTAAAAGCTACAGATTATTGATAACAAGTTATATCGTACAACACACAGAACAGTTAACAAAGAAAAGTTATTTAATTTTTTATACTTTATGCGACAGGTTGTTATCACTAATACTGTGAATAAAAAAAAACATTTTAAAATTATTTGCTATAGCTGCCAATTTATAATTATTTACCGTTTTATGTGAATAAAACTTCTTTAATTCTTACATTTTTCCTAATTTTTCAAAATACTTGTCAAAACTTGTTGATTGTGAAACCATTATTCCATTTCAGAAATTTGGACATAAGACCAAATAATAGTCATGAACATCGATAGTGTGAAAGAAGTACCAACTGGACAAACGGAGCCTGTGGATTTCGCCGCCATAGGGTCTACGCCTTAGTTCCATCCTCGGTCCCAGCGAAGTACAAATTCAAAGGATGCTGCAGTGTTGTCCGTTTGAACTAGAAATTTCACAATAAAATGAGCATTTTTCAATCGAATATGAAACAGATTTGGCTATAATTTTCAGGGGCCTATGCATTTATTTAATTTCCGAAAACTGTTTAAAAACTAATTTTGGAAACAGTTGTTTGATAGCTTATTATTAATTATACAAATCGGTGCTCTTTTATTTAACTAATTGCATTTATTTAATGATATGACGAGCCATCCGTGCGTCTCGTTTTCATAAAGGGCTTAATATAACGTGAAAAAAATACGCCTGAGCTTTGTTAAATTCAATATACAAATCTATGTTATATTTTGAGAGACATAACACCCATAAAAATTGTTTTCCATTTGGAAGAGGCAAAAAAATGAAGGTCCTATTATAATCTAATTAAACAAATCCATCCAATAAAAAAAAACAAAAATTAGAAAATTGAACAATTACAAAAATAGAGGAAAAAACACTCAGGTTGCCAGGTGTAAGCGCGAAGCTGCAGATAGTCTTAACTAACATTACTGTAAACAGAATAAATTGAAACTCTAATTAAGTAATAATTCTCTTTTAGTGACTAAGAAGGTGATTAAAAACCTTAATAGCCACCTTAGGGGCTCTTTGCAGTTTTGCAGTTCTGTGCTGGGCGTTAAGCGAGACAATCATGATCAAATTTCAATAAATGTTTAAGTGTTCTCAACAAAAACACAAGCTAGAGCTAAATAAATAGCAGTTAATCCCAATATACCAGCTTCCTCAAAAAGTGGCCTATCGTTCTAACAATTTTCTTTTGCCCAATTTCGGTAATTATGGTGCAAATGTAAAACACAAAAACTTCACCCGATCAGTTTGATGATTTTGTAATGCAAATTGCAACAGAAATAACGAAACCAAACGATTCTTTAACTTACAAGGTAATATTATAAGCAACATAGCTAGCTATGTTCCTTAAAATGTGATAACAAATTTAACTCCTGGTAAGAATAAAGCTATTCCTCTTCAAATCAAAGTCTAGTTGGTGATTAAAACTTACAAAATATATATAGATTACGATCAAACAGCAACAGCAAAAGCTGTATGCTGAATGTGGGCACAATTAAATAATCAATTCGATATATGAATTATTTTATAAAAAATTTAAAGAAAAGGTTTGTATGGAGCAACTAGACGGTTATGATGATGAAAGTATGGAAATGGGACGTGATCTTCAGAAGAGTTTGTATGAAAATTAGAACAAGAGTTTAAGATAGCTGCATGGCCTGTTCCTTATTTGTTAGGGCAAGAAATTTGAAAAACATATAAAATTTTTAAAAGATTTGGCATGCAAAACTGCAACCCAGGCAATTAGGCAAAGAAAGTGTATTCGAAACAACTTTTTTCCGCACCGAGGGGCAGTGCCTGTGTTGTCAGAGTGGTATCAAGAAAACCTAAATGCTGCACCAATATGGACATGGTAAAGGTGAAAAGAATTTTTCGTTATCTAAAAGGAACTGGGATAGAACACCAGTTACTTTCTTATGGTGACGCACTTCATGGTTTCAAAATAACTGGACGTCCTACGTCTGGTGTTCTCTGTATGAACTAGTAACCGCAAACGTTAACGCTACTCTGTGTGAAAACTGCATCTCAATATCCATATCCTAACCTAAAATACGAATAAAAGAATTTCAATCTCAAAAGAAATTGAACTGATGTGGCTTTTACTTGATGAAAATCCATTTATCAAAATAAATAAGAACTAAAAGTTCAGATTTTCACGAAATTATATATTATGACATGACAATTGTTTCGACAACACCGTGTCTTTATAAAATGTAATATTTACAAACTACCTGCTACAATATATACCGAAAAATGACAGTAAAACCTTAATTAAGTTGTTGTGAGTTGTTAAGTTTAATAATGAAGAGGTATTTAAATCTATTTGATCGTTAAGCAATACATTTGAATGTCTCATTTTGTTAATCTCCATGGCTTCCAATAAATTTAATTTTCTACTTTTTGTGTCTGTGTGTAAAATATCAAAATTGTTGTTCAATCTCGAGATTGAACAGGATAATTCTATTAATTTTTTAGACTTAATTATTATGAAAGTGCAAAACAAATTAGATTTTTCAATATATCATAAACCTTCACACACGGACACAGTCATACATAACAGCTCAAATCACCTTATACACACAAAATGGCTGCATTTAACTCTTTTATACACAGACTTATTAATATGCCACTCTCAACAGAAAATTACAACAAAGAACTTAATATCATCAAACAAATAGCACTGAACAACGGCTACAATCCGTCTATTAGAGATAAAATTATAAATAAAAAACAAATACAGACAACAGTAATTTCTTAATACGTAACTCTCAACAGAAAATTACAACAAAGAAGTTAAACATTAAGCAAACAGAAAAACGAACAATTTAAAACAATTACATACGTAGGAGAGCCCAGTGAAAAAGTTTCATAACATTTGTGAAAATGTAATTTAAAAATAGTTTTCAGAACTAACAATACAATAGGAAAAACAATAAAACGAAATGTCCAAAATCTCAAAAATTAGGTGTCTACAGGTTGAAATGTGGATCTTGTCCTAAAATTTATATTGGACAAACACGTAGATCCTTCAAGAAACGCATTAACGAACATAAAAGAGCGTTTAAAAACAATAGTCTAGTTTCTAATTATGCTACACCCTTGAACACAGAAAAACACATTTTTGACGACAATTTTAATATTTTACACACAGCCACAAAAAGTAGAAAATTAAATTTATTGGAAACCATGGAGATTAACAAAATGAGACATTCAAATGTATTGCTTAACGATCAATTAGATTTAAATACCTCTCCTTTATTGAACTTAAATTCTCGCAACAACATTAATTAAGGTTTTATGGTCATTTTTCTGTATATATAGTAGCAGGTAGTTTGTAAATATTACATTTGATAAAGACACGGTGTTGTCGAAACAATTGTCATGTCATAACATATAATTTGGTGAAAATCTGAACTTTTAGTTCTTATTTATGTTGTCAAAAGAAATTGAATTTTCTCTACGGGTTGTCATTGAAATAAGAGTTCGTTGTTTATCTCAGTTTATATTAGTTTTTTGACAATATCATAGACATTACTACGTTGTGATATTCTCATCTGATTTCAAATATTGGGTATTTTCTAAAAATAGCTTTAGTCACTCATCAATATTGTTAAAAATTAACTAAGTCTATTAATTAACTACCGTATTAAATAGTCAGATCTTAAAATTATTTAGCTTTTGAGTTTTCTTATAGTGATTGTGTTTATGGCATTAAAAAGACCTTATTCGATTGTGGCTTTTGTGTATACTCAGCAAATTATCCCAATTTAAGACATTAAGGTAGTATGATATTTAGTCGTTTAAGTGTTTGCACGAAACAGAACGGGTTCATTCTAATAACAGTGCCTTGATAAAATCGATGCATTAATAACGACGAAAACTACACTAATGTTCTCGCTTATGTCCATATTAATCTCCATTTAAGCTCGGATATTAGAAAAACATCTGTACACCGAATTCTAAAAGACAACCTTATCGTATTGAATTGAATTCAAGAAGTTGATTTGGATGGATTAAGCTACCGTAATTGGCTAAAATCTATGGTACGATGATACCTTTTCGAACAAAATCTCACCTATCTATAAGATGCATCCAGTTCGGCAGGAAAATGGTGTGATAGTAGTTTCACTCCCAGTGTATGGTCCGCTAAAAAATACATCAACATTGTCACGGATTCCTGCATGAGGAAGCATTCAGGAAAAACAATGACAATGTATGATATTCCCTGCATTGCTAAAGAGGCTTTACCATTTGCCGCCACACCAAATAATATTCAAGTGGTATTTGTCCTTTGAATAGTCACGTATTTGGCGACGACGATTTCTGCCAGCCACTGTTACCGATAGACCAAATCCAGAAACTGTCGAAACAGAGCCCAACAATAACGATCTTTCCAAGGTGCCTCCCCAACCATTATTGGATAAAGATGATTCCCTAAAAACCCTAGAAAGTGATGCTCAAAAAATGTTAGATTCCCAAAACAAGACACCAATTAAGAAGTCACCGAAAAGCATGAACTTAACCTCCGATTTAAAATTACAGATTGCTCCAAAAAGTCAGGTACATGTGAGAAATTTACATGGCCCCTCCCCCAACAAGGTCGAGTTAGAAGAACAATATACAAGAGAAGGAATTGAAGAAAAAAGCTAACGAGTAAGGCACAAAAGTAAATATTTACAACAAGGGTAATAAGGTAAATAAGGTAATATTGGCAAGTGGAAGCAGAAGAAAAGGGTAACTAAAGAGCCTCATGAAGCAGCTCTGATGAAGATGACACGGAAACATTTTGTTTGATTTGTGGAGAGCCTTACTCAAATTCTCTTCCAGGAGAAAAATGGGTTCGGTGTACAAAGTGCAAATATTGGGCTCATATACAGTGCACAGATAAAGATCCGTATCTGCCAAAACTGTGACTCAGATCAGCGGTGCGCAACCTATCTTCATTTGCGACCCCCATTTTTTGAAACAATTTGTCGCGACCCCTGAGTAGACAGTAGAGGTTTTTTTTTAATCGTCAACGCTTGGAAAGAATTCTTGATCGCTTCCATGTTCGGAACCGTATGGGAAATCGCAATCCGTAAATCATCCTCTGGATCTAATCAAGATCGATATTTTGTTTTAATGGCACCTTTGTTTAAGACCTAAATTGAATGCGTAGAGTTTCGTCACTTGAAATATCAATTAACTGTTCTTTTTCATTTAAAGGGATATTGGAGTTAATAATATCATACGAAAATTAATCGCGGATCCAACCTAATTCTTCATCTGGAAATTTTTCGAACCTTTTCGTAAAGTTTTCTCCTAATTTTATCAAATAATGGTAAATGGCGTTTTTAAATAACATGAAGTCTATATTATTTATAAAATAATATAAATTCTGAAGAGCACGGAAACATGTCTGTGGTGTTTTTGTTGCCAAAGTGTCAGCTTATTCTTAAAAGCTTCGATTTTACTGCTCAGTGTTAAAATATTTGTACTCTCATCCTGCAAACTCAAATTCAAATCGTTTAGTTTTTCGAAAATGTCAACCATGTAACTGAGTTTTCCGAGCCACTCAGTAGATGTATAGTGCCGATATAAGCAACAGAAACCGTACATAACCTCAATTTCCTAACCCCCCCGCAGCGGGGGCCCCCCGCGCGTGGCGTCCTAGTGTCCCCCCTGTCTACCAGAGTGCGCTCCGCCCCCCACCCAGCTTGTGTAGCGTCCTGTTTTGCCCCGGTTCCGCCCGTCGCTGCTAGATGTCGCGCGCTTGTGTAGCGTCCTGTTTTGCCCCGGTTCCGCCCGTCGCTGCTAGATGTCGCGCGCTCCGACCGTCGTAGGCCCCCCCGGTAGAGGGCGGTGACGGTGCGGCGCGGTGACGCGGTGGATCGGGAGGATAATTAAATAAACTTGAATTTTAATACATTTTATTTTATTTTATTTATAAAATTGGTCTGGCGAGGAGTTTCTTCTTCTTTTTATGTCGATTCAGTCGACCATCCCATTGTTCCTGTTCCTTGCGTTGTTCTTCTTCCCGTTCCCGGAGGAAATCTAAATACGAAGTGCACTCCTCGCCGTCCCACTCCGTCGACCACCCACCCGGGTACTCCTGCTGCTCCTTTGTTTCTTTTGATCCACCGGGTTGCTCCTGCTGCTGGTGATGTTCCCTTGTCGTTTCATGTCGTACCGGGAATTCTAACCCCCGGTACTCTTTGTGTGATTTGAATATGTGACGCCCTAAGCGATGCGCCAACATAATATGCGACTTGTCATACGGACAAACCGCGATTTTTTCTAGAACAAAACAAAGTATGATATGTAGCGTTTCCTATAAAACACACATTTTTTTTTTAAACAAAACTTCCAAAAAGGGGGGTTATCAAATAATTTTAAAAATTGTTTTTTAAGTTATACGCGCATACCAAAATTCACGTTTCAATTCACTGTCATTTAAATGTAAGTGTATTATTGTCAAAAGGGCAAACTGCAATTTTTTAGTACAAAAAATAAACAAAAATATGTATATATTTCGCGTTTTCCCCATAAAACGCACATTTTTGAAACAAAACTTTCAGTAATTTTAAAAATTGTTTATTTTTTAAAAGCCAAAATTCCCTATTCACTGTCATTTAAAAGATATTAAAAACGCTCAATTTAATTCGATTATTATTGTCAAAAAGGCAAACTGCAATTTTTTAGTACAAAAAATAAAACATTTTTGAAACAAATTTAAAAATTGTTTATTTTTTAAAAGCCAAAATTCCCTTTTCCATTCACTGTCATTTAAAAGCTATTAAAAACACTCAATTTAAATCGGTTATTATGCAACGTAAAAAAGATGAGTATCATATTTTAAAACAGGTAGAAACTAACCAAAAAAGTGATAACCCAAACTGAAACCCACAAGAAAAGACGCGCACTGTATAAAGGTAATTAAAATATAAAACTTACCAGTTGTAGGGTCGTAGGGAAATGGACATCGCACTTCTCTATTCATTGCACTGAATATAGTCTATAATACACATGCAACGTATTTATACACATGCACTCCCTTCCATGGTTGAATTAAAAGTCGAAAGGTCTTCTACCCACAAGCACCAACGCCGATTTGAATAGACGCGATGTTGTCGCCAGACAACCGTGCAGGTAGGAGTCTCAGGGTCAACACGCTTTCACACGGGAACGCAACCGTTTCGGACGTTGGACGAACGTATGTTGCCGCAAAAGATCAAGGCCAACTTGCTTTCATTTTTTACAATCTCCGTATGGGATGTGGAATTTCAAAACGCGCCGAGTCTAAATGTCAAGTTGTTTTGCTTGTTGAGAATAATAATTAATTGCCCCCTTTATATTTGCTCCGTGGGATTAACGTAATGGGAAAAATTTGTTGCAACGCATGTGGAGGTGTCTTCGTTTGTTAACTTTTAGAAAGTATTCTCGCACCGTATAAATACATCTCATTTTTCTCTGTTTTGTCAGTAGTTGTTTTTGGTATTATTCGTGCAACGTGGAAGCTAACTTAGTGGTTTGGTGTTCGTACAAAAAATCAGTAAGTACCTTTTTTATTGTCTTATTTTAATTCTTTAACATTTGTTATTATTTTATAAAGTTCCTAAAGATCATCTTAGTACTCTCAACCCGTAACCGCAAATAGAATAGCAGCAATCTTAAGCGTAAGTTTTTTTTATTTTTTTAATTTTGAGATAAAATAATTAATAATAATTTATAGATGGACTTAAGTCAACTGAATCAAACCTGTCTTGCAGAAGGTGATTTTGAGCAGCCGATTGTCAAACTGCATGAATTGCCGATAGGCGTTCCGTTTAAAATTACTAGAGCCAAAATTGTTAATACAAAATTTGGCAATTCCGTGTTGCTGCAATTAGAAAATTCCGTAGTATTTCTTCCTACTCGCGTGACAGAAGCTTTCCGTCCGAGACTAGAACACTTTGCGTCGGGGCAGTACAAACTGGTCTACGAGGGATCCAAAGATATTGGAAAGCCCAACTCTTTAAAGAAATTCAAAATAATTCAAAATTAATCAACATATTATACAGGGTAAGTCTTATTTACTGTTATATATTTAATAAACCACGATGCGCGTAAAGCAGATCATTCATAGAGCGCAAATCTTAATTTTAACCTTACAAAAATTAAAAAAGCATATTTCCGACAAGTTCACTCTTAGAGATAGTGATGTGTGGCTTAGGAGACTAAATAAAAATATTGAATCTTGCAACCAAATCGTTTCTAACGAAAAGGATTTCTCTATTGGGTTAAAAAGAAAATTACAAACTACAATTCAACATCTGAAAGCTATTAGAAAAATTATTCTTAATTATCAACATAAGCATTTTGGATTGGGATTACAAAGTAGTAGCCGCGAGACAAACACAAATGAAATGGTTGTATGGGAATCGGTAGCGTCGTGTTTCCAGGGAAGAGTTCAGACCGGTGTCATAATTAATTTACTTCATAAAGATTTAATTCAATTTTTAAACGATTCTCGTCCAATATTTCAACAAAAAATTAGTCAAATTTTAAAGAAATTTTTATTGCTGAAAGTAAATACCACATTTTGCGGTGAATTTATTAAGGCAAAAAATGATGTCCAAGGCGAAGTTGATGTTAAATATCTGAGTACCGGAAATGCTGTAGTTGATTTAGGAACAGAATTGAATGATTGGTTTGTTGAAAATGTGCAAGATAAAATTTTAAATCAAATGTCAGAGTTTCAGGAACGTGATTCCGGGTGGGCTTTAAATAATATTATTTATTTAGAGATTAACATTAATAAATTTGAAATGGGTAACGGGTCATCCTTCGTTGAGTTGCCTAAAGAAATTGCGAATAAAAGGGCTTGTATTAACATTAGAAATGACGATCAAGCGTGTTTTTATTGGTCAGTTGTATGCGGACTCTTTCCAGCACGTTTTCGTCAGTATTTACCCTCTTCATATCCATACTACAAAAGTGTTTTGAAAACTGAAAATTTACAAACACCTATGGAAATGAATAAAATAAGCAAATTTGAAAAAGACAATGATATTTCCATCAATGTTTATATCTTAGAGCTTAATAAAAATGAAAAAACTAGTTTTTATTCCGTGTTACCTGCACGATTAACAAAAGAAAAACGCGAAAAACATTCAAATTTGTTGTTAATACAAAATAAATATTATCCAAAAGTTAATGATTTTGATCCTGATCCGCAAGATAATGATTATGAAGAAATAAAATATCACTATTGTTACATTAAAAATTTGTCTCGATTAGTTTCCTCACAGCTCAGTAAATATAATCACAAGAAATACATTTGCGATAGGTGTTTGAATTATTTCAATAACGAAACTCGTCTACATGACCACGAAACAATATGTTCCAGTTTCAATGAGTATAAAGTGTCTTTTCCCAAATATGATTACGTTGAATTTCGAAACCATATATATAAACAAAGGACTCCGTTTGTAATTTACGCCGATTTTGAGAGTCAATTGAGAAAAGTAAATTTGAAAATTTCAGATAAAACCTCGAAATACCAAAAGCACGAAGCTTACAGTGCTGCATATTACTTTAAATGTTCTTATGATGATTCAATATCATTTTTCAAAAGTTATCGTGGTCTAGATTGTATTGATTGGTTCGTGGAGGAAATATCTAATTTATCAAAATTTGTTCGTTCAAAATTTAAGGATATTATACCAATGGATAGTGAAATTAGTCTAGATCAAAGGTCGAGTCATTGTCATATTTGTGAAAAACCTTTTTTAAAAGAAGATGTTATTGTTCGTGACCATGATCATTTTACTGGTAAATTTAGAGGTTTTGCCCATCAGGCTTGTAATTTAAATTTTAAAAAAATATTTGTAGTGCCCGTAGTATTCCAGAACCTTTCTGGATACGATAGCCACTTCCTGCTTCCGGTTTTAGCAAAAAAAAGCTATGTATCCATAGTTCCGGTTAATAAGGAAAAATACATCTCTTTTACATATTTCGAACCTGATTATAACATAAAATTTAGATTTATAGATTCGTTTAGATTTTTGGGAGCATCTCTGGATAATTTAGTTTCCAGTATGGATAAAAATGAACTATATATTTTAAGAAAAGAATTTTCCGATCTCGACGAATCAAAATTAAATTTACTGTCGCAAAAAGGTATTTTTTGTTACGATTACATCGACCATATAGACAAATTAAATGAAACAACTTTACCCCCGATTGAAGAATTCTATAATAAATTAAGTGAAAGCAATATTAGTGAAGAAAAATATTCCCACGCACAAAGTGTTTGGCAGTCGTTTGAAATAAAAAATTTAGGCGAGTATTCAGATTTGTATTTAAAAACCGACGTTATTCTTCTGGCAGATATATTCGAAAATTTTCGAAAAACTTGTATGGCAACACACGTTTTGGATCCGGCGTGGTATTTCAGTATGCCCGGGTATACATGGGATTGCATGCTTAGATTCACAAAATGTCGTTTAGAACTTTTGCGCGACATTGACCAAATTATGTTTATCGAGCGGGCTATACGAGGTGGAATTTCGGTGTGTGTTGGTAGATATGCGGAGGCCAACAATAAATATATGCCCAACTACGATTCATCCAGGGATGATTCCTATATCATGTACTTTGACGTCAATAACCTCTATGGCAAGGCCATGTGCGAGCCTCTTCCTTACGGAGGATTCGACTGGATGTCTCATCAAGAGATTGATTCATTTAATGTCATGAACATTCCAGATGAATCTTCCCAAGGATATATCCTAGAGGTAGACCTGGAATACCCGCAGAAATTACATGACACACATAGAGATTTTCCATTTTGTGCCGAACATCGAGTGCCCCCCAATTCAAAGTTACCAAAACTAATGACTACTTTGTATAATAAAGAAAAATACGTCATACACTATCGCAATTTAAAACAGGCTCTCAAAAACGGTCTCGTACTAAAGAAAATTCACAAAATATTAAAATTTAACCAATCTCGTTGGTTGAAATGTTATATCGATCATAATAATAAATTAAGAACCCAAGCAAAGACAAAATTTGGTATAAATTTATACAAATTGTTTAATAATGCCGCTTACGGTAAAACAATGGAAAACATTCGCAAGCATCGTATTGTTAAATTTGTTAAAGCGTGGGATGGTCGCTACGGTGCGAAAAATTTAATTTCTAGTCCTAGATTTCACAGTAGAACCATACTTGATAACAATTTGTTGCTTATAGAATTAAAAAAATCGGAACTTTGCTTTAATAAGCCACTTTATATTGGAATGTCCATATTGGATTTGTCGAAAACGACCATGTACGAGTTTCATTATAATTACATGCTTCCAAATTTGGGTCCCGAAAAATGTAAAATTCAATACATGGATACGGACAGTTTCATTTATAATATCAAATGTTATGACGCATATGAAAGCGTTATTAAGGCCGATTTAACAAAATTTGACACGTCTGATTATCCTAATGACAATCCCTATAATATACCGCAAATCAACAAAAAGGTTTTGGGGTTGATGAAGGATGAGACTAATGGCACCATCATTAGTCATTATGCTGGGTTAAGGTCGAAAATGTATACTTTCAAAATTTTAACGGGTTCGGTAGTTAAAAAGTCAAAGGGTATTCAGTACAATATTGTAAAAAATAAAATTTCATTTGATGACTACGTAGAATGCTTAACAAATTTTAGGGAAAAGTACGCCACTCAACGAACCATTCGTTCATACACTCACAATGTATTTAGCATCGAACAAACAAAAGTTGCCTTGAGTCCTTTAGACGATAAACGTTATCTTTTGCCGAATTCATATGAAACGCTTCCGTGGGGACATTATAAAGTGCCGTAATTATTTTTTAATATATTTTTGTTACAGATTATGGTCAAACAACTTACATTAGAAAGCCTTTGTATTATAACAATTTGCGAAAATATTAGGTGTAGTGCTGATTTTTTGCTTGAGTCACCTTTGCCTTGGAAACTAACGATACTAATATTTAAATATTATTCGAAATATAGATGGAGGTACCTTAAACAACTAGCGCTCCAGTCTGATGGCAATTCTTTATTAAATTTAGAATTCATTCTGTTGAATAAGAGATTTGGATCGTCTTACAGAAATAGCATTTTGGCAACTCCAACCATTGATTTTGACGGAGAATCCGCTTACTGTTTATGGGTCAGTTATTACAGGATAAAATATTCGGAAATTTTAGTTTGTAAATCTTGTCACTTTATATTTCAAGTAGTTAAAAAATTTAAAAAGAAAAATTTTAGACTTTTATTGGATCACTATCATTTACAGCTGGATATAAATAATTTGAATGATGTATATCACGATAAACAATTTTGGTGTCAAAGCTGCTTTGAAGAAGTTTTGTTCACTGTAGAAACTGAAGATGAATGTAATTTAATGCTTCACTATGAGAGAAAATATGGAAAAAAGTTACGCTTTTCTGATAGCACATTGAACTATTAATACTGTGGTTTTATTATAACATATGTAACTGTAGATAAGGCTTTTATGTATTGATTGTATGCCATTGTATTGCAACAAGAATAAACATGTATATATTTAGACGCTATTTTCTTTTTTACCACCACCACAACACCGCATAATAATTACACAGAAGTTTGTAATTGTATAATTTATTTATTATATACATTATTACTATTTTACAATTTCGTTAAATGCTAAATTATTAAATTGTTCTAGTTTTCTTTTGCACTCTTGAGCTTGCATCCGCGCCACTTGCAAGTCTGTATTAAAAAGCGCAATTTGTGTTTCAATTTCGTTGATATTGCACTCTAATCCCGACAACTGAGACGCCAAGTTTCTTTTTAAATTGAATGCCTCACAAATGACACTTTTTTCTCTACCGTCCGTGAACACTTCGAGCCAATCAGCGGATGACGTTGGAGCTGCAAACGCTTCACTTGTGGTAGTTTTCTTCTTCTTCTTGCGGGATACGACCGACGCACTTTGTTTTCGTTTGGTCGCAGATTTTTTGGTTTGTTGCTCTACAGGAACGAAGCTGGACGGGAGCACTTCTGATGAAGGAAATTGCAACTCGAAATTTTCCAATAAATTATACAATTCGTTGGATGTCACAATTTTCTCTTGAGCCATCATATACACGTATTTATGTCAGAACTTCTAAATCGAGACTAAATTTATTTCAAAACGTCTACGTTGTCTACCCACGAATCGTGCGACTTATCCAATCCCAACCAGCGCACGAGAACCATATTGCCTCGTCTGCGCAACACCTTTTCGACGAGATATAAGTCCGGGTTAACTGTCTTCTGCAATTCTTCTTCATAAAATCCGCCCATTATGGGTTTACCCTGCATATCTTGAAGCAAATACGTTACGGGGTTAGTAACCCGTACTTTAACAATTTTAAACAATTCCGTGGTCCAATTCGGTGTATAACCTTTGTTGAAAACGTGCTTGACTTTGCTGATTCTAACGATGTCGCCGACTTTAAGTTTACGAGGACCGAATATTTTTATGCTACTATACGCGGTTTTCAAAATTCTCTTTTCGTTGCTCTTACTCACATCGATGGGTTTCGTACCCGTCGTTCTATGTTTTGTGTTATTGTATTCATCAACGATAGAGGCGAGCACATCGATCCATTTGTACGTCCCGCGTAAAGAAAAATGTCGAAACAATTTCTCTTTGAGGGTACGTATCACCCGTTCGACAATTGAGGCCTTTTTTATGCTATACGTACTATAGTGGTTAATTTTATGCTTATCCACAAGTTTCAGAAACGTGTCGTTGTAAAATTCTTTACCGAGATCCGTTTGCAAGTTTTGAGGGTGCCGTCCGTCCTTGAGAATTTTGGAAAACGCCTTGGCGACTTCGACCCCGGTTTTGGTTTTCAACGGGCGACACCATACATATTTTGAGAAACAGTCTATCACAACCAGCACGAATTTAAAATTTCTGTTTTGTTTGCTGTAGCGATCTAATTGGGCCAGATCCGCTTGCCACAGGTCATCCATCCCTCGTATTATAGTCCGGCGGCGAGCATAATTTCTGCGTGCCGGCTTGTGCAGTTCTCGAACCAGTTGTACCTTCTCTTTATTCATAATGTGTGTTCGGTTGCGATGGAGGATTTAAAACCCTTTGTTTCAATACCTTCATTATATTCTCATTTTCGTTCGTAAGTCGCTCCATTTTGGTTACAATATCATGAAATTGCTGTGACAAAACGGCGACTTTTGTCATGTGCTTTTCCAAATCTTTCTTTGCGCTCATTTCGCTTAGCTTTTGGTGGAAAACTTCGCGAAACTGCATAATTTCATTTTCGAGTGTAGTGCTACTCATTTTCAGTTGTTCTTCAAGACGCGAGAATTTAGTTTTGTCTTCAATTTGTAATCTTTTCGTGTACGCTTCGAGTTTCTGTCCAATAATCTTTCTCAATGCAATTTTTAATAAATTACTTGTCTCATCCACATATTTTTTGTTAGCCACGTCACCGTCATCGCTAGGCGTTTGGACATTGCAAATTTTTAAATTGTTCATATTGACGTTTCCGTCTGGCATATAGTCGAGGGCGCTTCTAATCACAGTATTAGTGAAGGGTCGTTTAGAGCGCAGCGCGCTAGAACGTCCAAACTTGTCCAGACTCATCGTTAAACTAACGTATAAAACCTGATTCTTTTAGCTCTTCAACGATTGAAACTATTTCGTTATCATGAGACGTGTTGCCTGCGTGTTTCGACGCGATTAGTAATTTCAGACGCTCTACGAGTTCATTGACGTCGTCCCAGTATACATATTCAGTAGGAGCGTCATTATAACGCATATTATAACCTTGACCGCTGTACGAGTACGAACGCGACTGAGATTTTATTAAGGGTCGGATGACCTTGGTATATTTTGGTACAGTCGATGCGCCTTTCAGACGTCCGATCGCGTCCCTGTGCACCTGGGTAGCCTCCATTATTTTTTTATATTGTGCCAAATCGTCTTTTGTGTATGCTATGGGATCTTTTAAAAACACCAAATTATATAAGCCGCGGGTACCGGAATATCTCTCGCCGTCTACAATAATATCGCCAGATCCTTGATGAAAATCCAGCGATTTATTGCCGAGAAACCATTTGGATGATATTTTGTCGTAAACGGGTCCGTAAACAATATCGGTGTCGGGCGATTTTACCCATAAATTTTGAATATATGAATGGGAAATTTCTGGATATTGTTCCAGGTATGATTGAAGGGATGCGTTGGCCACGCTCGATGTGTCAAACACATCATCTTCCTCCTCATCGATATTTTGCATCTCAACGCTCTTATTGGGATCCGGCGTTTCCTGAATTTCTTCCATAGGCAAAAATGATACGTTAACCTTATTTTTTGTTTCTTCGTTCGGTTCCTTTTTGTGTTCCCGCTTGACACCTCGACGTTCAGTTTTTATTTCTGCCGGTGACGGTGATAGCTTTATTTTTGCTATACGTTCTAGCGGCTCGCTGACGGGTTTGAAAAGCTTCCGAATTGACGCATCCTCTTCGCTCTTACCCAATTTTAATGTTAAATACTTCTTTCGAATAGATCTAGACAACTCGTTTACTTTTTTTTTTAGCGCCGCGTCGGCGATGTCGGCGGACGTCGCCTTCATGACTGTTTCTATCGACAATTAAATATCGACTTTTATATATTTGTCGAAACCCTTGCGGTAGCGTCCGTTTTTTACGTCGAAATCTTTGACAATTATCAAACAGCCGTACTTTTCTTTCCAGCACTCGGAACAAATTTGTTTAAACGTGTCGTATGAAACGTCGGGTGAGACATGTTCATCATAAACGTGACGTAAATTCATGTCATCCTGTTTAAACAACGCGACAATATTGCAATTGTCACGTATCAATTGCTTGGGTACCTTGGAGTATGTCTGACAGAGATAAATAGCGTCGATGGCCTTGTGTCGGCACATCGAAAAATACTCGCGAATTTTATCTTGCTTGTCGCACGCCACGTCGTCGAAAATAAACAGAGAATTCTCTTTCGCGTCGCTGGGGTCGATTATCGAGTCTCTTTCACTGTAGGGATAATATCCAACTCCTTTGACATTGCTCAATACGCGAGATAACAGTTGATATTTTGGTTGATACAACGACTTTGAGTAGACGTAAACATTTTCGAAACTTGCCCCGTTGGGGTTAAAGAGTAGCGCTAACATGGTGTTGGTTTTGCCGCAACCGCTAGGTCCGCAAAACACCGCCCTAAATGAATTGGGTAGCAGTTGACCGTGTTTGCTTTTGTTAAAGAAACCATCTCCGCAAACCAAATCTAAATTATCGATGGGGAGCTTGAGTTTCTGCTGCACCACCCGCATGACTACAATGTTTATTCGAGACACCTCGTATATATATACGACACAAGCAATTTCCTTTAATTAGTATGTTATGCTTCGCGTCCGGAAGTGGTCTCGTTAACACGCTTATTAACAAGTTACCTTTTGAAGTACACATTCCGGGTTACCAGTTTTGCGGTCCCGGTACAAAATTGGAAAAACGCTTGAACCGAGGCGATAGCGGGGTGAATCCTTTGGACGCTGCGTGTAAGGTACACGACATTGCCTATTCGCAAAACAAATCGTTAGACGAACGTCATAAAGCGGATAAAGAATTGGAAACGCGTGCGTGGCAGCGAGTAAAATCTAAAGACGCAAAGTTTGGTGAAAAAGCTGCCGCATTCTTTGTCACCGCGACTATGAAAACTAAACGTAAGCTCGGTATGGGTCAACAACGGCGTCCCTCTGTTTCGTTTCGACAGGGTGTCGTGAAAAAGGTTCGCAATGCATTAAAGAAGAAACAATTGTTTCATATCGATAACCCTAAAATGCTTAGAAGATCGGCACTGGAAGCGCTTCGAGCTGGCAGAGCCGCTGTAAGAAAAGCGGGAGGACGTAAAAAAATTAGGGTACCTAGAATTATACCGTTCGAATCAAAATCGGGCGGTATTTTACCACTTTTACCGTTATTAGGAGCGCTAGGGGCTTTAGGTTCGCTCTCGGGCGGAGCCGCTGCTATCGCTAAAACTGTCATCGATGCGAAAAACGCACGAAAGAAACTCGAAGAGGACAACCGCCATAACCGAGCTATGGAAGAGATTGGAAAAAAGGGATCGGGTCTATTCTTGAAAAAGAGTCCGCGCGGCGGATTCGGTCTTTATCTGAAGAAACAAAAAAACTCCCAATAAAGCTACCCAGAAGGGCTCTATACGACGTCGATTTAATATCTCTGGCGCGCAAATTAAAAATTCCTCACTTCAGGGGTGTTTTTATGCGAGATAGTTTACCCCGTCGAATCAGATCGCAAGAATGCGGAATCGTAAATTTGGATGTTCGTCGAAATAGAGGAACCCACTGGGTAGCATACAAAAAGAGGAAGGGAAACGATGTTGAGTATTTTGACAGTTTCGGTAACCTTAAACCACCCGCAGAACTTGTTAAATATTTCGGCAACAGCGCCAATATCTACTATAATCACGATAGATATCAAAAGTTTACGCAATACAATTGCGGTCATTTGTGTTTGCAATTTCTCTATAAAAAGGACTGAAATCGCGGACCTATAAGCAGTCAACATGTCGATCATATTTACGTTAAAAGGGAACACGTCGACATTATCCATCGACTTTGTCAATCCGCTGCAGTTGGATGAAGATGTAGAGTACGGTTTAGCGCTGATTGGATTCCACTCTTACAACAACATTCCCAACATAGATAAGGGTTCGAATAAATTTTACTACTTCGATGGTAACAATAAAGAAAACGTAATTGAAATTCCGACCGGGTCCTATGAAATTAGCGACATTGAAACCTACATTAACGAACATCTGCCAAAAAATAAGGAAGAGAAGAATACGATCCCAAAGTTAATAGAGGAGATATCAATCAAACCCAACAATAATACGATAAAGTGTGAAATCTACAGCCCCGTATACGGGGTAAACTTTAAACAACACTCGGACAGTATCGGAAAATTATTGGGGTTTTCACAGAAAATTTTGGAGCCCAATATTATGCATTCCTCAGATTTACCCGTGGATATAATAAAAGTGCGAACGATACATGTAGATAGTAACATAACGTCTGGAGCGTTCTACAACGACAGACCTTCGCACACAATTTACGAGTTTGCCTTGTCCGTCGATCCGGGGTACGCCATCGACGAAACTCCTAAATATCTAACGTACTTGCCAGTAAACAAACGACAAATCTACAACATTACCCTACAGGTTCTGGATCAAAACTTTGAGTTGGTTAATTTCCGAGGTGAAGAAATCATCATTAGATTGGAACTTAAAAAATTAACGTAATGTTGATTTTCAACTCAATCGGAGACGCTGGTGAATATAAAAAAGCGAACATCCAAACGGTAGGGTTAGTAACAAAACCGAGGCGTATCCGTAAAGGTCGTCTTACATTGAGCAACAAACAATTTCTCCGATCACTGGGCTACGATGTTATCGAATCAAATATTCGACATACACAGAAAGCCAAAATTTGATGAATCTATCCAGCGCGTGGAGACCCGCACCTATCATCCCTTTGTGAAATCTTTTTTGAACAACGACACCATTGAGATCACGATCAATCAAGGAGATGCCTGGCTGCTTATGTACGACGCTGCTATTTGCATTAAGGGATCGCTGAAACGTCTCACGGGAACCGACCAAGTGCAATTTGTAAACAATGCAGGAGCATTTTTTTTTGAAACTATATCGTACGAGCTGAATGGGAAAGAAGTGGATAGCGTGCGTGATCCGGGTATAGTTAGTACGATTAGAGGTTATCTATGTTACTCGAAAGATGACTCATCGCATCTAGATATTTCCGGCTGGAATTTCCCTGAAAATGCGATTCACGATACAGAAAATGGACATTTTAGCATGCGAATCCCGTTACGACACTTTTTAAACATATTTAATGATTATAATATGATAACTTGTGGAAAACAAACCATAAGATTGGTAAGAGCCAGACATGACAAAAATTGTATGATAATTAAACCAATGGGCGGTGTTGCGGCCAGTGCAATTAAAACAACGGCGGAATTAAAAATTGATAGTGTCGATCTTAGGGTCAAGCACATATTTCCAAACGACGAAATCAAATTGGCTCTGCTGAAATCGATTAGATTAGATCAACCCATATTGATACCCTATAGACGATGGGAACTTCATGAATATCCTGCCCTAACCGCGGGCTCTACCAAAGAAATTTGGTCTGTCAAGACGTGCGCGGCTATCGAAAGCCCCCGATACGTAATAGTCGCTTTTCAAACAAATCGCAAAGACAACGAAGCGAAAAATGCGACGCTTTTCGATCACGTCGACGTAACGGATATAAGATTAACACTAAACGGAGAATATTACCCTCACGAACGTTTACGATTAGATTTTGAAAAGAATGACTTCGTGGAAGCGCATCACAATTACACGGATTTCTACCCCAGTTATAAGGGATGTGAGGAAAAAACTGCGTTGCTTGACTATATGGCTTTCAAAAACTGCGCGATTTTCGTCATTGACTGTTCTCGAAGAAACGACAGTGTAAAATCCAGCACTGTCGACGTAAAGTTAGACATCGAAGCAAAAAAGGGATTTCCCGCGAATACACGTGCCTATTGCATCATCATTCACGATTGTATCGTGGAACAACTACCGCTCAGCGAGATTGTTCGAAATCTAACATAAATACCGCCGGAGGAACCTAATCTTAACCAGTCATATTAAAAATGCGCATCGTTGCGGTAGATATTCAAGGCTTCCAGTTAGAAGATGGATTTGTCGTTAAAGAAATGGCTGTCTACAATGGATGTCAAATTAGTCATTACGTTTTGAAACCGCCGCGTGAATATTGCACGTTGACCGGTGCAGAAAAAAGAACGGTACGCTGGCTCGAACAATATCATCACGGTCTCAAATACAGTTCTGGTTTTGTTCAATATTCCGACATTGATACGTTGATCGGACTACTGATAGAAAATGCTGACTTGATATACGTGAGAGGAAGATCAAAAATGGAATTTTTAATGTCGAAAATGGATCAGGAGGATGTCGCATGCAGAGTCATTAACGTGGAGAAATTCGATGATGATAATTGGTTGAATCCGCCGAAATTTCAACCGGATCACGCCCATTGCATGTTTCACTCCGGAGGAAGACTGCGCATGTGCGCGTTGAGAAATTCTGCCCTTTTATATAATTGGTTGTATTCAAGGATCCCTGTATGAAATAAAACTTTCTTTATTTAAATAAGACTTTTTATTTCAATCCAAAAAAATTAATAATACATTTACACGTAAAAATAAAGCACGCTAATGCTATGATATGAATACAAACTGCGAAACTGTAATCTATTGAAGTATAATTCTTTTTTCGTTCCATTTCTCGAGTAATATTCTGCGTCATCTCACGCAAAATAGCGACTAAAAGCGTTTGGTTCATCACTTCTCTTTGTTATTTTACCTATAAAAGATTAGCTAGGAACCGAATACATTTTAGTATTTTACTGACCTTGAACGAGATGAGAGTCTTGTTGCTATGCTACGCTGTCTTTACTACCTGTTCGGACGTGTCGACGATAGTCGCCGCGCTGCCCGAGGAAGGTGTGATTGAATATTTACAAAAATTCGGATTCCTTTCACCTAACGACAACGAATCTTTAACGCAGATCAATGCGTCGAGTTTGCAACGTGCCCTAATGGATTTTCAGGATTTCTATAATTTACCGGTGGATGGTACTCTTAATAACGAAACCGTCGAACTAATAAATAAACCCCGATGTGGTGTAATAGAAAATGCCTTCACGACTGTTTCGCGATGGCAGAAAACGGATTTAAATTGGTATATTCAAGTACCGCCCAGTCACTATCAAGAGTTAAAAGTGCTGGCAACCGAGGTTTTTAAAATATGGAGTGATGAATCAAATTTAAATTTTTTCTTAAATTACTCAGAGCCGGATATAATGATTTTGATGTCTGACAAATATACTACCCACAGACAAAGCATAAGATGTAAAGGGAACGAATCCTGTCCTTTTGCTTTTGACGGAAGGGGTAACATATTAGGACATGCATTTTTTCCAAATCAACAACAAGAGTGCGTGGAAGTTCATTTGGATAAATCCGAAGATTGGTACTACGGTTTAGAAGTGCCTGCGCCCGGAGGAAAAACGAGCTTGTTTACTGTGTTGTTCCACGAAATTGGACATACGTTGGGTTTGGCGCACAGTAACGATCGCAATGCCATTATGTACCCTTGGTATAGCTTAAATTCTAAGACATTGTCATACGACGATGTTGCAGGTCTTCAACGTTTATATGGTAAAAAAACCACAACCACCGCCCGCGTAACAACTCCGACCACAACAACATCAACTACCACTACTACCACAACTACGAAACCTCCGATAGGGAAAAACGAAACAAAAGTACCAGATTTGTGTCACGTAAATCCATCCATATTTTTGGTTACGTCTAACCATCATATGTATCTATTTTACGACAAATGGGTTTGGATAATAAGATTAGGTGATAAAGTCTACATGGAACCTAAAATGATATCAGATTATGTCCCTATTTACGCTCCTATTTCGCATATCTACCAGAGACCCAACGGACAACTTTTGGTAGTCACCGGTGATTCGTTTTATTTACTTCACTTCCCGAGTTTCACGGTAGTGGGCGACCGACAAAGCGTCCAGCGACTGGGTGTGCCTGCGGGTAAAACAGTGAACGCTATTTTTAATACGTATGGCGGTCGAACGTATATATTTTACGGTAAACGCTACTATGCAGAAATAGACGAGTGTTCTTTGAGTGCGAGTGAACACGGTTTTACTACGGAACTGTTTCCGGGTCTGCCCGACGATTTGTCGGGCGCGTTTCGATACACCAACGGACATTTGTATTTTTTCAAAGAGAAAACGTATTACGAATACAACGAATTTTTGAATAAATTAACGAGAGTCGGTGAAATAGACTTGAGTCTTGTCGCAATTAATTGTCCCACAGAGAGTGTCTTTAAACAAATTAGGGATTTGTTAAGAAAGTTATCGATCTTTCACAACAATGAATAAGAAGTTAGTTTTCTTCGACGATTTTAGAAGCTTGGATACCGATCAACTTGAATTGATTCCTGTGCAACATTTCTTGGAGCATGTGAGACCGCACGATTTGTTAAATATGTGGCATAAGTTACCAGTACGACATCGCAACAATTTTGAATTGCAAACTCATTTGCCCTGCTTTGTTCACTATAACAGACCGGACAGCAAAATGCATATCGACGGCCCGGCACCTCCCCAGAATAAATGTCATTATTGTTTGAGTGTTATAAAAGCAGTTACCGAGATCTAGGATAGATTCATTCGGGCTAGAAACATGGTTTTGTTAAGTGCTCACTTTGTTTTGTTGTCGGCTGTGGTACAAAACGTTTTCTATATACATAAACCTAAGGATGTGATTGAAGCGTTCGTTTGTTTCAAAAATCATAATAATCGGTGCATTTGGCCCGATACGTGGACGCGTATGCAACTCGCTCAGGTCAACGGAATCGACAAGCTACAAACTTTTAGCGTGACATTGTCGAATAACACTACCGCAGATAAGCCGTATTTAAATTACAAGGTACGTTTCGTTTTTGCGAACCGGAGCTACGAAGACCACGGCGAATGGCAAACGATCGCTATCAAGAATTCCAATAACACCAGCGGCGGCGTTAACGACAATTGCGGTAACGAATACAACATCTCGGCAGATCGAAAAACTATTTTAATCCCGCTATATGTAACTACGTGCGCTTGTTTGCTTCTTTTGGCAAAATGCTTATTCAAATTGACTAAATGTAAATATCTCTCTTAATTACACCGATAGTGGGGGGTTGTTGATATATAAGTACATTTGAATTTGATACCGAAGTCAGTCTGTTTGTCACAATGTGTAACAAAGTGGTCACTATCGATGAAAACACGATTTTCGAAATAAAGAATTCAGGTGTCCGTTTCATCTTCAAGAACAAGCACATAGATTTTCAAGTCCAGGATTTTTGGGATTTTTTGTTCTTTCTGGAGGACGAGGTGGGAGAAATCATGTTCTGGAACGACATAACAGTCTACATCGGGAGCAGTATCGAGGTGACCTATTCGAACGAAGAAGAGAGCTGTGAGTTGATACTGAAACGGGATCATGGCGACGAAATTATCCTCGACCGCGATGAAGTAGAAAATCTCATGGACCAGAAACACCGCTTGTACGAAGCATTACGTTGTCTACATATGAGCTAATAAATATTTACTATTGTATCTATAGTTTTTCTTTTATTAAACCGTGATTATTGAGACACTCTGTATAAGTCACTCGACTTGTTTACCGACGACCCGATCACCCGCGTCACCGCGCCACACCGTCTCCGTGCCGCACCGTCACCGCCCTCTACCGGGGGGGCCTACGACGGTCGGAGCGCGCGACATCTAGCAGCGACGGGCGGAACCGGGGCAAAACAGGACGCTACACAAGCGCGCGACATCTAGCAGCGACGGGCGGAACCGGGGCAAAACAGGACGCTACACAAGCTGGGTGGGGGGCGGAGCGCACTCTGGGAGACAGGGGGGACACTAGGACGCCTCGCGCGGGGGGCCCCCGCTGCGGGGGGGTTAGGAAATTGAGGTTATGTACGGTTTCTGTTGCTTATATCGGCACTATACATCTACTCCACTCTTCATTAATGAATGAATGTGCCAATATATGTTTCGTCTCTACCAAAACATTGTAAACTTCGTTTCTCAAATCAAAAAGACGTCGCAATATTTTGCCGCGAGAGAGCCATCTGACTTCAGTATGTAGTAATAACGTCTCATACTCAGAATTTGTTGAATACTACATGAGGAGCAATTTTTATTATTAACCCTTTAAGTCCTTTCTTACAACCTATAAATGCTGCAGCGCCATCTGTACAAAGGGCGACTAACCCTTTACAACATAAAAAAATCTTCTGATACATCTTCTTCAAAAACTTATCTCACATAAACAATTAATTTGAGACATTTTAGTAATATCTGTAATTTCGTGATATGACTAAAATACGCCGAGAAACGGTATCTCTTGATATTGGTATTGATGTCATTTTAATTGCTGAAGGAAGAATGAGCGATTCTCCAAAGTTATGTGGTCTCAATTTTTTTCCTATTAAATATGAAATTTCTAAGGATGCCCGTAGACCCTTCTCAGAAATTGTTGTATATGTTTTCAAAAATACAGTTTGATTTTTCATACTTTCAGCACGTCATTTTAAAAAAATGTCAGATTTATTTGCAAATTCTTTATGTTTCGTTTCCAAATGTCTTTTTAATTTAGCAAACGTTCATTTGCTAAT
Source organism: Cylas formicarius (assembly GCF_029955315.1). NCBI lineage: Eukaryota > Metazoa > Arthropoda > Insecta > Coleoptera > Brentidae > Cylas > Cylas formicarius. Next base: position 29,830,532 of record NW_026844334.1, on the reverse strand, counting down.
TGATCCGAGAAATTGACACACAATGGACGTTCTTCCCCATTAACAATGCAAAATGTAAATCCGTATTTAATAAACTCTTCTTTATATTTTCTTAATTTTGTTTCTTAACAGTGTCACACTGTTTCTAAGTTAAGTAGGTGTCGGCCCATCATTATCATTCCTTGTGGGCGTTGGGTACCTATTTTTAGCTACTTATCCATAATACCCTCATTATTAAAACTGAAACAAAATTAGAAAAAAAAACAATATTTTTTTGCTTTAAATTTAAAAGAGTAACTACACTGGTAGCGTTTGAAACAAAATATTAGTTGAGGATAATTGATTTTTGAAAAAATTAAAAACGAAAGATGTTATACAAAAATACGTGCAAAACATTTTAGAAAAGAAAAACATCCTTTATTATAATTTTAATATCTACAATGGCTCACAGTGAAAATGATGTAGCACAGAATAAAATATTTTTCTGGCACCACCGCCACCAACCCCGGTGTCCTCTATTCAATACACGACGCAGGATAAATTCCTGCATAGAAAATGACGGAAGGCACTTTGAAAATTTATAATGTTCGGAGAGAGTTAATAATTTATAAACTTTGCGTTAGGTCAGGATAAAGATATTGTGATACCGTTTTGGGGTCTTAATTGACTGTCTCAAAGAAATTATACCGTTGCATTTATGTTTTTTGAGAATAACGGGAGAATTTCAATCATCTCATTCATCCCAAATATACTAATCTAGCATTCAATTGTATTAAAATCCATTAATCCATTTTGAAAATATTGACTTTTTTTTTGAGACAGAGTAAAAAGGATCTCCTCCTCAGCTTTAAAGCAGTGTTCACTCTAATTACCAGTAATATAAGATATTTTGCAGGAAACGGATTTTAAAATTCTACGCCACCTGGTGGTGATTTCCGAACCTGGAAAATAATGTCCAGCATTTCCTTTGGGTCCATTTACTTTTTTTTTTCAAATGCCTCGTTGTCCTCACTGCGACACCTGATGCTTCATATTTGCTAAATTTTGGGTTTTTTAATTATTAACGATTATGCCCCTGTTAGTGCAATAATTTTGTTAACGCACTCTTTACATGTTTGCCTTTTTGGACAAGGAAATAAAACACAGTGTTGAAAGTTAGGATCACATTACCTCCGAGATCATTGTTGAAAAGTGAGCGTTTCAAAGTTCAAACGGATCACACTGTAGGCAAATCGGAGTGCTTTGTGGACAAAGTGCATACTCTTTCGTAGCGCAAGAACGGTTAATTTGCGCGTCATCGTCGGCGCCCGTCGGCGTCCGGACGCTATATAACCAGAGCAGTCGAAAAGAACTTCCCCATTTGCTGCGCGACTCCTAAATCCGGAGTTCTCATCAGCAGCCGTCCGCTTTTTGCGAAAACTTCGCCACCTGTTAGGATGACGGCCGTGTCGCGTGCATTTTCTGGAAGATTGCTGCTTCTTTCGGCGTCCATGGCGATCGCGTGCGGACATCCTGGGGGCTTAATCGGACTGAAGAAGAACGTCGAAGTTTCGCCTTTCGAAGACGTGGGATTTGTGGTAAGAACTAGTTTGTCTGTTTTGATAACTTTGTCGATATTATTCGGAGTTTCCTATTGCTCGGTATTGTTTTGAGATGATCAGAAGCGGGATTTTCGTTTGATTGCCGTGCCAAAAAACTAATTTTCAGGTTGTTTGACGAGATAAATAAGAACTAAAAGATCAGTTTTTCTCGAAATTATATATTTTTATATGACAATTGTTTTGGACAACACCGTGTCTTTATCAAATGCAATATTTACAAACTACCTGCTACTACACATACCGAAAAATGACAATAAAACCTTAATTAATATTGTGAAAATTTAAGTTTAATATTGGGGAGGTATTTAAATCTAATTGATCGTTAAGCAATACATTTGAATGTCTCTTTTTGTTAATCTCTAATAAATTAAATATTCTACTTTTTGTGGTTGTAGGTAAATTATCAAAATTGTCGTCAAAAATGTGCTTTTCTGTGTTAGAATCGAGACTATTGTTTTTAAATTCTCTGTTATGTTCGTTAATGCATTTCTTGAAGGATCTACCTGTTTCTCCAATATAAATTTTAGGATAAGATCCGCATTTCAACCTGTAGACACCTAATTTTTGAGATTTTGGACATTTCGTTTTATTGTTTTTCCTATTGTACTGTTAGTTCTGAAAACTATTTTTAAACCAAATTTTCACAAATGTTATGAAACCTTTTCACTGGGTTCTCCTATGTATGTAATGGTTTTAAATTGTTCGTGTTCTGTATTAGGTTTCGGATAAATAGAGTTTACTGTTGTCTGGATTTGTTTTTTATTTATAATTTTATTGATAATGAATGGACTATTGCCATTGTTCAGTGCAATTTGTTTAATGATATTAAGTTCTTTGTTGTAATTTTATATTGAGAGTGGAGTATTAAGAAGTCTGTGTATAAAAGAGTGAAATGCAGCCATTTTGTGTGTAGAAGGGTAATTGGAACTGTTATGTATTGACTGTGTCCGTATGTGAAGGTTTATGGTAAATGGAAAAATTTAATTTGTTTTGCGTTTTCGTAATAGTTAAATCTAAAGAATTAATAGAATTGTCCTGTTCAATTTCGATAGTGAATTTTATACGATTATGTAATGAGTTAATGTAATTTTGAAAAGAATTCAATTGTCTGTTCATTCCAACAAAGCAAGCAAAGATATTATCCACGTATCTATACCACCATAGAACACTTTTTCTTAAAGGATGTTCTAGTATGACATTTTATTATATTTTATAATAATATATATTATATGATATTTATTAATATCATACTAGAATATCCTTTAAGTAAAAGTTATCTATGGTGGTATAGATACGTGGATGATGACTTTGTTTGCTTTGTTGGAACAGACAGACAATTAAATTCTTTTTTAAATTACATTAACCCGTTACATAATGGTATAAAATTCACTAGCGAGATTGAACAGGATAATTCTATTAATTTTTTGTACTTAACTATTAGGAAAACACAAAGCAAATTAGATTTTTTAATTTATCATAAACCTTCACACATGGACACAGTCATACATAATAGCTCAAATCACCCTTATACTTCTTCTTAATATGTAACTCTCAACAGAAAATTACAACAAAGAACTTAAACATTAAGCAAACAGAACACGAACAATTTAAAACAATTACATACGTAGGAGAGCCCGGTGAAAAAGTTTCAAAACATTTTCAAAATATGGTTTAAAAATAGGTTTCAGAACTAACAACACAATAGAAAAAAAATTAAAAAACAATAAAACGAAGTGTCTAAAATCTCAAAAATCAGGTGTCTACAGGTTGAAATGCGGATCTTTTCCTAAAATTTATATTGGACCAATAGGTAGATCCTTCAAGAAACGTATTAACGAACATAAAATAGCGTTTAAAAACAATAGTCTAGATTCTAATTATGCTACACACCTAAACACAGAAAAACACATTTTTGACTACAATTTTGATATTTTACAAACAGTCACAAAAAGTAGAAAATTAAATTTATTGGAAGCCATGGAGATTAACAAAATGAGACATTCAAATGTATTGCTTAACAATCAATTAGATTTAAATACCTCTCCATTATTAAACTTAAATTCTCACAACAACATAAATTAAGGTTTGTCATTTTTTGGTATATATAGTAGCAGTTAGTTTGGAAATATTACATTTGATAAAGACACGGTGTTTTCGAAACAATTTAGATCTTTTCCAAAATATTCTTATTATGTGACATTTTTAATGGATCATCTAGCATACAAATAACATGATTTACTTTGCATAGGAAATTTATGTTAAGACCAGAATTATCCAACAATAAAATCGATATACTTTGCTCTTTTCTCACACTTAGTAATTTGTAACATTAAATCTGCGTACTAAACTCTACAACTTTTGTATTAAACCAGGCACACCACTTGATGAAAGTATATAAATATCATCATAGATAGAATGGTGTCATCATAAATTTAAATCTTTTGTGGAGTACGACCTTTCATTTCAAACCAATTCACTCTGAACTCACTCACTATTTCTGACATTAGAACACTAATTAATCCAAGATGATGTTAAATGCCTAAGCAAGCTTAACAGTGAGCGTTTTAAGAAGAAAAATTTACACATCATGTCCAAAACATAATATTTGACGTACCGGATGCCATTTTTTTAAGTACAACAATGAACTACCAAGTATATTTTTGGAATGATTACGTGATTTCGTTATTGAGAGTTTGGTTAAAAAATATGAAAGAAATTAGCGCGAAAGTCGAATCTAGCCAAAAGAAAACAAATTTGTTTAAAAATAAACTGTGATTCAGTAACGTCATTCATGTCAGTGGCGTATCAAGTGGCCAAAGATCACACCTCTTTAAATATTACCCTTCGCACCCTGTTTTTAAATTTAGTAGAGATTTACGAGTATTTTAAACATTATCCCAAGACGCGCTCCAGGAATTATTTATTATATGTGAATATTCCTTTGCTTTAGACTACAGACTATAACAAGTTTCACACTTTTTCTCTAATTTTCTTCAATTCCAGAAGCCTAAGTCGAAGTATATAAGGAATTTCGAATAGTTGTCGCAGAGTATGAAAAAAAAGGGAGACAAACATCAAAAAAGCATCAGTGTTTCAAATATGTCACAAAAGCATCCAATTGCTCCTAAACCCGTGACAAAAATAATACTTTCCTCACGCTTAGTCAATGCATAAACTTACAGAGGTCCATTTTTTTAAAAAACTTCCATATTTCCAGCTAAGATATTTTGGAGATTTTATTAATCACAAACTTGTTTCGACCAGTTTAGGTTTTTAATAATAAAACAATTATTTTATGTAATAGATAATTAACAAAGGAAACCTAATGCGAAATATTGAAATTTGACAACTGTTTTTACGTGCAGTTCCAAAATCAAACACTTTATCGATAGTTGAGGCAAACAAAACTTGTAACTTAATTACATAGTAAAAGACTTTTCTTGTTAATATTGATCAAAAATGATAAAAATGATAAAAAAAAAGATTGGGTGAGATGCTTTACAACGAATGTAAAGCAAAATGAGAATATTTCTCTTTTGTTATGCGTTATGCTGCTCCGTATCTTCATAACTTGCCTAAAAATGACAGTTCTAATAACAAAACCATACCAAAAGGTTCCAAATAAGATTTTCGCAAGAAAAATACTTGTTTCAAAAAACATTCATTTGCTTGTAGGAAGTATAGGACCCTACAATCGGATTTATTAATAAATATCTCTAGTAATAGGTCGCACATAAAATTTGATAGGGTCTGCCGTATCTGCAATAATACTGTGGAAATGTGGCATTTTTAACGGAAAATGGAGATTGAAAAGCAATTTCAACTTTCTATGGTATCTACAGTATTTTGTTATTAAATCAACCAAATGGAAACCTCTTAAAATTGAAAACCATGTTAATATTATACTAAGGATACTGATTCCGTTAATGAATGTTAAATGAAACCAATTGAGAATATTCATTAATGCATATAAATGAAGAGAATGAGAAAATATCTGTCATACGTTGATTGGGATTATAAATATGCACACGAAAGAGAATAAAGATATGAGCAAGGGAAAAGTTTGAATAGTCAAATTTAATCGACATAATAACTAAAGAAATGTGTAAAAATATGCATTCAGCTTACGTCTAAATGTGTCTCAGCATAACGCAAAATGGATAACATTAAACTTATTTTAGATAATTTAGATAAATTAAAATAAACAGTTTCCGATAAAGTCCGCATTTCACTTCACACAATGTTGAATATTTGTGATATAAATTATTCTAAAATCAAGTAAATCAAAACTTATATAGAAGTACCAACAACATGAAAATAGATAAATGTTTCTACAGAGTTATTATTAAAACTTCATCTGTAAGTGTGGAGTCCGAAGTAATAATAAGGGGCTCCATAGTGTTTTCTAACACGTTATCATTATCCTTGTATTTCAATCATATGTGCCACCACATATTGCATTTTTCGCAATCTATTTTCTTTGCTCCTTTTTACAAGATGGTTTCAACATTACTCGTTTTAGAGGTGGTATCTGCGTTCATTTTCCATTAAGAATGATTCTTTGTTTCATTCATTCATTTCCATCAAAGTTTTTTATAATTTATTCTTCTTCTTCTTCACTTCAGACATTATTCTGTCCGAAGTAGCTATTTCCTTTTTTAAGGTAAAACGAGTGTATCATTCCTTCGAATAATAAATCTGAGTGTCTTCTGCATATATACATATAGTCTGTACGATTTGTGATGGAATAGTCGGCAATAAAATGGCAGACAGAATAAAAAAGGTAGTTCATCTTGCTTCCACTTATACTTCATCACTTGTTGTTCTGCTCTAAATGTCTATCAGACCAATGCAAGACAGCCATCACAGACGATCAAGATTATATTATTTGGGAGTAAGAGGGACCGAATCAGTTGTACTTGGCATTTATTAATTTAACTAGTACGCCCATGGATTCATGCATTTTATACGTAATAATAGATCGGGGTGTTCCTTATTAATATGTGACTATCTAAGTACATGAAAAAATTATGATAATTTGTTAAACCAACAATTGTCCGAAAACTATGTCAAACAATACCAAAAAAATCGGAAAATTTTAAAAAATCTATCATACCGTATAAAATATAATTTGCCAAGAGTATGTACGCAAGTAAACCATATTTAGTTTGTATTTACGACGAAACATATTCATCGGCAGAGCTGCTACTAGAAAATGATCCTTCGCCTACATTTATACCAAGTTATGATCCGTTATATAAAGTGTATTCTCTCTTTCCCAGTATTATTTTATTATATTTTCTGTGCGTGTTAACAACTGATCGAATTTTCTTTGGAAACTGTCTGAAGACGTGCCTTCAATTGCAATATTATTATTAAAAAACATTTGCACTGAGCCCACACCAATTTTATATAGATAAATATACATTGGTAAGGAGACAATCTTAAAACTTGACGACCTATTTCAGCAATTACTTCATCTGTAGCATACGGCAAGTTTGTTTTGTAATTTTTGACAATTTTAATCTATTTTCTGGGTAATTAATTCGCTTACTGAACAGCTATTTGATAATTTCTTAAGTCTACAATGATATCGTGCATTATCCATAATAATCAAAGACAGCTTATCGACTTTAGGCGGCAGTTTTTCAAAAATGCGACGCTGTTTTGTGGTGGAAACCACTGCAATTATCCTGTAGTTGGTGCTATCTCTGTCAAGTGGAGGACACCAGTATACGAGTGGAAACAGGTAAAATATTGAGGCACTCTTGGTTTTATGACCGACTATGCCATCGCAAATCGTACCGACTATACAAATAGCAAGAAAGTAACCCCAAAACACCACGAGAAATTGATATGGATCGTTTCAAATTGCTCGGCAAACAATGGCTATTGCAAAATTTGTTTAAATTACATAAATGAGTATTCATTAAGTAGTCTAAATTTATCATTTGAAAATGCGACGTAGGAGTTGAACTTAAATATTGATCCATAAAGGCGTTACAAAATCTCCTTTACGATTTACATCCGATAATAGCTTCAAAACAGACATTAAACTTTATACAAACCGTTCCCGCACAGATGGAATAATAAACCGCATAAATTCAAAGATGCATCCCCGCATTCTAAACGAGCCGATTCAAAAGAAAATGTAAATGCCATTAAAGATAGGACGCGCGACTATCCCCATGAAACCAATTTAACACTTATTTCGCTGTATTTTAATACTTTCTGGGTTTAGAAGTTTACATCTTCAGCTTTTTAACAAACATTTCAGATAACACTTTAAATGGAGTTAGCAAACTACAGGTACCGCTATCACTTCGGACGTTGTATAAATGTTGTATAATTTATAAAGTTTTGTGATGTAACCTGTCTTTCTAGATAATTAGGTACGCATTTAGCTTACCAATACGCTCTGGTACAAAAGGTAACAATAAACAAATTTTAGAAACAAATGGGGATAAAATGCCTTCTGAATTTGGTTGTGTTTTAAATATATTACTTCTAAGAAAATGTTCAGGTTGGTTACAGAAAAGTTATCCAGAAATTAAATTAGAACAAAAAATGTTTCACAGTTTTTAATGCTTTATGACAGCTGTTTCGACAAGACCGTGCCTTTATCAAATACAAAATAATACTATGTTCCGACACTTATATATAAAAACAGGTAGTAATATATTTTTAATTACAGGTATACAGTTATAAATTTAAATTTAACAATGGAGACGCATTTAAATCCAATTGGTCATTAAGTAATAAATTCGAATAATTCATTTTGTTAATCTCCATAGTTTTTTGCTTTTTGAATGATTATTTAAAATATCCAAATTAACGTCAAAGTTGTGCATTTCTGAATTTTCTTTTCTTTTCTGAAGTTGAATGGCATAGTTAGTATCTGAACTTTTATTTGCATACCCCTTTTTATGTTCGTTAATGCGTTTCTTAAATGTTCTACCTGTTTGTCCGATATAAATTTTGGGACAAGATCCACATGTAGATTCCTGATTTTTGAGTTTTTCGTAATTTACTTTTATTGTTTTTTAGAAAATGTCCTATGGTATTTTCAGTTTTAAAAGCAATATTAAAACCAAATTTTGATAGTGTTTCGAAATTTTCTTGCTAGGTTCTCCTATGTATTTTATTGTTTTATAAATTTTGGTTTCGGTGTTTAATGTGGGATGGATAGAGTTCAGAGTTATTTGAAACTGCTTTTTAGTTATAATCTTATCTATCAAAGAGGGGTCGTAACCACTGTCAAAAGCTATTTGTTTTATAATATTTAATTCTTTTTCAAAATTTTCTATAGAAAGTGGTAGACTAAGTAGTCTGTTGATAAAAGGCAAACATTTTGTGTGTGAAAGGGTGATTTGAGTTTGAGAAATGTCACATTTGATAAAGACACGGTGTTGTCGAAACAATTGTCATGTAAAAATATATAATTTCGTGAAAATCTGAACTTTTAGTTCTTATTTATTTTGATAAATGGATTTTCATCAAGTAAAAGCCACCTCAGTTCGATTTAAGTTCTTTTTTTAATTATAAAACCGATATTTTTAAAATTGAAAAACTTAGATAGGAGGATGCATGTCGCAAATGAGCCGTCCAAACAATACAGCACCGCACTATCATCTTTGTGAAATGCAGTGAAAAGTACAAATATGTAATTAAAGTGAGTAAACTAATTTTAATCAAAAAAATGTATCAAATGTACTTAATTTGAACAAAACTCTACTTGTTTCATCAAATTCGGCTGAATGAATAATTGACATGGTCGTACTCTTTATTTGAGCATACTGCATTTAGTGAGATATAAAATATTTAAGGTAACAAGAACAAAATTACTACTGATAGTACCCAGCATTTTTGTTTGAAACATTGTGCAACTGTTTTTGTTCTCCTTTTCACCGTTACTATGTTTGAGATCTTCAAAAAAAGAAACACAATCTTCGAGATACTCTTAGAACAAATTATATATCAACATATTAAGAACCGTATAATGTTCTATCTATCTATATAGTGACAACAAACTTCAAACTGACGTAATTTATGATGACTTAATAACAGTCTATATTATTTTTGCAAATCAGCACGAACATGACAAGTGCGGTAAACGGCATGTGACTCACGAGTTTATTTGGCACGAGCGGGGCAAGTGTTTAATAAATAAACGAGCGAGTTAAAAAGTTTACAGAACGTGTTGCATACTATACTTTTTTTACGTCCGAATACATTCACTGACATGACCGTCAGAATTGACAAACGTCAAAATTCAAAACGTGGCAAATATCTCCGAAAACATCCGATTGTTCCTAAACCCGTTCGGTAAAATCCCGGAAATGTCTGAAGTGGCTCGTATCCGTGGGAAACGAAACTGACTTGGTAAAGTGACGCTTGCCGCACGCTAGATCGGCGTGTAATTGGGCACGGGAGTAGAAAAATAAATTTAGTGCTCAGGGTTTATTCGGGTTTCTTATTTAGCTCTCTAAATCCCAGCCCAGTCTGTCGAATTGAATACTACTACGACAATAAATGATTGTCGAATTTTATCAGGTAATTTGCGGAATATTGGGGTACGGTTCTAAAATAATAACAAATAAATAAGCTGCAAAACCTGGACAAAATGGCGATGAGTCTGAATCTTGGACACCTGAGTTGAGAAAATGTCCCAATCATAAAATGCAATAAATAGATTCTGCCCTCCACAAGTATAATACAAAGGCAAGTAAGATCTTTCACTAAATTGTCACAAATTAATTTGTTTTACGAAATATTCAGCGCTATAAATAGTTAATCGCATATGAAATGAAATGCAATTCCATTATTTTCATTAAATATCAATGCTATTTTACAGATTCATTCATTAAAAATTAATTAAATTAATTATAATTTCTGTGGTCTTCAATTAGCACAGGGTGTTTGTTCTATTTAAGCAGTTAGCTTAGGGAATTTTTTAATTTTAACTTGTTAATTTTTCACTTCCAGGAGCAATATACAATCTGGTCTGTTATTTTTTCACGAAATGGAGGATTCGTTAATTTGTTTTACTCCCATACATGTATAAAACTTAAAATTATGTATTTTATTTTGGAATGATACTTTTTATAAAGCGTTGTAATAAAGTTATAGAATCTCAAACTTACAAACTGTAAGCCGTGTAGTATTTAATAAACGTGTAACATTTTAAGCCATATTATTATCAAAATGCCTAAAATTTAACGATTTCATTTAGTTGAAGATAGAAGAACACTACAAAATCAAATTCAAAAGTGTTTCTATCAAAAATAGGTTTCTTTCACCACATTTTAACGTATGTGTCATTGTGTCGTTTATTATTTTGAATGAGACACATAAATTTAAATTAAGGCACCCAAAGACGAATTCGTGTTGTGTTAATTTTCGTAAACCTTCATTAATAAATCTATCAGCCTCCAATAAATCTTCCGCAACCATAGAAAAATAAATTGAATCAACTATCAGGATCAATATCAATCAATTTTAAATTATTGGAGAAAAATTATTAGTTACACCCAGCGCGACATACAATAATCTTTTTGGCCAAGTCTATAATCACAAATGAGAGGAACTATGACAACTTACAGCTGGAAACTAGAACAAAGTCTGGTGTTCTGATCTGTGATAATGTTCAGAAACTGCCGATCTTATTTGTCGAAATGTGACTGATCTCTACTGTTTTTTTTTAGTACGCATGATCTTTTTCGACACCTATAGGGAGTATGGAGTAAAAGGACGAATGGATCGTAAAAGTTTTTAGGACAAGTGAAAATCTCTTTTTGATGTTTTGTTTTTTCTGAATTTTTTATATTTAATAGGATACATTTTAAACATATGGACTCAGTTGCCGATTACTAGTAAAGTGATTTTTTGAATAGAACTTATGATATAATGATTGTTTGAGAGAAAAACTGAAGAACGGAAGATTATGCTTTAAAAACGAAAGATTTTTGTATTGCTAATATGCGGAATGGGCAATAGTTAAATGTCATTTCCGATTAATATCAACGCCTAAAAAGGAAAAAGTGTTATTATTTTCTAATTCGATAGTGGAACTGGTATCTGGGTATAAAAAGCTTGGGTAATTCAGAAAGGATTGAAGGGAATGGTAGATAACAAGAACAGGATCTGCATATCATTACCATTACTTCAGTTTTCGATGGAACATGTCCACGGCTAGTTTTTAAAAATGTTTCATAAAAAGAATCACGATGACAGGGTATAGTGGGTAACCCAAAGCTGTTTCTGAAATACAGGAAAAACTAACTAGAAAGGATCAATAACTCTCGGTTTAAGATAGCCTTAGAAGGAGTGTACCTAACATTTTTCAAAGAAACTTCCACAGTAATACTTTTTATAAAACTTCTGGATTCGCCCTGCGTCGGTTTTTGTTGAGTTGAACTTGCTGACGTTTCGCCAATCATCCTGTTAGCTTCTTTAGAGCTGTGTCAAGCTCAAAAACCGACGCAGGAGGAATCCAGAAGTTTTATGTAAAGTGTACCTACAATTGAGAACTTATTTTGAAATGTCGTACTTGAGAACCTTATATTTCGCACTTGTTCAACCATATTTAACTTGTGGAATAATAGTTTGCGGGGGAAGGCTGGATGCCCATCTTAGAACGCTAGAAATCATTCAAAAGTGGATATTAAAAATAATCTATAGTAAGAATAAACTATATCCAAGTAATAAGTTATTCCGAGAAAGTGAAATTTTAGATATTCGTCAAATTTTTGTGCAAAGTATAGCAATGCGACAATATATTAAGAAAGACACGTTACAAACCCTGAAGTTTAATCATAATACCAGGCACAAAGTAGTACACGAGCTAACGATTGAAATAAAAAACATAAATTCTTTAACTGTGCTTAAATCTCGACTAAACAAATGGCCGCTAAGTCAAGAGAGATCGAGAATTCATTCACTGCTAATGAAAAAATATGGCTAGCTTAAAAAGTACGACAAAAAAATAAATTCTCCAATGTGTCAAACTATCTCCAACAATGATAAAAACACTTAACCAAGAAAACGTATCCAGAACTAGACTAAACTGTACCTGATCATGACAAACCAATGGCTAATAAATGTAGTACAATTACATTAGAAAACATTAGAAAACAAGCTTGTTATTGCTGTTCGATTTTTCATTATCCTTTTGATTTTTCCAATTTGTATTGATTTTTCCATATCAAATCACATGTGTAATTTAGGTAGGTATTCGTTATCTTTCGTTAATACTTTTTACTTTCCATAATTACATAAGACCAATAAGTTTAATTCTCACAGACAAGAAGTATTTCGTTGGTGTTATTTTAGTCTATTTATCAAATAATCGTAATTATTTTACTCCCACTTCTACTAAATAATCTTTTGTTTCATTTTATTTAACGTTTATTTTTTTGGTTATGTATTTACGGGAATTAGTATGAATGGCGTTATATTGTAGTCGTGATATTGTGGGTGATATTGATTGATCAATAAACTTATTAATATTATTAATATTCAGTAAAAGTTTTCATGAGGAAAGGGTTTCCATAACGATAAAAATGATTTCTAAAGTAAGTCGAATATTAATCGATTTCATTGGCGCAAAATATTTAAATACGAAAATTATTCAATTAAAATTTAGGTTGTATATTATTGTATGTTAATACTTTTTACTTTCCATAATTACATAAGACCAATAAGTTTAATTCTCACAGACAAGAAGTATTTCGTTGGTGTTATTTTAGTCTATTTATCAAATAATCGTAATTATTTTACTCCCACTTCTACTAAATAATCTTTTGTTTCATTTTATTTAACGTTTATTTTTTTGGTTATGTATTTACGGGAATTAGTATGAATGGCGTTATATTGTAGTCGTGATATTGTGGGTGATATTGATTGATCAATAAACTTATTAATATTATTAATATTCAGTAAAAGTTTTCATGAGGAAAGGGTTTCCATAACGATAAAAATGATTTCTAAAGTAAGTCGAATATTAATCGATTTCATTGGCGCAAAATATTTAAATACGAAAATTATTCAATTAAAATTTAGGTTGTATATTATTGTATGACAATATTGTCTGTTACTTTTTGTTAACTCCTATGCAATTACACTCTTATGTCTTTTGATTCAAATCTTGAAGTACTAAAAGTAAAAAGCATAATGATAAAGTACGAAGCAATTGATTCTCAATATTCATGCTGTTATTGATTTGAAATTTGAGATGAAAACGATGTGCTCCAACCTTGATCCGTAAATTGAGAAATACTGCAACCCACGTTCTTGCTAGTTAAAGACGTTGAACGGTTTTAACCACAGAAACCACTTAGGCACTCCGAAATCGGCTGACTTTAGTGGTTGAACGTCAAGCCATATCAAAATCAAGCGGGCAATAAGGTCGGCGCATTACTCCAAATAATCCAAAACTCTACAGACGTTCCAATCACAGGGTGTAATTACAAGTTTGTATGAGTGGGCATTTTATTACGCCTATTTATTTTAGAATTTTTCCAAAAACCTTTTTAGTAGGGCACGCTATATTATACTACCAATTGAAATTGAAACAGTGAGCTAAATGAAATATTAAAATAGGTTTGTGTCGGCACATATCTTTATTAATCTTCGTTTATTAGCTTTTCTCTTGAGATATTGGCTATCTTTTTTCCTTAACTAAAGTTCCTGTTTCGGCTCTGGGTTGCCCACTGTACCCTGTCATCGTGATTCTTTTTATGAAATATTTAAAACTAACCAAAACTAGCCATGGACAAATCCCATCGAAAACTGAAGTAATGGGAATGATATGCAGATCATGTTTTTGTTATCTAGCATTCCCTTCAGTCCTTTCTGAATTACCCAAACTTTACCCAATAATACTTTTTCCTGTTTAGGCATTCATATTAATCGAAAACTACATTTAACTTTTGCCCATTCCGCATATTAGCAATACAAAAGTCTTTCGTTTTCAAGGCAAAATCTTTCTTTCTTCAATTTTTCTCTCAAACAATCACTGTAACATAAGTTATATTAAAAATTTCACTTTACTAGTAATCAGTAATTCAGTATACGAAAACTAACAGAACACGACTAGAAATTTAATCCAGGGAAAAGTAATTCTGTGATTTTTAGGAGCAGGTATAGATTGTATAATCTTAAAAACAATGTTGAAATCTCCATAGACAATACAAAAGTTGATTTAGTTTAAGCAATACTTCAAAATTTTATTCCAAAGAACTTTTTGTCTCTAAAAATGCTTTACTGCAACCGACCTATTTTAAATTTCTCTATGTGGATACGAGAAACACGATACTAAAATTAACTTTTAAGAGTATGTGCATGGCCTTCTTTGTTTAAAATTTAGCATTTAATTTACATTTGCTGGTGCAGTAGAGTAGTTCTAAGCCAGACAGCGGCAGCAGAGAACACCTAACTGTCTTTTGAATAATTGTAAATTATTTTCTCTGTTGATTTATAAAGTCATATTATTATTATAATTTACTGCCAATTTAATTTAAAACAAAAAGACAAGGATTGCAACTACCAAAATTACTGCTTCGTTATAATAACGTCAACAATTTTAACATATTAGTTTTTCTCAGCCAAAGTTAATCTCTGTTATGGCAACTTCATAAAATCATTCTCCAAATTTGTTAAAGGCATCGTACTTGTATTTCCTTAAATGGAAATCCCTATATATTGTAGCATTTTTCATTCTAATTACATTTAAGGTTAGTGATACTTACAGCTTAAGGTTTTTGAATTTGAATTTTTTCAAAATGCTATTTAATTCTAATTTCTCAAATAGTGTTTAGCACATATCGGTAAAGTGTTACCACATTTTATGTATCAATAATTAAACCTTGTACAGAGTGGCCGAAAATATATTCATATCTATTAAAAAAATTAAGTGGCCCTAATTTGAATGCGTTTTTTAATTATCAAAAGATCAATTCAAAGTGAAATTTTTCACATTTTTTTGAACATTAGAAAATAGTGCTCAAAAAAATTTTTATGGAAACTTTTTTTTGCAAAAAAAATGGAATAGTTTGTTGACACAATAACATCATTCTCTTACTAAAACCTTTCACTGAAGATCTATATATCGAAGGTTTAATATTGCTAACTTTTTGCGTTTTCTCAGAATGCAGGAAATTATGGTTTCTAGTGTCATCTAAACTGTTGCATTTAGTTGCCTATAGTATTTAGAGACGGCTGCTGAAGCAAAAGAAATTGTCAGAGCACTGTTAATATCTGGAATTTTAGAGCATTATTGATAACATACATTTTTCAAGTTTCTCCGTTCTCTGATGAGCGAACAGGTGAAAACAAATTTGGTTACAACTAGTCTAGTAACATACCTGTTAAAAACGCGAAATTAAATTGAACACCCTTTTTAATAAATAAATTTAGTTTTTACAAACTTTTCAAAAATTTATGACGGTGGAGGTCTGCCTTAATGACATTGGCAAAAAAGTCACACTTAAGCGTCAATCTCGATTATTGGCACTGACACTCAGAAGAAGGACAGGATAGAATCGTTATTTGAAGTGCTGGTTTTAATAAATTCAGTTCAAATTAATTGAGTTTATTTAAGTCAAGCAACAAACTGGGTCTGTTTATTTTAAATTTACTCATTCCCGTGTTAAGAGCTAGCTAAAAAACGAAATTTATTGTTTAATCGTAAAAATGCCTGACGAATGATAATAAAAGCCCAGCGCGGTCATTGTAATGTGTATATCAATTGTGCGAATTTTATTTCCAGCCGTGTGTAATGTGATTTCATATGCAGATATTTAACGCACGATAAACGATTGCATTTACGAGTGTTAAACAATGAACGGGCTGCAATATGGACGTCCAATAAAACCTTAAACGACCGTATACAGTGTCATGTCCGACCTGATAATTGCCCTTTTTGCCGTACCATCAAATATTGTTGCCTTGTAGATAAGGCTTATTGTTTGAACAGTTGGTGGATGGCCAACTTTGGCAAACCTTTGGGACTAGATCGATCGATGATGACAAATTAAGGGGGACGGCTTTCATAATAGAATATAAGGGCAATTCCAATGAACTTGTGCGTTCTTATAAGGGGCCAATTAAAAAATATATTACTCAGCAAATTACTGCGTTGTTATTTGGTAGGAAAATTTCTTTTTATCGAGAAATGGTAAAATTGTAATTATTAATTTAGGGGAAGTGATTGTTTGCTCAAACTGGGAAAATATTTTCTTCTCGTATTCAAGAGAAAAGAAAAAAATAATATTAGTGAAGTATATAAGAAAAGGGCTTGATTATAATTATTATGAAGTTAACTAGATTCTAATTTTAATTAGAGCGAACGGCACAAGAAAGTGTGAACACACTATAATTTTTAAACGAGTTGACGCGGCGTTGAGAATTTGGGGTCGTATAACGAGGCTGACATTTGTTTTCTATTTGAATTTTGGGATTCGCGTGATATGACCATTTTCTAAATAATTTCTGTCATCTTTAAAGTTTTCAAGTAACGAATACAATTTACCTGGCTGACCGGAGAAAGAATAAAATCTGAAACAAAACTTTTTCTTTGGGGTAATTAAATTATTTTTTTTTAAGGTAACTGTTCCGTTTTTTGCAAAGCTTTGGTTAATTAGGAAAGAAAATTTTGAAAAACCAATAAAGAATTATATATATATATATATATATATATATATATATATATATATATATATATATATATATATATATATATATATATATATATATATATATATATAATGTTTTGTTTAAGTCCTTCACGGATGGAACTATGTGTATTGGTGGTAATCCGGGTGTTCATCTGTTCGTTGTTTGACCCTGGAGTAGGATCATTCGCCTGACGTTTCGCCAAAATATCACTTGGCATCTTCAGAGGCCGCGCGTCCATGTCACTCGTACGTGTCCGCACTTAAACTTAAACTTAAACTTTAACTTAATAATATATATATATATATATATATATATATATATATATATATATATATATATATATATATATATATATATATATATATATATATATATATATATATATATATATATATATATATATATATATATATATATATATATATATATATATATATATATATATATATATATATATATATATATATATATATATATATATATATATATATATATATATATATATTGTAATCCTTGTATTAACAAGATTGATATTTGGCCCTGTATAATTTACAAAACCTGAAACTTTCTCGCGACACAGTTTACGATACTGTTCAAATCAAATTATCCCATCTTTAGCAGTTTTTCATTTATCGCCACTAATTTAGCCACAAAACAGGAAATTTTAAGGAATTTTTAGTTTTTCTGCCAATAACCGACACACCCTGTATATAATTGAAACAATGTTCGAAATAAGGGTGATAGCCCTGGATCTCCCACATTTCCTGGTGTAAGATTTTTTCCAATAGATTAAGTGATTTTCAAGAAAATACTTGTTTTCTGAAACCATGCAGTATGCCGTAATAATCATCGCGTCTCGATTGAAGGCGAGAAATTGTGATTTTCATTTGGATTTTTTCAAATATCTCGAACAACGTATATGATAGACAAAAACCGTAAATACAATAATTTCAGCTCTCGATGTGGCTTATTACACTGTTTAAACCAATTGGCCATATTTTTAATGAATTTTGATTTACAGCTAATAATTTAAGAGCAAAAAGAACGATTTCATGGTCTCTTAGATTTTTGTCCATAATTGAAAAACCTTGTATATTATCGAAAAAATGTAATAAAAATCATATCCCTAGATCTCCCGCATTTTCTGGTTCTAAAATTTTGCCGATCATTTGAATAGTTTTTGAGAAAATCATGTTTTTAAATTAAGCAAAGAAAATTTTCACTACGCTCAATTTCTACTGTTTAGATGTGCTTACGGACTTTTACTTCCTTGCCAAATTTGAAGTCGATGACTACATATTTGAGACACCTACGACGTTTTAGAATAGAGCACAGAATATTCCGAACAGCCTGTACAATATATGAAAAGCTCAAATACAAAAGTTTAAGCTGTCCATACGGTCTATATAGAAACGTGAAAGAAACTGACAACGGAATCACAGCCTTCTAGTTATGGTCAATTATCGATATAAAGGGAGCTCAATTTTCAGTTTCTTGCAAATTACCGACGCACCCTGTACATTTTTATAAAATTATCAGGAATAAAGGTTTTTGGCCCGAATCTTGCGCGCCGTTTGGTTAAAGAATTTTTTTGAGCGCATATACCATCTTGGAGAAATGATTTTTTTCTCGGTACCCTGCAAGTGCGGTTGCTAAATTTTTAAAAATACTCCCCCCCCCACAGTTTCAATAGGCTTCGTTACGGAGCTAAGTCCTATCTGTCAAATATCAAGTGGATGACTTTAAATTTCGGACACTTATCGTGTTTCATAGCGAAGTCCAAAAAACAGATGAAAATCTAAAAAAAAAGATGGACGCCTTGGTTTGATCAGACCTATTTTGTACTGGTTTATGTACCTCGTGCACGGCTTAAAAGGAGCCAAATTTGAAGGTCGTGCTGCAAACCGTTCAAAAGATATAGCCCATTAATGCTAGGTGTACAGAAAAACGGAGAACGGAGAACGGAGAAAAAAAAAGTTTTTTTTTTCGATCATTTCTGTATCAATGGCGGTCCTCTAGGACCTACCGTTGCTGAGATACAAGTTTCGTTGCCAAGCGCGTATACTTTCGAAAAATTTATCTATTTATTTATTTATTTCATCGATTTTTCGAAAGTAACAAGGGTAATGTTACAACCACAAATTAAAGCAGTTCTTGAGACAATCGCAAATTTATTTACTATGTGCAATTCGTCGACACTATGAACTCAGTAGATGTACTTGTGGTTTGACTATAAAGGCAGAAATATTTGAGTTCTAAACAAATCTTATATTTTTTGGTATGTTTGGCGACCAGTGATTTAAAAAAGGTTGTAAGAAATTTTACCTTTAAGGTAAATTAATAACAATTCTTTAGGATTACTTAATTTTGTCAAATAGCACCATAGTGGGAAGACTTTGCAAATCTGCCACTTTTTTTGCAAAGTCTTAAAACGCAATTTCTGAAAAACCATCAAGATAGCTCAAGATCAGTAAATACCTTCATATAAAAGTAAAATATTTCATAAAGTCTACTACTAAAATTAATATGAACAAACTACCACTAATCTCAAATATATATATATATATATATATATATATATATATATATATATATATATATATATATATATATTTCACACGTATTGATTCACGGATGGAAAAATGTGATGACACTATATTTCGGGATATCATCCGTTCGCTTGTTGAACTCCGACTGGAATCCTGCAGACGTTTCGCCAAAATCTCACTTGGCATCTTTAATGTGTCATGAAAAGTGAATCCCTTGCAATTTCACGTCAGTTAGGTCCCAAAGCAGATTCAGAAGTACTAGCAAGGTACATTGCTATGATGCAACAATTTTTATAAATGTCCCTTTATTCACGACTTTGGTTAGGTACAAGCGGAACCTAGTGGAGAGCAAGCATATAATAGAGGATTATCCGAAAAAGTTTGAAAACCTGTGACTAAAATAATAAAATTAAACTAATTCAAGTTAACTAATTAAAATCGGCAAATCAAAATTAAATTTAAATAATTTTCCATTAAACTCTACAAAGTAATAAAGATTTAATTGAGTTGTAATCCGCTTAAGCAATTATGCAATTTCAGATCCCTCAATGAATTATAAATCTGACGCATAAAATCTTTAGACTTGTTCCTCTTGCTCCAGAAAAATGTCGATGCCGTAGGTATAATACAACACAAAATTAGTTATTAAGCGTGTCCTATACATGTACACGTTGTACTAAATTTAGTCGCTTTCATTAAAAATTAAATTGCCACCCCATTTTCAGCGATATTAATCTTCCAGTTCGGCTTCGCGCAAACATATATTAAGAAATATTCGTAGGTGGTCTAGATGCTCTCCATTGAGGTCGTTTCTCAAAGAGGTATCTTAAGATGTGTCTGCTTTTGACGGGTCTGTGCCCTAAAAAGCTTTTTATGTACATTATACAATACACATTTTTCTTAATAAAGCGACCCTTAGCAAGAGTATACCTACGACAAAGAAAATTCGAAAACCGGGATATTTTTAACAAAAATTGATTCTTGTTTGTACTTTTCGGTTATTATTTTAAATATTTCAAAACTAAATGTGAGCGAATTGTTTCATTACTCTACATGGCACACAATATATTTCGCAAGAAGATACCAAGTTTGTAGACGATTCAATGATGTTATTGCGATATAGGATTTTGTGGATACAACAAACATTGAAGGATTTTTGTAAGAATTGTTCAAAATTTATTGCAATTTTTCTATTTCTCTAGTTTTAGGATAGTAATGTTCGATATGTTATGTAACTGCTACAATATTGGTAATTGATTTTTTGATATAGTGGCGTCGGAGACTTTTAAAATGAATTTTTAACTTTTAATTAATTTAATAACTAACACAAATAAAAACATGCATTTTATATTTGAGAGTCTCTACTATCAAAGAAGGAAAATTACAGTTTTTTGTAAACATAGATAATGATATTTGATATTTTGTTTTCTATTTGAAAATTCATCTTGTAAGTTTCAAATTCTAAATAGCACGAAAATGTCGCCCAAGAATCGAATCCGAAATTCTGCTTCAGCCGACTACGGATGGTAGTTTGTTTCAAAATTTGCGCTTTTAGTTAGAAATCAATCACAAAGGAAAAATGTTTTGATTCTATCATTTTAATTCCTAAATGTTCCACATCTTTCATTATAAATGTATTGGTCAATTATGCAAAAAGTTTTAGGGTTGTTTATTTAAGATATCCTACTTGTGGTAACAAAACAAAGGTTCTACAATATTTTACTCTGCTAATGGTGGACATCGCACTGACCTGTATCTCAATTTATAGGGACAGGCAAGCCCGCGTCGAAGAAGAATCCTTCTTTGTTAACCGCACAGCACTTTCTCAAAAAAGAGCAAAATGCATTTTTTGGGTTGCTAAAAAGAGTCAGAGTTGATTTGGCGACTCTATCTTTCAGTTCTCAAAAGAACCTTGTTATTCCTACGGTCTCTGACAAAAATATTTACTATTTATTGTGATCCAAACTTGTAACGTTTAAGACAGATTGATGTAGAGGAAAAAAGAAAAACAGACCTCAACAATGCAGCAATGCATTGCAAGTAGGTGACCGAGGACTGGAAGTAATAACCCAACCAAACAATGCAACAACACTTCGGGTAAATTGGAGTTGTATTGAATTAGAAAGAATCAATTTCAAATAATGTTTTAAAATCATTAAAAACACTACACTTAAAAGTAAAAAAAAAGTGTTCCCAAGAACGGGAAAACTGTTCATATGACTGAGCTTGCCATCATAAAAACTGATTTGCAATTCATCTAAGTTAAATGATAAGCTTCCAAAAAAACACTTTCGAGAACTTTGAAAGGATTTAATGTTTATAAGCCAATTTTCTCTGAACCAGTGAAAAGCAATAAAATAATACTTCGTGAGACCAATTTATAAAAGTGTAGTGTGTTTTTAGGATTTAGAATTGTGGCATTTCCGTGAAATATCAAAAATGCCGCCTATTTCGGTTTAAAAATTAGATAAAATTTAGGCAAAATTTAACCGTCAATGCAGTTTAATCGTTTTTGTTTCAAGATTATCATAAATAGAAGTGGTGGACATTTTTGCCCTTGATACTGGGTCCCTCATTTCGCAATGGGATGTGATATGACGAATCTAATATTATATTTGATTATTGATTTCTTGCATATATATATATAAAAAAAAATTATTCCAAGTTTAAATAAAATTTCAAAATTTTCAAAGAAACCTCTGCAGTTTAATGTAATATCTGCATTCCTCCTGCTTTCTATTCTGTTCCTGCTTTCATGTTAAAGAAGTGGGCGTGAACTTGGACAAGTGATTCCCATATCGGTAAAAGGTAAAGGTCTGAGTCGCGGTTTAACATTAGATTGACATGCAAGAATTTCAGTTTGGTCGAATAGGTTTTGATGTCCGGTTTTAGGATAGTGTTCGGCAATGCCAAACGGTAATTACAAATAAAACATTATATAAAAAAGAAGTTACTAAAAGATCTGTAACTACAATTCAAATGTTTCAAAGAAACTTGAACTATTTACGCTATTATTTGTTATTATTGACCAAAATAAAATTCTTCAACTAGCGTATAAGCAGGTACAGAATAGAATTCAAACCAGTTTTAATTTAGATCTGAAACGGAAGCAAGTACCGATTTATCAACAACCGAGGAGAATCCAAAAGATTGTTAAATAGTATTTCAGTAGCCTCTGGAAGTTTCTTTGAAAAATTTTCTGTAGATTTAGACACCTTAATATGTTTTTAAATCTAAGTTTCCTTTTTTTATCTGTTTAGCAAACATATCAAATTTCTTTGTACATTGCCTTAGTAGCAGTAGTAACATGGAAGCAAAACAAAACTTATATATTGGCTTGGCTTTGGCTATGTTACTCCACATTTTAATAAGCATTGTTCACAAATAATAATCCATATGACCAGAAGACTGGAAATAGTAAACTTCCAAATCATCGTTATTTAGAACAAAATTATTCACGATTTTTCTAAAATTCGGTATTGAATTTGAAAACAATTCCGGGATAATTCCCTATCACAATATTAACACATCCTCATTTCACGAGGAATCATAATATAAGTGAACTGTACTCTATACTCTTTGTTGCCTGCGGCTTTATTGAGTGGTTTTTTGAATGACTTGTGCCTTATATTATTCCCGCAACAAAAAACTGTCAGCTATGGGGCTTCGCGAGATAATACATCACGATTAAAAACAAATTTTGCGCAATATGCCTTTTATTAATCTTTCTAGGTTCGGGAAAATTATGCTTCGCCTTCATGAAACACGTTATTAAAAATGAAGATAGGTTTAGCTGCCTCTTTCTTCTACAAAGGAGATAAGCGCTGCTGCGTTTATCCCATTAACTTGGCTATTTTCTAATTTTCGATGATTCGTTCTTTCTAAATTAAATAATAAAATAAAATAATTAATAAAACTTTTGCTCAGTATTCACTGCATAACATCGAACAACGAGCACATTTTAGTATACTCCTCTTTTTTTATTCGAAAAATTTCCAGTGTAGCCAAATTTCCCATTCATTTTCCAGGCTGCCAGGAATTATGATTGTCTTCTACCATTCTGGTCGTCGTCTCCATCATATATGTTTCTTTTGAGTTAGTGCTTTTGTGGTCACTGACTTTTTTTGCATGGAGTTGTAGTAGCAAGCTTCTTAATCAAGACGAATGGTGTGCTGGTTTTGTAAATTTTTTGTTGTTTGTTTGATATAGCCCTGGATTTGCTCCTGGTGCTGCCAATGAGCTGATTGTGTCATAGTCACCTTTTATTTCCGCAAACCTTGTATGTGATTAGGTAAGCAATAGAAAGATTATTCGTCTCTTTTCTCAGCAGCTTTTTCATTAGTTTAGTAGTTAATCTAATAATAAAAACTTTCATTTAGAACTCATTAATAAACAAATCTAAATATAAGATCTAAATAATATAATGCCCTGCTTAATGTGTAGCATAACCTGCTATACCCTAAAGGCAAAAACTCTCTATCACCTGTTTATTTTGGCAGACGTTGATGGTGCTCCACTGATTTCTCTTAAAATAAAAATTATTCTTATAATCTCCATTCATTTCTGAAGAAATTTAATTTAATCGATTTTCTCTATCCGATGTACGATTTTCGCTAAGTAAAATAAAAACCTCTTCTCTGTATAGTCATAACAATATCGTTAATATGGCAGCATGCAGAGAAATTGGTTTGTGCACGAGGTAAATAAACCAGTACAAAATGGGTCTGATCAAATCAAGGCGTCCATCTTTTTTTTAAGATTTTCATCCATTTTCTGGACTTCGCTATGAAACACGATAAGTGTCCGAAATTTAAAGCCATGCACTTGATATTTGACACATATATAGGGCTTAGCTCCGTAATGAAATCTATTGAAATTGGGATGGGGGGGAGGGGCCGTATGGACAGCTAAGAAGTTTGTATTTAAGGATTTCATATATTGTACAGGGTGTTCGGAATATTCTGTGCTATATTCTAAAACGTCATAGGTGTCTCAAATATATATATAATTATATATATATATATATATATATATATATATATATATATATATATATATATATATATATATATATATATATTCTCACGTATTGATTCACGGATGGAAAAATGTGATGACACTATATTCCGGGATATCATCCGTTCGCTCGTTGAACTCCGACTGGAATCCTGCAAATCCTGCATCCGACTGGAATCCTGCAAATCCTGCATCCGACTGGAATCCTGCAGACGTTTCGCCAAAATCTCACTTGGCATCTTCAATGCTCGCGCTTCGAAAACACTTCGTACACTTCGTGTGAGATTTTGTCGAAACGTCTGCAGGATTCCAGTCGGATGCAGGATTTGCAGGATTCCAGTCGGAGTTCAACGAGCGAACGGATGATATCCCGGAATATTTTTCCATCCGTGAATCAATACGTGAGAATATATATATATATATATATATATATATATATATATATATATATATATATATATATATATATATATATATATATATATATATATATATATATATATATATATATATATATATATATATATATATATATATATATATATATATATATATATATATATATATATATATATATATATATATATATATATATACATATATATATATATATATATATATATATATATATATATATATATATATATATATATATATATATATATATATATATATATATATATATATATATATATATATATATATATATATATATATATATATATATATATATATATATATATATATATATATATATATATATATTCAAAATTTTCTTTCCTAACCAAAGCTTTGCAAAAAAAGGAACAGTTTTGTTTCAGATTTTATTCTTTCACCGGTCAGCCAGGTAAATTGTATTCGTTACTTGAAAACTTTAAAGATGACAGAAATTATTTAGAAAATGGTCATATCATGCGAATCCCAAAATTCAAATAGAAAACAAATGTCAGCCTCGTTATACGACCCCAAATTCTCAACGCCGCGTCAACTCGTTTAAAAATTATAGTGTGTTCACACTTTCTTGCGCCGTTTGCTCTAATTAAAATTAGAATCTAGTTAACTTCATAATAATTATATACTTCACTAATATTATTTTTTTCCTTTTCTCTTGAATACGAGAAGAAAATATTTTCCCAGTTTGAGCAAACAATCACTTCGCCTAAAATAATAATTACAATTTTACCATTTCTCGATAAAAAGAAAATTTCCTACCAAATAACAACGCAGTAATTTGCTGAGTAATATATTTTTTAATTGGCTCCTTATAAGAACCCACAAGTTCATTGGAATTGCCCTTATATTCTATTATGAAAGCCGCCCCCCTTAATTTGTCATCATCGATCGATCTAGTCCCAATGGTTTGCCAAAGCTGGCCACCCACCAACTGTTCAAACAATAAGCCTTATCTACAAGGCAACAATATTTGATGGTACGGCAAAAAGGGCAATTATCAGGTCGACCATGACACTGTATTCGGTCGTTTAAGGTTTTGTTGGACGTCCATATTGCAGCCCGGCCATTGTTTAACACTCGTAAATGCAATCGTTTATCGTGCCTTAAATATCTGCGTATGAAATCACGTTACACACGGCTGGAAATAAAATTCGCACAATTGATATACACATTATAATGACCGCGCTGGGCTTTTATTATCATTCGTCAGGCATTTTTACGATTAAACAATAAATTTCGTTTTTTGGTTAGCTCTTAACACGGGAATGCGTAAATTTAAAATAAACAGACCCAGTTTGTTGCTTGACTTAAATAAACTCAATTAATTTGAACTGAATTTATTAAATCCAGCACTTCAAATAACGAATCTGTCCTGTCCTTCTTCTGAGTGTCAGTGCCAATAATCGAGATTGACGCTTAAGTGTCACTTTTTTGCCAATGTCATTAAGGCAGACCTCCACCGTCATAAATTTTTGAAAAGTTTGTAAAAACTAAATTTATTTATTAAAAAGGGTGTTCAATCTAATTTCGCGTTCTTAACAGGTATGTTACTAGACTAGTTGTAACCAAATATTTTTTCACCTGTTCGCTCGTCAGAGAACGGAGAAACTTGAAAAATGTATGTTATCAATAATGCTCTACAATTCCAGATTCCAGACAATTTCTTTTGCTTCAGCAGCCGTCTCTAAATACTATAGGCAACTAAATGCAACCGTTTAGATGACACTAGAAACCATAATTTCCTGCATTCTGAGGAAACGCAAAAAGTTAGCAATATTAAACCCTCGATATATAGATCTTCAGTGAAAGGTTTTAGTAAGAGAATGATGTTATTGTGTCAACAAACTATTCCATTTTTTTTTGCAAAAAAAAGTTTCCATAAAATTTTTTTTGAGCACTAGTTTCTAATGTTCAAAAAAATGTGAAAAATTTCACCTTGAATTGATCTTTTGATAATTAAAAAACGCATTCAAATTAGGGCCACTTAATTTTTTTAATAGATATGAATATATTTTCGGCCACTCTGAACAAGGTTTAATTATTGATACATAAAATGTGGTAACACTTTACCTATATGTGCTAAACACTATTTGAGAAATTGGAATTAAATAGAATTTTGAAAAAATTCAAATTCAAAAACCTTAAGGTGTAAGTATCACTAACCCTAAATGTAATTAGAATGAAAAATGCCATAATATATAGGGATTTCCATTTAAGGGAATACAAGCACGATGCCTTTAACAAATTTGGAGATTGATTTTATGAAGTTGCGATAACAGAGATTAACTTTGGTCGAGAAAAACTAACATGTTAAAATTGTTGACGTTATTATAACGGCACTAGTAAGTTATAATAATAATAATATGACTTTATAAATCAACAGAGAAAATAATTTACAACTATTCAAAAGACAGTTAGGTGTTCTCTGCTGTCGCTGTCTGGCTTAGAACTACTCTACTGCACCGGCAAATGTAAATTAAGTGCTAAATTTTAAGCAAAGAATGCCATGCACATACTCTTAAAAGTTAATTTTAGTATCATGTTCCTACTGTCCACATAGAGAAATTTAAAATAGGTCGGTTGCAGTAAAGCATTTTTAGAGACGAAAAGTTCTTTGGAATATAATTTTGAAGTATTGCTTAAACTAAATCAACTTTAGTATTATCTATGGAGATTTCAACATTTATTTTTAAGATTATACACTCTATACCTGCTCCTAAAAATCACAGAATCACTTTTCCCTGGATTAAATTTCAAGTCTTGTTGTGTTAGTTTTCGTAAGCCTTCATTAAAAAATCTATTAGCCTCCAAGAAATCGTCCAGCAAAAGAAAAATAAATTGAATCTACTTTCAGGATCAATATTTTGAAGTATTTTTATCTCTCAAATAATTGGACACCCAGCTCAACACACAATAAACTTTTCAGCCAAGTCTATAACCGCAAATGAGAGAAACTATGATAACTTACAGCAGGAAGCTAGAATAACGTCTGGTGTCCTGATTTGTGATAATGTTCAGTAACTTTTTTTTTTTTAATACGCATCATCTTTTTCGACACCTATATAGAATATAAAGTAAAAAGAAGAATCGATCGTAAAAGTTGGAATGTTTTATAATTATTCGTCTCTTTTCTCAGCAGCTTTTTAATTAGTTTAGTAGTTAATCTAATAATAAAAACTTCCATTTAGAACTCATTAATAAACAAATCTAAATATAAGATCTAAATAATATAATGCCCTGCTTAATGTGTAGCATAACCTGCTATACCCTAAAGGCAAAAACTCTCTATCACCTGTTTATTTTGGCAGACGTTGATGGTGCTCCACTGATTTCTCTTAAAATAAAAATTATTCTTATAATCTCCATTCATTTCTGAAGAAATTTTATTTAATCGATTTTTTCTATCCGATGTACGGTTTTCGCTAAGTAAGATAAAAACCTCTTCTCTGTATAGTCATAACAATATCGTTAATATGGCAGCATGCACAGAAATTGGTTTGTATTTTTAAGTGAAAACCGTGCGACGGACTAAAAAAATTTGAGAAATCAAATCTGTTCATAAATGAATGCTAATGTCATTTTTTTAAATGAAATCAGTGGCGTGCCTCTAACTGTCTATGAACAAATAACATTTTGGTTAATTTTTGTTGCCACTGCACTGCTTAAGTTAAGAATATATGTCTAACAACAAGATAATTAATAAACGATTCTTTTTAAAAAAACAATACATTTTGAACAAAAGTGTTAATAAACTGATGACAATCTTTTTGAAAAAAAAGTAGAACATAGAAACTAGGTGAAAGTGTCCTCCACCTTGAAGGATATACGTTTCAGCACTTTTCCTCATATTGCCGGCACTCTTTGAAGTACACCTCCCGTGTTTCTTACTACATCCCAGGAAGCTCTTATACGATCCCTTCTACAGTCTTAACTGGGCTGCAATAAACCAGCATTTAAAGATAACCCCTAAGAAAAAGCCCAAACTATTTAAATCTGGGGACCTAGGGGGGTCATTGGTTATTAAATATTCTCTTACTGCAATATTAAAGTGAGCAGGCGCGCCCGCATGAATGAACCACATTCTGTTCCAAATATGGTATTCATTCTAGCAATATTGGCAAATCTTCTTTTAAAAATCGGCTATAATTAAGGTCATTTAGCCCTTCTGGTACAATTATGTAATTTTAAAAACAATTCCAGCCCAAACATTTACCGAAAATTGTTCTTGAAGTTTAAACAACTGCATTGGTGTTTTTATCTGATTGCATTTCTGGAAAAATTAGGTTTATCTGTAAATAGTATTTCTTGGTCAAACAAGGGATAATACGCAATTTAGTCCAAAAACCATTGACAAAAATTAACATGGAAGGGAAGTAACGCTTCTATTCGTTGAATATGATGTACTTACAATAGAAAATCATGCAAAATTTTCCAAACCAGGACGTGCTAGACATTGAAATTATTTCCAATTTTTCCTATATGGGATGACTTTATCAGGAAAGCGCTCTTGATATAATCGCCTAGCTTCCGGGGCACGGCCATCAGCTAAACCAAACATAAAATGCATTTCTCCTAACTTCTCATTTATTTTTTAAGAAAAATACGTATATAGGATTGAAAAAATCAAGACATTCAATTTGTTTAGAAATGACTGGGGATTGTAAAAATAATTTTTATTTTAAGAGAAATTAGTGGCGAATTATCTGGGAAAATAGACATGTGAAGTTCCACACAGTCGTCACTGGCGTATTTAAAAAAAAATATTTGGTACACTTTTCAAAGAAACTTCTACAGGCTACTGTAATACTTATTATAAAACTTCTGGATTCCTGCTGCTTCGGTTTTTGTTGAATCGAATCGACGCAGGAAGAATCCAGAAGTTTTCTAAAAAGTAAATTGAGGTACTCTAAATAATACATCTTGATACAGAGTACGTGGGTGCCAAATTTCATTAAAATGTCTAAATATTAAAAAATATATATTTTTTAAAACTTTACCACCCTGAATCTCAACAGTTGTGACGTCTAGTTTGTTCGCCCCCTTCATTATTGACATTCAATTAGAAAACACCCTGTATAAGGCACTATTTGTTCCAAGATTATTAAATTTTATTATTGTTGTTGTTATTATTGAAATGTCTTAACGTAGATAAATTTTCTCTGTTTCATGTGTAGTCACTAGCTCATGTACCAGTTGACCTATACCAAGTTTACCTAATCTAACATCAGAAATATAATACAGTCATAGTATCTCTCAGCCATTTTCTGATGGAAAATAAATCCTAACCGGGTTCCTAACTTTAACTTTTGAAACAAAAAGGGATTTTGAAAAGTTCACATGTTTCTTCACAAAGTGCTCAGTGGTTGGAGAGTTTTGCCAAACGAAATGCAAAAACTTTTACAGTAAAAAAGAAAATACATTTAACTGGGAAAAAGTACTCATAGCGTTAGTAATAAATTAATAAATATCTTCTTATTCCTACGTTAAGTCCAATGATTTCTGTTTACTGGGTAATATTTAATCTTATTTGTGATTCTAATGACCAGCTATCTTGCCATCCTGTGATCTTTTCCTCTCGAGTTTTCCATCTCTTGTGATCTTTGCTAATCTGTGCTCCTCCATTCTCGTCACGTGTTGATTCTAATTTCTCCTTCTCTCTAGCCCCATCTTACTATATCTTGAATATTACATTGTTGCCGGATATCTTCGTTTCT
The DNA here is from genome assembly GCF_029955315.1 of Cylas formicarius. Lineage (NCBI taxonomy): Eukaryota > Metazoa > Arthropoda > Insecta > Coleoptera > Brentidae > Cylas > Cylas formicarius. The sequence continues at coordinate 29,799,545 of NW_026844334.1, read as the reverse complement.
TGGTCTCGTCTAGTCTTTCCTATTATGCGTCTTAATGTTTTCATTTCAGTTGTTTTTAGAGCTTGTTTTGTTTTCTTTGTATCGGCTCTGGTGTCTATGGCATACGTAAGTATTGGACTTATACTTGTTTTATAGATCCTTGTTTTCGTTTCTATTCCTACATGTTTATTTCTTCACATTATATCTCTTAATGAACCTGCTGTGGCTGCTGCTTTCCTTACTTGGTATATCGTCTCTTGATAAATATCTCGGTGGCTTGTTACATCTACTCCTAAGTATCTTGATGATATTACTTGCTTTGTGATTGTCCCTTCTATCTCCAGCTTACGTCTTATTGGTTCTTTAGATACTGTTAGACATTCAGTTTTCTTGATATTGCCATATTGTATTCTTTTGCGGTTTTATTAAATATGTGTAATATTCTTTGTAGGCTGTCTTCGATATTAGATATCAGTACCGCATCGTCCACGTAACATAGAATCGTGATATTTGTGTTTCCTATTTTGTATCCTGTTAGTCTTTTTACTTTTTCTGCCATTTTGTCCATAATCAGGTTAAATAGAAACGGACTTAAACTGTCTCCTTGTATTTTTCCTGTGTTTTACCGTTATTTCTTCAGATACCATTCCCTCAGCTGTTATTTTAGTGGAGCAGTTGTAATTGAGTTCTTCTATGATTCTTATTATTTTAGGAGATTTTATGTAATTTCTCAAATGCTTTTGTTACGTCCACGAAACACATGAAGATAGGGTTATTGTATTCTATTAACTTTTCCACTAAATGGCGAATTATAAAGATGGCATCTTTTGTTGTTCAATTATTTCTAAAACCTTGCTGTTCTTCGCATATCGGAATTGTTGGTCTTAGTTCTTCTGCTATGATTTTGGTGAAAATTTTCGATATTGCATATAGCAATAATATTCCCTTATGGCTTGTTCTTGTCTCCATTTTTAAATATTAACGTAGTCAAACTTTTATTATACTCTAGAGATATCTTTTCTTCTTTAATTATTTTAATGAAAATTTTTCTTATTTCATTTATTAGTTTTGGCCCTCCATCTTTAATTTGTTCGTTTGTGATCGTTTTTTCTCCTGGTGCCTTTCGTTTTTTCAGTTCTCGTATTGCGTTTTTCACGTGGTTTTCTGTTATTATTCAGTTTGAGCCCATTGTTTCTGTTTTGTCTTTATTGAGTTAATCTTTATGTATTCATTTATAAGTCTTTTAGTTGATAGTAATAGTTTCCACACTGTTTTCTGAAATCCATAAAAATCGTGCCAATATTCCTCTTTGATGATTTTTATCCTTGCGGTTTCTTGTTGCTATATAGTTTGCGTGTTCTTCTGCTGTTTTGATGCTTCTATATTTTAAGTATGCGTCTCTATTTTCTTTGCATATGACTTTTACCAGGTTTTGTTGACTATTTTGTTATTTACATTTCTCTTTCTTGTTCCAAGTGCTTCTCGTGAAACTGTTATTATGTTGTTTGTTATTTTTTTCCAGCATTGTTCTACATCATCGTTACGTGTTATTTGGTTTTCTTCTATTTTTAATTCTAGTCTGTTTTGATACAGTGTTTTTGTGCATTCGTTTTCTAGCTAACCTTATCTAGAAACCCTCCTCATTTACTAGGCCTTTTGACCGGCAACATGACTATGAGCTACTCAACCCACCCATAAACATTCATGCATAAAATTTATAAATTCAACAGATTTCCCAAACGTGTACGATAATAATATTTTTGATTTTTTTCCAAAACTTTGTACCCATTTTTTTAGGAAATTTTTTAAACAAATGTAGTAATGAAAATATATAAAAAAACTAGCACTTAGCAACCTTAAAAACACCCAGTTGAATTTATCCAACAAACGGAGGTAGCCAAGAATAATTGTCAATCCTCGAATCATTAAATGAGTGAATACTCCAAACAATCCAGCGGCTATTTATCATCACTGGTTAGGGCGCAACCAAACGTCAAACCTTAAACGCAAAAGAAGGGAAAAACAGTTGTTTATTCACATGTTGGAATTTTCGCAGATTAATTTGTTTGTTATTTACAGAAGATTGAAATCGTTTTAATAATTTCAAACCTTTGATCAAATTTTACAAATACATACAAAGATTTCACAGATCACGCGTGATTTGCCAAGTGTTGAAGAGGTAATGTGATTGGAAGTTTACAAATAATAAACAATGCAAAGTCCTTGTTCAACAGGGTTACATTGCTCATATTGGCTTATTGAGTCATTTTAATCTATGCATTTCGTATTAAGTACAGGTTTTTTTTACGTTGCTTTGCATATTATTTCCACTGAAGAAAATGAAGAAAATGACCACCACTAACCAAAACTAAGCTGGCATATTCGGCCCTACGTTTATACTAACTTTTTTGCTTTCTACACCTGCTTCTTGCCAGAAAATGCACCACTGAAATACGACTGCCGGTCTCAAATGTAACACTCGCCTTTGGTTATCAAAAGGCAAATTCAGCAAAGGAAATTTTCACTTCATTAACTCTAAAAACATCGAAAACTGAATTCTCTGTAAACGACGTGTTATTACGTGAGACGTAGGACGGACAACTTTGCAATTCAAAGAAACACCGACGATACAGTTTGTTGTAAAATTATTTTATCTCGTTTTGCCAGAGCTTATCCTTCGAAGAACAATAATGAATGGACCGACACGTACCCGCCTAATCTTATTATAGCCAGAAGTGCTCCTCGAAATATAATTTTCTCGACAAGTCGCGGCATCGCAGGGAATTTAAAAACTTGATCGAATTAATGCCATCGATTTATTGTTTACTTTTTTAGAAAGCCACTAACGGCGTAATAATAATGAATGTAGTTGCGGATTTCCTTCATTTCCTGGTTTTCATAAATATTAATTTAATGCACACAATACAACGTTTTAGGGGATGCGGCTTCTCGCAAATCCCTTCCATCACTTCCGCGAAAATTTGAATCCCTGAATAATTAAAAATGAACCGTTATTGTCGTTATTAATAATATTAATCTTTTCGCAAGTTCCAGGTGTCCCGCTAACGGCAATGACGTCACGGAGCACTGTCACATTCATTTAAATCAGGTTTCTGCACAATTTTCTAATATTAACCATAACTTTTTAAGGGTGACAAAGTCAAACCTTTCCCTTTAACGCTCTTTGTTACTTTCGAAAATTCGATTTCATCGCTCGTATAAAAATTTTACATCTCGTAACGGTAGGTGCTACGGGATCGCCGTTGGTACAAAAATGATCACCGTTGAAAAAAAATTTCTTTTTGTCCGTCCGTTCTCCGTTCTCGTGTTTTGGTTTTTTCCTTATTAACTTTCGAACCGTTGAAGCTACAAAATTGAAATTTGCCTTCTTTTTAACCCTCCATGAGGTACATAAGCTTGTAAGAAATGAACCTGATCCGACGCAGGTATCCATCTTTTTTTTCGCGATTTTCGACTGTTTTTTCGACCTTGCTATGAAACACGATAAGTGTCCGAAATTTAAAGCAATCGACTTCATATTTGGCACATATATGCAGTTTTGCACCGTGACGGAACCTATTGAAATTAGAATGGATGGGGGGTCGGGAAGTATTCTAAAATTAATAAAAAATCGCGCGTGTATGGGTCCACAAAAAAAAACATTTTTCAAAAACTGTTTACGAGACCAAAAAAATTCTTGAACCAGAAGAAGCAGAAGAATACGGCTCTATAAACTTTTATTCGTGATAATTTTTCAAAAAAACTGAAAAATGGGTCCCCTATTACTGAAAATTGGTTATAACTGAAAGACTGTGATCAGATCTCACTTTCTTTTATATTGCGATATAGACCGCATAGATAGCAAAAACTTTTGTATTTAAGGTTTTCACCTATTGTACAGGATGTTCCCGATATTCCGTCCTTATTGAGAAATGTGTTAAGTGTCCTAAATTTGCAGATATCAACTTCAAATTTAGCAGAGAAGTAAAAGTCCGTGTCCACATTTATACGGTAGAAATTTGGCGCAATCAAATTTTACCAAGTATTTTTTAAAAATTTTTGAAAATTTTTTTTTGGTAATTTTAGCTTCCAGAAAAATATGTTTCCCTTCATAACCGTTCACCCGATCGGCAACATTTCTTTTACCGGCGCAGAAGATCCAGTGCAATAACATTTATTTCGTGCATTTTTTCGATTATATATAGGGTTTTCAAATTATAGGCAAAAATCTAAAAGACCTAGAAGATTGTTCTTTTACACAGTAAATCATTAGCCGCAAATCAAAAATCGTAAAAAATATGGCCAATTGGTTCAAACGGTGTCGTAGGCCGCACCAAGAGCCACAATTTTTGTATTTTCGGTTTTCGTCTATCATATATGTCTGCTGCTCGAGATATTTGAAAAAATCCATATTGAAATCGTTATTTCGTCGCACTGCATGGTTGCAGAAAAAACTTATTTTTTCGAAAACCATTTACTATTTTCCAAAAATTCTTAAACCAGGACGCATGGAAAATCCAAGGCTATAACCTCTACTTCGAACAATGATTCTATAATATACAGGGTGTGTCGTTTATGGGCAAAAAATCTAAAATATCCTAAAAATTTCCGTTTTTGTGGGTAAATTATTGGCGATAAAAGAAAAACCGTTAAAGATGGGATAATTTTATTTGAACAGTATCGTAAACCGGGAATTTCAGGTTTCGTCAATTATACAGGGCGCTAGATATTTGAAAAAATATCATTCGACAACGCTATTATTTGTGCAAATTTTAATATTTACCGATGTTTGCTGTAATTTTGAAGCTCGACGAGATGTGAAGGACATTTTATACAGTGTGTATGCGCAATTAAATTACATCGATCTTGAGAAAGTTCCATAGTGGTCCGCAGGAGCACGATAGAAAAACAATGCGTCCCTTTACCACAAACCGCGAAGTTCTTTCCTTTTATAACAAAAAGCTGCTTCGCGCTACGCGCTACGAATTTGCCCAGCCCAGTGACGATTTTTCGAAAGCAATCTTGTTCTGTCTCCGGAAGAAAAAAACGAAATGACTTTTTTAATGTGCTTAGGAAGTCGAATGACGGCCCAACAACTCAGTGAAAACTGCATGTGGATATCAAAATTTTGAACTTCAGGAAAGATGACGAATAAATTAGCAATGACACAAAGCGTATTCTTATTATGACATTATGAAGTAATTTATTACTGTCACTTATTTTCTCATGAATAATTAGGTTTCGTCAACTATGAAATTAGAACAAAAAATATACAAATTTTCACAGTAATTAATTGGTTTATGATAGCTATTTCGGCAGCACTGCGCCTTTCAATTTTCAACTTGTAGACTCCGGATTTTTGAGGTTTTTGAGGACGAAAAATATCAACTAGGCTCAAAGAACATGAATGACCCTTAAGCAGCAGTTGCCAGTTGTAATCAATTCCTCTATCAACGAAAAAACCGAGAATCTATTGAAATCTATAAGCAACCAAACAATCTGAACCGCGACTCGGGTCTTTATCTTTCATCAGTATGAAAATCAGTCATCCCAGGCAATGTGCACGCCCCTCCAATGTCAGCAAGTTCGACTCAGCACAAACCGACGCAGGAAAAATCCCGAAGATTTGTAAATAGTTTTTCAGTAGCTATATCAAATTTCGTTTTACATTGTTTGAATACGTTTTCGAATAATATAATTTCGATTTCGAAATTATATTATTTGTAGTAACATGAAAGCAAATCCAAACTTTTATAGATTGACTTGGGTATATCGCATTCAACAATTCTGTCCTGTAAGTTTAGTGCTCCACTATGCTGATCAGTGTTACTTTACTCTCTATAACTACATTATTGAGGTTGGATTCATTCTCAGTCGGCGTAAAAGCTTTTAGGGAGTTAAAATTTTCAGCATAAAAAGAAGGTGGTAACACCAAATGAAAACCACCATTTATTTCCCATGTGTTCTAAGTTGTCATCCGTAAAAGCCAACAAATGAAATTAACTGCTTGGCGGTGGGAAATTTATACCTTCTAAAGTCTCTAACATACCCATTTTCAATTACAGTGTTGCGAAAGTCAATGTAATTTTGGGTAAAAGTAGCTCAATAAATATGGAAAAGTTTTCGTTTCATTTCCTGATTTATCCGGGGAACAGATTGCAATTCGCGCATTTAATGAATGAATTTTCGCTACAGGGAAGACAACTTTGCACTGCGTAACTAAATATAAAAAAAAGTGTGTGGTGCTACTGCCGGCACACGCAGGAAAATTGCTGTTTTTAATTTTGTTTCCAAGCTGAGTGATCTCCATCAATCTCGATCTCAAATTTATTCTTGTAAAAATATGTACCAAAATTATATCAATTTTTATTTAGATGCAGCTGTGATTGGTTTTCATTTTTGTATTTACTGTTACAAAATCTGTTTTTGTTTCTTTTAAACAAAATTAAAGCATTGATATAGAATTGTTATAAGCTATTCCATAAAGGTATAGAGTAATAATTTTTTTTGATCCCTATCGAAAAACTAAAACTAATAAATAACAATCATTTTCAATTCGCTTTTACAAAAAAATGTACAGAAGGTTATTGTTCTCGGCTCACTAACATTTATACTTAATACTTTATTTTTATTTAGCATAAAGCTATAAGAGGAAACAATCGTATCTACATTTTAAATATACGAGCCAGTAGCAAAATTTAAATAAGTATAAAAGTACAAAAGTACACTGAACAAAAGTATATAACAATAGAACAATTATAAAAGAAAAATCAGAATTAAATTTCAGACAATATATAAGTTTTTATTAATCTTCTAAAAGCATTTAAATTATCACACTCCTGAACATTTTGTGGCAGCCTATTAAACTGTAACAAACCTTTATTTATATACGTGTAGTTTTAGATCGATTGGCTAGGATGAAATCAGTACGGTTTCTAGTGTTATAGTTAAAAACATTCTTAAAGTAATTAACCTTATTACCAATGTATGGCAGCATCATTATATCATATCTATTACATTTTAGAATTACGCGCGTTGCTCTGTTTTGTATTTTCTGAAGTTCCGTTAGTCTATAGTTCATTATACTAAACAATAGAGTTGAATAATATTGAAGATGTGGCGCCGCCAGGCTATTGTAAATTAACAATTTTGTTCAAATTTTTGCCTGCTTTAGATATGAAACCCACCTTTTGTGAGAACTTTGTCATTATATAATCACAATGTGCATCAAAATTTAATTGTGGATCTAAAATAAATTCCCAAATATTTTATATGTTTCTCATACTGCAAATTAACGCCAGTCATATTAATATTAACACTCTCCAAATCCAAACCACTCAATCTATGTTTTTTCCCATACAAACAGAACTTCGACTTCATTATTATTGCACAACTATACAAACACTCGATACAGGTAACCATTGATATCTCGCTGCATTTCTTCGATATTCTTACCAACGACACATGTCATGGTATCGTCGGCAAATAATGTAATTTTGCTGTTTTTCACAAGTTGAGCTAGATCATTAATATACAGAAGAAACAATAATGGCAAGATAAGATAGACTTAGACACAGATGACTCATACTTTACTTTTTGTGTTCTGCCAGATAAGTAAGATTTTAGCCAGTGCAGGACTAAGTGCTTTATATCCATATTTTCTAGCTTATTTATTAAAATATCTCTACTGACAGCCCCAAAAGCTCTTCTACAAGTCCAAAAACACCACCAAAACAAAACTATTGTCATCGACAGCCCCAACAAATTCATCACAGGTACTAACCATCACAGTCTCGCATGAATGTCCCGTTCGAAATCCCGATTGACTAGAGACAATTAAATTGTTTTCGTCCCAATGTCTCTGCAGCTGCTCCTTTGCAACGAGTTCCAATAATTTCTCGTACACTGGCACAGTGTTGATCGGTCTAAAATTGCAGCTTAGTACCTGGAACCCTCGGCACCGGAACCACCAAAGATGACAGATAATGACGCATTGATAACGTCCAATATTCGGTTTCCAACTGCCGCAAAAGCATCCTTGAAGAATTTTGTTGTTCATTCCCACCAACATTTTTGATTCCATGCACAATCCTTTTTAAGTGAACCATTGAGTTCCGTGACACTGTGATTTTCCGTATCCTGGATTAGATCTAAACACATCAAATTGACGTATGGTATAGTTATTGCCGATATGATATCTAAAATGCTCTGCACAAAATATTTATTAAATTCACTGGCTATATCCTTATCAGTTTTCACCAGTCCCTGTTCAGAAACAATTTCTCTTGGTCCGGATAAAATTTTTGTTCCGGATTAATGTCTTCAAATGTTTGCCATAGCTCTTTTGAATTTTGCTTATTTCTATCTATCAGTATTTGTCTTTTTTATACCTTATTTTATTAACAATGTTGCTAACATAAATTTTATCTCTTTCTTTCATCATTTGCCTTATTTCACATGTTATCCATGCTTTATCTTTATATTGCTGCTTTCTTGTTGAATTTATTTTGGGGCACATTGTATGGCAGTTATGTCTTGTACAAATCTATTGGCAATCACGTACGAGAGCCATTACCCCACCAGTTTTCCTGTTTGTCGTGGTACACTGCTCCAGCTGTTAATCATTGATGTTTATTTCGGTACGTTCTATCTCGCCGGACACATATGTTTTGGATCAATATATTAATACTTATTATAATTATTATTTAAGAAACCCTGACAATTAAAATAAAAGGCTGTTCACATTAACTCAATATTATTGTGTAATTGCTATTTTATATATTTATTACGTTATTTGTTCTATTCTCTTATATGTTTCGCAACTATTTATATCCCAGCATCAGTATGTTGTATGACATTACGATAATAAATTTTTTACTAAATACTTTAGTTTTTCTCAAAATTTTTAATTTTAAATCCTTATCATTTGGCTTTACCTCATTTTGTTTAACAATTCTCTCAATAATTATATTATCTTCAGCATTGTACTCACTCTCATCAACTCCCACCACTTTTATTCTATGTTCACGTAATTTAGGTTTTTCTACTTCATATTCCGCACCAAGCGTGTATTTCGCCCCAGTACTAGTCCGCCATTCTTGATAGAACGCCCCATTGGTACACCCGCTCCGATTTCGGTGGGATTGATTTTAGTTTGAAGTGTCTTTTTAATTTCATTTATGTCTTTTTGAGATCCCTTTTGCTTTACAATCAATATTTTACCAGTACCCTTGGTCTTGGTAATATTTGCATAAGATTTCGGTTGCGTTTCATTAATTTCCGTGAACCTATCACTACTCTTTTGCAGTTCTTGTTTCAAACTTAAATTTTCCTGAATTAGATAATCTATTTTCCTATTTAATTCCGATCTGTTTTTGAGTAGCTAATCCAAAGTATTTTTTATGACATTAATATAATTTTGATCAATAATACATTAATCGGTTCTACTTCTCTTCCTTGCCCGCTCAGGTTTGTTTAAAGTTTCACTCCTTACCTCCAAAACTGAATCACAGCACGATGCACATTTCCAACTTGATTTTTTCATGTGAAAACCTCTTAGGTCGACATTCACACATTTACCATGATGATATCGATTACCAGTTCACTGTATTATTGATTTCACATCATCAAATTTTATTTTACACTTCAAACATTTTTACTAGTTTTCGTGAAATTTATAATTGTATTGATACAATAAACTAACCACGAGGAGCATTGTGTCTATAATATCTATGTATGTATATGTCACTTAGCAGCTGATGAAACATGAAAATGGTGTTACCTTCAAATGCGAGACAGCGTTAGTTCCAAGGAGAAGTGGAGAGCCGTACCTGGTCTTAACGCTAACACAATTAACCTCTTCGTTTCCTGTGTTTTCCTTCGCACGCCCAATTGTGCTAACGCTGCTAATAAATTCCGTAGTTCTAAACTTCTTAATAATTCGTTTTTTTTTTGCTCCGTGTGCCAGCATTTGACAAGATTAAACAGATTATTTCTCAATTAAAGTACAACGCAAGTAATGGTGTATCCGAGCTTATAATGGATGTTTTTTTTTCGATGTATAGAACTTTAAGTTGGCATTACTGTTCAACATGGTGACCGCTTTAACAGCCGTCGAGTGATTTATTCTCAGTTTGGTTTGGCAATTCATCATGAATAGACTCACGCCTGAACAACGCTTGCAAATGGGCCCAAAACGAGATTGCCGTTTTGCCTAATTTCACGTTTTGCACCTGTGAATTGGCCTCCAAGATCTTGTGATTTAACACCGCTAGACTACTTTCTGTGTTGCTATGTAAAGTCATTGACCTATGCGGATAAGCCACAAACGCTTGACCATTTGGAAGACAACATTCGCCATGTTATTGCCGATATACGGCCACAAATGTTGGAAAGTCATCGAAAATTGGACGTCCAGATTGGACTACATCCGCGCCAGCCGTGGCGGTCATATGCCAGAAATCATATTTAAAATGTAATGCCCCAAGATTATCTTTCGGATAAATAAAATTCATGTCAATCGAATAATCCATCGTTGTTTTAATGCAACTTAAAGTTCTATACATAAAAAAAAAACACCCCTTATTTGAAGCTGTGTTTAGCGGCAATTTTTAAGCACATAACATGTATTTTAAATTGTAATGTTAAACACTCCTATTTTTCCGTGCTGTGAGCGAACTTTAATTAGGACATAAGACCAATTAATACCAGTAATACTTCGACCAGAGATATAGTGCTTTTATAACCCACCCCGTGATTAACTTTGCCTACTGTATATTACTACAACTCTGCCGAGCGGACCCTTACCCTTAAGCATTAAAGGGTCCGCGCTAGGACTTTATCTACCTACACTAACGAGCGGGATATAAGTATGTTTTCAATCTTTTTCGCCGAGCAATTCTTGAAGCATGTACATAAAAAATTAGTACAGAGTAACAATTTATTACGTTCTATTTCATTAAATTTCTGGACAGTATCATTATTAATATACAAAATATTAAGTATCAGTCACTTAAAAAATCGTCACTATCGCTACTCAAAATAAATAAGAACTAAAAGTTCAGATTTTCATGAAATTATATATTTTTATATGACAATTGTTTCGACAACATCGTGTCTTTATCATTTCATCTATCATTCATAAAAAGTTTCTTAGACAAAAACTAAAGTTAAAGTATATATATGAGAAAGTTATTTCAAAGTATACCGACTACCAATTTTACAACAGGTTCACAAACTTAACAGACACAACATTTTCTAAAAATGAAGTTGAATTCCTGGAAAAAGGTTTCAACTTTAACTTGCAGCACTCGTACATTAATAGAAAGTTAGACTGCTTATGGATCGATTGTGAATTAGCAATTGAGGACATTAACGATTCTAATTTAAAGAAACATGTATCAGCGAATATAATAAAAAATCAATTAATAGATAACAACAAAGACAAAGACATTTCTCAAATGTCACTAGTAAAAACTATCAAAACAAAGCTTCTGAAAATAACATAATATTTGCACGTGCAGATTAAGGGAAGACAGTCATAGCTATCGATCTCCCAGAATATATTTCAAAAATCAATAATTTTCTTAAACCAGAACTTTTCCAATGTATCAAACACGATCCTACCGAGTTATGTCAAAGACAAGTCAAGGAAGTAATTACTAACTCCACACTATTTAGTGACAAAGAAAAATATTTTTTAACAATTATGAATCCACAACCGCCGAAATTATATTCTTTAGTTAAATTACTTAAACAAGATATGCCCATTAGACCAGTCGTGTCTTATGTAACAGTTAAACTCTCAACAAAATTAGTAAATATTTTAAAGTTCCACACAGATTTTAAACCAAAATTTGCAATAAAAAATTCTTTTGTACAAAATTAAAGATATCAAAATTTCTTCTAACGCAATACTATTGTCTTTTGATGTACAATTTCCCAGTATTTCATCTATGGATGTGATAGATTTAGTAGATTTCACTCTAACTCGGAAACAGGCTAACCCATTGGTGAAACAAGATTTATTAGATTGCTTAATAGTATCTTTTGACCAAAATTATTTTGAATTTAATGGACAGATTTACATCTCTAAAGAACGTTTTATTATGGCAAACCCACTTAGTCCTTTGTTAGCCGAGATTTTTATGAATAATTTGGAAAATATCATACTAGAACATCCTTTAAGTAAAAGTTTTCTATCGTGGTATAGATACGTGGATGATGTCTTTGCTTGCTTTGTTGGAACGGACAGATAATTGAATTCTGTTTTAAATTACATTAACTCATTACATAATCATATAAAATTCACTATCGAGATTGAACAGGATAACTCCATTAATTTTTTTGACTTAACTATTACGAAAGCGCAAAACAAATTAGGTTTTTCAATTTATCATAAACCTTCACACACGGACACAGTCATACTTAACAGCTCAAATCACATAAAATGGCTGCATTTCACTCTTTTATACACAGATTTCTTAATACGCCACTCTCAACAGAAAATTACAACAAAGAACTTAATATCATTAAACAAATTGCACTGAACAACGGCTACAATCCGTCCATTAGAGATAAAATTATAAATAATATATAAATATAAATATAAAATATTTATCGGAAACCTAATATAGAACACGAACAATTTAAAACAATTACATACATAGGAGAACCTAGTGAAAAAGTATCAAAACATTTGTCAAAATGTGGTTTAAAAATAGCTTTCAAAACTAACAACACTTAATATCATTAAGCAAATTGCACTGAATAACGGCTACAATCCGTCCATTATAGATAAAATTATAAATAAAAAACCAATACAGACAACAGTAAACTCTGTTTATCCGAAACCTAATACAGAATACGAACCTAGTGAAAAAGTATCAAAACATTTATCAAAATGTAGTTTAAAAATAGCTTTCAGAACTAACAACACAATAGCAAAATTTTTAAAAAACAATAAGACGAAATTTCAAAAATCAGGTGTCTTCAGGTTGAAATGCGAATCATATCCTAAAATTTGTATTGGACAAACAGGTAGATCCTTCAAGAAACGCATTAACGAACATAAAAGAGCGTTTAAAAACAATAGTCTAGATTCTAATTATGCTACACACCTAAACACAGAAAAACACATTTTTGACGACAATTTTGATATTTTACCTACAGCCACAAGAAGCAGAAAATTAAATTTATTGGAAGCTATGGAGATTAAAAAATGAGATATTCAAATGTAATGCTTAACGAACAATTAGATTTAAATACCTCTCCTTTATTGAACTTAAATTATCACAACATTCATTAAGGTTTTATGGTCATTTTTCAGTATATATAGTAGCAGATAGTTTGTAAATATTACATTTGATAAAGACACGGTGTTGTCAAAACAATTGTCATGTAAAAATGTATAATTTCGTGAAAATCTGAACTTTTAGTTCTTATTTAATTTTTAGATTTTTTACACGTAAATAAAGTTCACTTCAACAAAACACAGAATAGGGACCACTTCACACCTGATTTCTCCCGTCTTAATGTGAGTTGGCTAGGTTCAAATTTTTCAAGATATTAATAACTATATCTACTGAGATGATTGCACCTTTCCCACTCCTCACTTTCGGTGACAAGTTTCTGTGATAATCTTCGTTCGGCTTTATTGTATGTCCAGATGCCCGTAGCGCGCTTTACGTTTTATGTTTTATGTTTTATGTGTTCAATATTATGTTGTAAAATTACATTGTATACATTTTCTATGTTTGTAACATGCTAATAAAGTAAAATGAAAAGTGAAAAACTTTCAGTTAACACGTTCGCTGCCGGTAAAAATTTGATGAACACGCTCTAAAACCAAAAAGCTTTTTTGTGATAAAAGATTCAGAAAGACTCTTTAAAAATATTTGTCTATATTTTCAGTTGTCAGCTTGACAGATTTCAATGACATTTTGACATGACGCAAGGGTTGCGTCATAGGCCTGGAGCAAAATTCTTTCCCTTGAAAAACCGTTGACGCAACGCATGCGCCACTGCCATTCACGAGTTAATTAAAAATAAAAAAAAATGACTTAAAAACTAATAGAAAAGAATGTCAAAATTTAGAGTTTCCCAAAATTATTTGCGTGAGTGAAATTTTTTGAAGCACTCTCCTAGGCAAAGTCCCGGTTTTTTTGGACAGGAGGGACAGAAAAACACGGTATCTTTCCGCAGTTTCTGGCTGTAGCACATTGCATCTTTTTCTTATTTGCTTTCCTTTATCAACCTTATTGAACTTCAAGGAAATATGTTCAGTGGTAATCTTTGATGTAGCTGTGCTTGTTGGTTTATTTGTTTTGTTTGCTTCAGAAACCAGTTCTTTTATAAGAGTATGCCGAAAACTATAGTAATCGAGTTTTTCCTTGGAAGAATATTTATTGAATAATAGAAGACTATTATTAGATTAGATTTTTTTTTTTCAGAGGAATAATAAGAAAGCATTTTTTCTTGACGATCTATTAGTGACATATTCGTATTATATTTGGCTATCGGCGTTGGTTTGTCTTTTCTTTCGCCTCTTCGATTCTTTTGTTGTTCTAAAGTACCGTCAAACTCAATAGAAATAAACAAAACTTTTATCTTATCTTTACACTTTCCAATCATTATGTTTTTTGAGCATTTTGTAAGCACCTCAGCTTTGCCAACTCCTTTTGGATTTTCTTTTCTGTCTTTTTTTAGAGTACCAGTGACAAATGTGTTTCTTAGGAGGAGCTCTTTGGAAATGAAAAAACTATTATAGAAATTATCGATAAACACACTGCCCCATACCTAAATATGTTTGCATCAATGCTAAAACAACATTCGTAGCATCACATTTGCCGTACATATCATATTCTGCACCAGTGTAAATTCTTACTTTCAAAACTAAACCTGGGGGTTCGCAAAGGATATACAATTTTACACCAAACCTTTTATTTTTAATGTATAATGTATAAAAGTAATCGTCCTCGCCATAAAAGTATAATAAATTTAATCCATTTTACTATTTATATAATCTTGAACGAATCCAGGTTCTCCTCCAATTGAGTTTTTTGAAAAATGCAAGCAACGCATTATGAGTAAAAATCGGTTTCTACTCATATGTTGCGAAGAGAAGCCCAATTTGTAAATTTCGTCTGTCTTCCAATAATCCCTGGTTCTCTTTATTTGAATGTGACCCATATTAAGCCATAAAGCTCTTTGATTTCGAAAAGTGTGAGTGGTTTCCAAGTCTTAATTCGAGATTGCTCCGTGGTTTTCTTCTTCTGCTTATCGACTCGTCTCTTCAAGAATATGTATTAACAAGTCATCTATGATTAAAAATTTAAAAAATCCATAAGGTAAATGGTCTGATATATCTACTCGTAATCCAGGATTACCTGAGAATGGAATGTGTTCCAAGTTTATCCGGTCACTCCGTCCAATATTCGACAAGTTATTGCTATTTGGCAATGGACCAGGAGAAGCACTTTCGTCTGTTGGGGCTCATATTCACCTCCACTATACATAAACGGTTCTTTAACACTTTCTGCAGCGTTAGCTAATGTCAGCAGTTCATCATCCATTAAAAGTCTCTTTCTATCTCATTCAATAAGTCTTTTTTGTGCCCGAAGGGCCTGGGATCTCACTATCCATGAAACTACTTCTTTGAAGGAAAACACGTGCTGAAACGTACCAAAACGGTCCAAAAAAAAACCAGCAGCCCCTCTCGAAAATCGGAAAAGTACTGAATGCCTAAAATCAAAAATCTAGAATCAAACAGATTTTTTACAAACGAATAAAGTTCACCCCTACAAAACACGGAATAGGACCAACCTCAGACCTGATTTCTTGCATCTAATTGCGAGTAGGCTAGGTTCAAATTACTACTGCATCCATTTTTTTTAAAATAAACTTAAGCCCCAGACAAAACTACCCCCAATAAACAGGTTCAAAAACTTAGTCAAAGATTTTTTATTAAAGCAATCCTTTACAGCTTGGATGAGTTTATTACTTTCGGTGATAGGTTCCTGTGATGGTCTTCGTTCAGCTTTATTGTATATCCAGATGACCACAGAGCACTTTTTGTTTTATGTATATTGTATTTTCTCAATATTTGGTTGTAAAATTGTTATTCTACGTTATATTTTACTGCCATGACTGATTCTATACATTTTCTACGTTTGTAACATGCTAACAAAGGAAATGAAATATATCAGTTAATGCAATGAAAATTAATTTGGTCCAAACTGTAAAAAAGTTAGGATTGTCATTTTTGTTAAGTCTATAGCATGAAAATTATACCGCATAAAATATACAATGGAAATACTATATTGATTATGCTTTATTTTACGAAAATATTTACCGGTGCGTGAATGCACCACTGGTTTTATCTGTGAAAATAACCAAAACTAACCAAAACTTTGTTATTGCAAGTCTAGACATGTCAGCGCAAGCAGAATAAACATCCAACAATTAGCGTGTCTTTAGTATTAGTTTGTGCCTTGTGCAGTGAACGTTACAGTTCGTAAAATATGGCATTTCCGAGGTATTTGATTCAAAAGGAATTAGAGGTGGCTACGGAGGAGATCGTGATGGATGAGGACCATAACAATGAAAATATTATTTGCATTTACGTATTCTTATGTATTGTAGCGTTAAATTCTTTGAAAATTTGTGCTAAAAATACATTGACTGACGAGTTTGGGGAACCAACTGATATAGTTTGAACTTTCGAGTTACATACACCGAATGATACAGCTGTGCTTCAACAGTCCAGTCATTAACTACTGAACCTAAAAAGTCAGATTGAGTACATTCACACACTTTTAGGTTTTTTGATGACGAAGTGATTGATTTGATTTTAAAATTTTCGTTAAAATATGCTCAAGACAATAACCGCCATGAATTCTCGTTGTCAAAAAATGAACATTTAAATTTTGTGGGCGTTTTATTGTGCTCGGGTTATCTTTCATTGCCACATATTTAGCATTAATGGTCTACTGATGAAAGCAAAGGAATTGATCTTATAAAAAAATGTATGAGCCGCAATAGATTCCAATTGATAAAGCAAAACTTGAACTTATCTGACAATAATCTGTTGGATAAAAATGATAAATTTTCAAAAAAAAATCTTTGTGCATATTTTCGTTCGACTTATCCATAGATGAACAAATGGTACCTTACTTTGGCCGTCATTCCTGCAAAATGTTTATAGGGGGCAAGCCAGTTCGTTTTGGCTCCAAGCTTTGGTGCCTTTGTTCATCTGATGGGTACCTATTTTATTCCCTTCCATATGGTGGTGCTCGAAATAAACCTCATTCTGACCTTGGTCTTGGCGGTGACGTTGTCATGAGTCTACTTTCTGTTGTAGATGAGCCAGTACATCACCAAATTTTTTTTTGCTATTTTTTTTTCATCATTCAAACTATTTGTACATTTAAAAACTAATCGTTATTTTGCCACCGGTACTATCTGGGAACATAGAATAAATAAATGTCCAATCGAAAATTGTAAATCATTTGGAAAAAAGACCGCGGATCCTATTTTTCAGCATATGAATCTGAATCAAAAATTTCTATTGTCCGTTGGCACGACAATTCAGTTGTAACCGTGGCAAGTAATGTTTCTAGTGTAGATCCTGTCCAAAATGTGAAACGCTATAATAGAAAAGAAC
Organism: Cylas formicarius; assembly: GCF_029955315.1. NCBI lineage: Eukaryota > Metazoa > Arthropoda > Insecta > Coleoptera > Brentidae > Cylas > Cylas formicarius. The sequence goes on along the minus strand of NW_026844334.1, from coordinate 29,781,904 downwards.
GGAAAGATGTACCCCAACCATATGTAATTGCCCAATACAATAGATATATGGGTGGGGTAGATTTACATGACAACGGAATTGCTAATTACAGGAGTAGATAGGTTATGACAGTTCAAGAATAAATTTTCTCATTTTTACATGTAAATTCCCATAAGAAAATTTAAGGTTCATATTAGCGGAAATTGGTCCCGCTCAAGGTCATTCGATCCATACCCTCTTAGCACCAACCAACCTACCGTCTCCCCCTCAACCCCACCCCTCCCGCAACCCCCACCCACAACCGTCACCCCCCCCCTTCCCCACCCTCCACCACCCACAACCCTCACACCCCATCTCGCAACCACTCAACAGATGTGTGTGTAGTCGTCACGTGACTCACCTTTTTTTTCGCGTCTACCGAGGATCGAACCCGGGATCCGTCGCTTGTCGACCGCAGACTTTAACGCCGAGCTAACGAGCATATTAAAACCAATGTGTAATTATGTGTTTGATCTCGAGAATGATGACTCATCTTATTCCTGCCGAAGATCGAACCCGAAACCCGTCCGTCGTTGAACGGTCGCTAGGACGCTAGGACGGGATGACGCGGTGATCGGGAGTATAGGATCGACGGTAAACAAGTCGAGTGACTTATATATAGTGTCTTAATAATCAGGTACACCCGGTGTGTCCAAGTTTAATTAAAGAAAACTATATACAATAACAAATATTTATCGAGGAGGGTCTCCTTCTTCTTCTTTTTGCGTCCAGTTAGTCGGCCATCCCGGTGATCCTGTTGATGACGTTCTTGTTCCCGTTCTTTCGAGAAATCTATATAGGAAATACACTCCTCACCGTCTCCCTCTGTCAACCACCCACCCTGCTGGATGCGCTAATATAATGTGTGTGAAAATTACACACACACATACCAACATTCACATTTCTACTTATTGTCATTTAAAAAACATTAAAAACACTATATACTTCAATTTAATTTGATTATTTTTGCAAAGTAAAAACGCGGATTATTGTCAAACCGTGTTTTTTCTAGAACAAACAAGAAACAAAATATGTATATGTCGCGTTGCCTATAAAACACATTTTTAAAACAAAACTTTCAGTAAGTGACGTAGGTAAAGCCACATTTCTATTCCCTGTCATTTAAAGGATATTTAAAAAACACTATATATTTCAATTTAATTCGATTATTATGCAACGTAAAAAAGTGGATTATTATATTATAAAAACAGGTAGGAACTGACCAAAAAAAGTGATCATTGTTTTTTGTTATTCACAAATCACTGAGAAAATTAACGAAAACTGAAACCCACAAAAACAAAACAAAAAAGACTCGCACTGTATTAGGGTAAATTAAAATCATAAAACTTATCAGTTGTAGAGTCATTGGGAAATAGATATCGCACTTGACATTGCACTGAATATAGTCTACAATACACATTAAATGTATTTATTCACATGTTCTCCCTGCAATGGTTAAATTAAAAATTAAAAACTGACTTAAAAATCGAAAGGCACAAACGCCTATTTGAATAAACACGATGAACGTATGTTGTCACCAGAGAGCCATGCAGGTGGGAGGCTCAAGGTCCACGTGCTCAGACGGGAACGACTTGACACACAACCGCCTCGGACGTGCAGTCTGCCGCATGCAATTTTAAAGCGTGTCGACTTTCACATGACGTAATTTGGCAAAAAAAATTAACACCCAACAAAATTACTGATAGCACACGCAAATATATTTTGCGCCATAAAAGCAAAGGCGATCCATCCGCCCACTAGGATATCGCCGCACCGTAGTCTCTTATCTGCGGTTGCGAGGCATTGACATCGCAAATTGGTTCGAGATAAAGTTGAATATATAGCACATTTAATCTTTAAATAAATGTCTTCTAGATAAACACTTTTTCAAAATAGGCATTTGCAAATCGGTCATCTGTTTGCTGTTAACAGTAGACACGTACTATAGGTACTGGTTAGTTGCAAAAATTAAAAACCATATTAACAGGAGTCAAACTGTTTATTGACAGTGGAAAATATAATAAAAGTAGTTGGAGGTAATAAGCGAAAAATATTAAGGCCTTCCGGTCATTTTTATTCTAAATATTCATAAAATATAATGAAAAAGATCAAAATATTTCATGCATTTTTTAAAATAAAAACTTAACGAGGCTGCCAGACGTCAATTGAGTCCTTAAGTGCACCTCATTCGATTTTTAGGAAAAACAAAATTTCAAAACAAAACCAATAAAACACATTTACAATCAAGCGGAGACAGTTTCTTCTTCCATAATTGAATAGTGTCCCCACGGCAACGTTTCTACTGATGACTTTGATATGTGACGTTTATCATCGTAAGGACTTAACCCGATCTTCTTTTGGGATACTGTGTGCAACTCCAGTTTGCTCGCTCTTATTAAATTCTGTGATATGCTTTTTTCAGAAAAATTTTGCAAACAATCGACGAAATCTTCAAAAGTTATCTTAGTTTTGATGACGGATTTTTTAACTCCTTTGATCCTCTTCGTAACACCCAAGTTTTTAAATTCACGTTCAAATGCTTCGCGATCTGTTTCTGCGGTCATCAATTGTTGTTTTGCGGTCTCTTCTTGCTCGGGTGTTTTATAGAACTTTGTGGCGTACATTTTAGCTCTCAGTCCGATAAAATGAGACATAATTCGTCCATTATTTTCATCCTTCATCAGACCCAAAACCTTTTTATTGACTCTGGGTATATCGTACGGATTATCCTCCGCATAGTCGGAAGTATCAAAATACTGGTAACAATCCATTTTTAGAATCTCGTACGGGTCTATGGTTAATATCTCGTATACAAGAGAATCGGTGTCGGTATATAAAACTCGGGAATTGGAAAATCTTTCTTGAATGTAGTTGTAGTGAAAGTCATAAATTGTTGTTTTGGCTATCTCCATAATTGACATCCCAACGTAGATAGGTTTGTTAAAATATATTTCAGATTTTTTTAATTCAATAAGAACGAGGTTTTTACTAATTATAGTTGCACTTTTAAACTCGGGTCGGGCAATCAGAGCTTCCGCACCGTAGCGACCTTCCCAGTTTTTCACAAGCTTAACGTTGGAATGGTTCCGTATGTTTTCCATTGTTTTTCCAAACACAGCATTGATCATCAATTTAAACAAGTTCTTTTCAAACTCGTTTTTGGCAGCCTGACGTAGTGCAATGTTTAGGTCGATATAGGCTTTTAACCAAGGCGACTGGCTGAACGAGATGACTCGATGTACCTTTCTTAACTTAGCTCCCAATTGTAGCGCCTGTTTCAGATTACGATAGTGAATGACATACTCCTGCTTGTCGTATAAGGTGGTCAGTAATTTTTGATTTTCGGATTCTGGAGGGCAGCGATGTTCGGGACATGGAGGTAAATCTGCAAATTTGTCGTGCAACTCCTCGGGTATTTCCAAATCGACCTCCAAGATGTAGCCGACGTCCGACTCGTTGGATATATTTAAAATGTCAAGATTTTCGATTTGCTGTTCATCCAACCAATTAAAACCTCCGTACGGTAGGTATTGAGACATTGCCCACCCGTATTGGTTATTGACGTCGAAATACATCAAGTATTTATCAACTTTGGAGGGATCGTAGCTGTGCATATATTTGTTGTTGGCTTCCGCATATCGTTTGGAGCACTGACTAAGGCCTCCTCGCATTCCTTTCTCGATAAACAAAATCATGTCGACGTCAGTGAGTAGATCTAGTTTTTGCTTCAATTTATACAACATGCACCTCCACGCGTATCCCGGCAGTGTGTACGCATGTGCAGGATCAAGTCCATAGGTCTTATGTGACGTTTCTCGAAACCTCTCAAAAACGTCTGCCAAGAGCAGGATGTCCGTCTTCATATAAAGTTCAGAATAATCCTGCAAATTTCGACATCCAAGTTTCTCCCAGACTTCCTGAGCACGTTTGTAATCTTTTTTGGTCAACGGTTTGTCATCCAATATGTTATAAAATGCCGAAATAGGAGGCAAAACAGTTTCTTTCAACGTATTCCATCCATTCATATAATCGTAGGGGAAAACGCCTTTTTGTTTCAATATATTGGCTTGCTCCTCCGACAATTCACTAAATTCGAGCTCCAGTATGGGATATTCCGTTAACTTAGCCGCCAGCTTGTCCAGGCCACTCGACATAAATCGAAAACTGTCGATGAATCGGAATTTCACCAAGTTGTCATTTAGGTGCCACGTAAAGGAAATATACTTTTCCTTGTTTACAGGTAGCAAGTCGATCGACCCATCACATTTGGCTAGAGCTTTTATTATTATATTTCCGTCATACGACGAAAGATTATGAAATACTACGGGAACGGTGTGGCCATCCCTAAATTGGAGATTACAATTTTCGTGTGCGGGTCCCCTGTATTTCCCAGTCAGGTGACAATGGTCTCGAACTTTTTTGTCGTCTTTTTCAAACGCCTTCTCGCATATGTGGCACAATTTAGACTTGTAAAATTCCATTTTTTGTCCAGCTGTTAGTTCATCCATTAATATATCACACAAGAATACCGTCTCAATGTTCTCAGCTAATTGCTCCATCTCATTGCAGAACCATTCCGCACAATCCTCTCCCGTGTACGACCGATAATATGAAAGGGAGTCGTCATATGAATATTTAAAATAATAGCCTAGAGAGTACGGAACATGGCGCTGATACTTCTCGGTGTCGGACGCTGATTTATCACATTCGGGAACCAAAAAACATTCCGTGTCGGCATAAACAATAAAAGGAACCTTCTCTTTGTACTTAAAGTCCTTGAATTGCACAAAATTCTTGCCTTCTTCGGGAACCCTCGGAATTTCTAAATTTTTGTTTCTCTTCTCACAATCATTGGCGTGCTTCGCTAGCTTGTCCTCGGAATGAAAATAATGCAAGCAACGCTCACAAGAATATTTTCTACCATCATGTTTCGAAAGTTGGGATGATAAAAGCCGAGACATACTTTTGATCCATACATAATGGTACGTAACGGGCGTAAAATTGATGGGGTCTTTTTCGGTAAAATACTGACTTTGTATCTGTAGTAGGTTAACGTGTTTGACCTTTTTATCTTTGGTCAGATAAGCAGGAACAACTTGAAACCTATTTGATGATTTTTTCAGCAGCCTATAAACATTCACCGAAACATTATTTTGACCTTCGAATCTGGGAATTTGCCGCAATGTTATTGGAAACTGGATGCCTTTAAGACTTAAAACAGACTGGGGAGAGGGATAAGACGAAGTCTTTCCACAGTTTGATCTAGCAGGAAACAGAGCAGAGACCACTGCCCAGGCAAAGCACATTTCATCAGAATTTTGCACATTAATACAGGCGTGCTTTCTTGCTATCGACTCCGGTAACTTCAGGTAACTTCCGGCGTGAAGTGGATTAAACTTGTTGATATTGACCATTAAATTTAGGATTTTCTTCAAAGCCCATCCGGAATCTTTTTCTTGGAACTCCTCTAATTGGATTTTAATTGGCAAGACAACGTTTATCTCAAACCATTGTTCTAAATTAGTATCTTTGTAGATTGCTGCGTTCGAAGTTGTAAAGTATTTAATTTCCGTCTGGATTTGATCAGTCTTTTGAATTTGAAATTCTCCCCCGAAGACAGCGTTTATTTTAACGGCCTGGTCCGTTTTCAGCGCGTTGTTGACACGTCGTCGAAACAGTGCGAAACAGTCTTGGAGGAAACTCTGCACTTCCTTATGTTGAAGGTTAGTTATGACGCCAGTCCTGATGCGCGATTCAAATGTTGAATTAACATCATCCCAGTGAACGCGATCTCTCGCAGTTACGGGTCTACTTCCCGAACCTCTCTTCAGCATTCCTTTGAATTGACTCCGAAACGATTTAACTTGGGCCATTTGAGCTACCAGACGTTGTTTTTCTCCCACCGTTTTCGTAGTCCGCATTTCCTTTTGGATTCTTCTTATCGCTTGAGTACATTCTTTCATACCCTGAGTGACACCATCATTTTTAGGAGAAGCCAGTAAAAGAGCCAACAAAGCTCTAATGACTCCAATAAGCGCTTCGACCACAGACATTTTTTCACTGTGCCGCACACGTACAAAACTGAAAATCCCAATTTGAGTGTCCTGTAAGGTAAACTTTGGACGGACGTAGCACTGAACGCTATTGTGTGGTCCGGGCCTTTGATAGAAGATTTTTGTGAACTGTTAAGTAATAACACGGATTCTTTAAAATAAATCGGCCCAACGACACGTGCATAAAATTTATTTACGCTAAATCGTTTATTTAAAGTATCACAAAATTTAACTTTGGCAAACTAAACAAAAGTAAAAGTTTCGTTGACATCAAACGTTAATATAGCAGCATCCTATAAAGAAACCACAATAATTTTTATAGATCATTATTGCTAAACTCAAAAAATGGTAAATCGATCTTGTTTTTTTTTTACATCAGAACCCTTAATACCCAAAATAAGTCAAAACTTAAGATCACAAGGTCAAATTAAAATTTGTAGAATATAATTGAACGTTCATAATTCCAACTAAATATTGTATTCTAAATTTAGTGACTGGTCCAGAATGGTGATGCTTTATTTAATGTGAAATCGCATATCGGATGATTCTACGCATAGCAAAGTCCTTGATATTTTTTGAAAATATTTAATATTCTCAGTATTCATACCTGTGGTATTTTTTATTTTATCGTTGTGAAAATATGAAACCATAATGAAACTGTAGGTACTTACCACTTGCTATAATAACAATAGACTTACAGTAGAAAAAACGGAGATTGAAATTACTTGCGACTTGATACACACGTCCAATAACAACAGTGGCAATACGAAGATTCTGATAACGCATCTATGCCTGTCCGCTCACGGAAAATTTCTTCATGGTGGGGACGCACGTGCACGCCTTAACACATCGCGTTGGCCGTAACGAGATTGAGGTGCGCGTTGCATTCTGGATGATATCGACATAACGGCAATGAGAATTGGATCCAAGAACAGCAAAAGAAAATATACAAACATGAATATGATATTACAGGATAAGAACGAAAATGTTTACAGTGGCCGGGGGGGGGGGGGGTCAAAAGTGAGGTTAGATTCGCCTAAAAGTCCCTTTATCCCAGCGGCAAAATGTGAAAGAATATAAATTGCAGCGCGATGAGTCACGCCTTCGTCTCGTTTTAAACAAAGCGTTGGGACACGCGATGACTCAGCCGACGAGGCGCGTTGGACTGGCTGGGTGACATCATCGCCCGCCGCAAATGTGACAGCGGGTGAGATCACCGCGTCGTCGGTGTGCGGCAGCGGCGTTAAAAATTGAATTACCAACGCGATGAGTAACGCGTTTCCTTGAACTCGTTTAAACAAAGCGTTGGGACACGCGGTCGAATAACAAAATCACGCCCTGTTTTGCACTTCGAAACTCGACGGCTGGGTAACATCATCGCTTCCTCCCTGTCACCTCGACTTCGCATCACGCAACGCGCCATCTGGAGGGGCAGGGGGGTATCTAACGCCGCGGTAATGTGTGTGCGACCCCTCTCCCCCACCAGATGACCGTTGCGTGGCGCGGTGTCGAGGTGACAGGGACGGGCGGATAATGGAATAAACTTGAACCTTAATATACTTTCTTTTTTGATCCAATAGGTCGGGCTCCCCTCTCCTTGTCCTACCTTCTCAGTCTATTTGGTCGGCAACCTCGATATTCCTTTTGCCGTGGCCTTAGTACTCAAAAAAAAAAAGAAAAGAAAAGTCGCCCCGCCCACTGTGTCGACCACAGATTTAAGAGGTGCTTGTATTTTAAATCAGCGTCGTCTATGACGTACGTATTTTGATTTCAACGGCGTCTATGATGCAGTACGATGTCATGTACGTGTTTTAAATGAGCGTCATCCGTGACGTACGTACGTTACGTACATACGCAAGCGGGCGATTATAAAGTTTGAGGTTATGTGCGGTGGAACTCTTAATTAGTAAATATAGATCTCTTTTGGTTACATTATATGTACATATCATTATTTTCATAAAATAAAAATGCCGAGACCATCGAGTGGAGTCACTGGATCCATTGAACTCATCCGTTTACATTTTATGCTATGCCTATCAATGACTCCATATTGACAAACATCTATTAGTATGCCCATTATATTTCTTGAAGAGGTTGACATATTAATTACTAAATATATGAATGTTTTCTTTTGTATGAACAGGAATTGCTTGTAAGTTATTTGCTAATTTACAGTTGGGTGCATGGCTCTTGCAATCTACAAGATATAGTCATCGAAAAGTCACGTCAACAAAAATCGAATATAAACTGCCGCGCGAATCAGCTTTCGATATATTTTTTCGTATTTTGTTGGTTCAGTGGTCTTGACGAATTGATGCGAATTTTATTTTTAACTGCTTATATTCAAATGAAATCCATTTTATTTTTCGGAAGAAAGACGGGCGTGTTTACTCGTACGTCAGACGGCGGTCACTATGGTTTCTGTCTGCAATGCAGCTTGGGTAAGAATTTTTTCGACTAAGTAGCTGCCCATTCCGTACAAGCCCACATTCATTTCGCTCTTAATTTGTTAACTAAGAAACCGACTGTTTTGAGAAATGAATAACCGAAATATTTCAAAACTGTAAACATTTTCGTTCTTATCCTGTAATATCATATTCATGTTTGTATATTTTCTTTTGCTGTTCTTGGATCCAATTCTCATTGCCGTTATGTCGATATCATCCAGAATGCAACGCGCACCTCAATCTCGTTACGGCCAACGCGATGTGTTAAGGCGTGCACGTGCGTCCCCACCATGAAGAAATTTTCCGTGAGCGGACAGGCATAGATGCGTTATCAGAGTCTTCGTATTGCCACTGTTGTTATTGGACGTGTGTATCAAGTCGCAAGTAATTTCAATCTCCGTTTTTTCTACTGCAAGTCTATTGTTATTATAGCAAGTTGTAAGTACCTACAGTTTCATTATGGTTTCATATTTTCACAACGATAAAATAAAAAATACCACAGGTATGAATACTGAGAATATTAAATATTTTCAAAAAATATCAAGGACTTTGCTATGAGTAGAATCATCCGATATGCGATTTCACATTAAATAAAGCATCACCATTCTGGACCAGTCACTAAATTTAGAATACAATATTTAGTTGGAATTATGAACGTTCAATTATATTCTACAAATTTTAATTTGACCTTGTGATCTTAAGTTTTGACTTATTTTGGGTATTAAGGATTCTGATGTAAAAAAAAACAAGATCGATTTACCATTTTTTGAGTTTAGCAATAATGATCTATAAAAATTATTGTGGTTTCTTTATAGGATGCTGCTATATTAACGTTTGATGTCAACGAAACTTTTACTTTTGTTTAGTTTGCCAAAGTTAAATTTTGTGATACTTTAAATAAACGATTTAGCGTAAATAAATTTTATGCACGTGTCGTTGGGCCGATTTATTTTAAAGAATCCGTGTTATTACTTAACAGTTCACAAAAATCTTCTATCAAAGGCCCGGACCACACAATAGCGTTCAGTGCTACGTCCGTCCAAAGTTTACCTTACAGGACACTCAAATTGGGATTTTCAGTTTTGTACGTGTGCGGCACAGTGAAAAAATGTCTGTGGTCGAAGCGCTTATTGGAGCCATTAGAGCTTTGTTGGCTCTTTTACTGGCTTCTCCTAAAAATGATGGTGTCACTCAGGGTATGAAAGAATGTACTCAAGCGATAAGAAGAATCCAAAAGGAAATGCGGACTACGAAAACGGTGGGAGAAAAACAACGTCTGGTAGCTCAAATGGCCCAAGTTAAATCGTTTCGGAGTCAATTCAAAGGAATGCTGAAGAGAGGTTCGGGAAGTAGACCCGTAACTGCGAGAGATCGCGTTCACTGGGATGATGTTAATTCAACATTTGAATCGCGCATCAGGACTGGCGTCATAACTAACCTTCAACATAAGGAAGTGCAGAGTTTCCTCCAAGACTGTTTCGCACTGTTTCGACGACGTGTCAACAACGCGCTGAAAACGGACCAGGCCGTTAAAATAAACGCTGTCTTCGGGGGAGAATTTCAAATTCAAAAGACTGATCAAATCAAGACGGAAATTAAATACTTTACAACTTCGAACGCAGCAATCTACAAAGATACTAATTTAGAACAATGGTTTGAGATAAACGTTGTCTTGCCAATTAAAATCCAATTAGAGGAGTTCCAAGAAAAAGATTCCGGATGGGCTTTGAAGAAAATCCTAAATTTAATGGTCAATATCAACAAGTTTAATCCACTTCACGCCGGAAGTTACCTGAAGTTACCGGAGTCGATAGCAAGAAAGCACGCCTGTATTAATGTGCAAAATTCTGATGAAATGTGCTTTGCCTGGGCAGTGGTCTCTGCTCTGTTTCCTGCTAGATCAAACTGTGGAAAGACTTCGTCTTATCCCTCTCCCCAGTCTGTTTTAAGTCTTAAAGGCATCCAGTTTCCAATAACATTGCGGCAAATTCCCAGATTCGAAGGTCAAAATAATGTTTCGGTGAATGTTTATAGGCTGCTGAAAAAATCATCAAATAGGTTTCAAGTTGTTCCTGCTTATCTGACCAAAGATAAAAAGGTCAAACACGTTAACCTACTACAGATACAAAGTCAGTATTTTACCGAAAAAGACCCCATCAATTTTACGTCCGTTACGTACCATTATGTATGGATCAAAAGTATGTCTCGGCTTTTATCATCCCAACTTTCGAAACATGATGGTAGAAAATATTCTTGTGAGCGTTGCTTGCATTATTTTCATTCCGAGGACAAGCTAGCGAAGCACGCCAATGATTGTGAGAAGAGAAACAAAAATTTAGAAATTCCGAGGGTTCCCGAAGAAGGCAAGAATTTTGTGCAATTCAAGGACTTTAAGTACAAAGAGAAGGTTCCTTTTATTGTTTATGCCGACACGGAATGTTTTTTGGTTCCCGAATGTGATAAATCAGCGTCCGACACCGAGAAGTATCAGCGCCATGTTCCGTACTCTCTAGGCTGTTATTTTAAATGTTCATATGACGACTCCCTTTCATATTATCGGTCGTACACGGGAGAGGATTGTGCGGAATGGTTCTGCAATGAGATGGAGCAATTAGCTGAGAACATTGAGACGGTATTCTTGTGTGATATATTAATGGATAAACTAACAGCTGGACAAAAAATGGAATTTTACAAGTCTAAATTGTGCCACATATGCGAGAAGGCGTTTGAAAAAGACGACAAAAAAGTTCGAGACCATTGTCACCTGACTGGGAAATACAGGGGACCCGCACACGAAAATTGTAATCTCCAATTTAGGGATGGCCACACCGTTCCCGTAGTATTTCATAATCTTTCGTCGTATGACGGAAATATAATAATAAAAGCTCTAGCCAAATGTGATGGGTCGATCGACTTGCTACCTGTAAACAAGGAAAAGTATATTTCCTTTACGTGGCACCTAAATGACAACTTGGTGAAATTCCGATTCATCGACAGTTTTCGATTTATGTCGAGTGGCCTGGACAAGCTGGCGGCTAATTTAACGGAATATCCGATACTGGAGCTCGAATTTAGTGAATTGTCGGAGGAGCAAGCCAATATATTGAAACAAAAAGGCGTTTTCCCCTACGATTATATGAATGGATGGAATACGTTGAAAGAAACTGTTTTGCCTCCTATTTCGGCATTTTATAACATATTGGATGACAAACCGTTGACCAAAAAAGATTACAAACGTGCTCAGGAAGTCTGGGAGAAACTTGGATGTCGAAATTTGCAGGATTATTCTGAACTTTATATGAAGACGGACATCCTGCTCTTGGCAGACGTTTTTGAGAGGTTTCGAGAAACGTCACATAAGACCTATGGACTTGATCCTGCACATGCGTACACACTGCCGGGATACGCGTGGAGGTGCATGTTGTATAAATTGAAGCAAAAACTAGATCTACTCACTGACGTCGACATGATTTTGTTTATCGAGAAAGGAATGCGAGGAGGCCTTAGTCAGTGCTCCAAACGATATGCGGAAGCCAACAACAAATATATGCACAGCTACGATCCCTCCAAAGTTGATAAATACTTGATGTATTTCGACGTCAATAACCAATACGGGTGGGCAATGTCTCAATACCTACCGTACGGAGGTTTTAATTGGTTGGATGAACAGCAAATCGAAAATCTTGACATTTTAAATATATCCAACGAGTCGGACGTCGGCTACATCTTGGAGGTCGATTTGGAAATACCCGAGGAGTTGCACGACAAATTTGCAGATTTACCTCCATGTCCCGAACATCGCTGCCCTCCAGAATCCGAAAATCAAAAATTACTGACCACCTTATACGACAAGCAGGAGTATGTCATTCACTATCGTAATCTGAAACAGGCGCTACAATTGGGAGCTAAGTTAAGAAAGGTACATCGAGTCATCTCGTTCAGCCAGTCGCCTTGGTTAAAAGCCTATATCGACCTAAACATTGCACTACGTCAGGCTGCCAAAAACGAGTTTGAAAAGAACTTGTTTAAATTGATGATCAATGCTGTGTTTGGAAAAACAATGGAAAACATACGGAACCATTCCAACGTTAAGCTTGTGAAAAACTGGGAAGGTCGCTACGGTGCGGAAGCTCTGATTGCCCGACCCGAGTTTAAAAGTGCAACTATAATTAGTAAAAACCTCGTTCTTATTGAATTAAAAAAATCTGAAATATATTTTAACAAACCTATCTACGTTGGGATGTCAATTATGGAGATAGCCAAAACAACAATTTATGACTTTCACTACAACTACATTCAAGAAAGATTTTCCAATTCCCGAGTTTTATATACCGACACCGATTCTCTTGTATACGAGATATTAACCATAGACCCGTACGAGATTCTAAAAATGGATTGTTACCAGTATTTTGATACTTCCGACTATGCGGAGGATAATCCGTACGATATACCCAGAGTCAATAAAAAGGTTTTGGGTCTGATGAAGGATGAAAATAATGGACGAATTATGTCTCATTTTATCGGACTGAGAGCTAAAATGTACGCCACAAAGTTCTATAAAACACCCGAGCAAGAAGAGACCGCAAAACAACAATTGATGACCGCAGAAACAGATCGCGAAGCATTTGAACGTGAATTTAAAAACTTGGGTGTTACGAAGAGGATCAAAGGAGTTAAAAAATCCGTCATCAAAACTAAGATAACTTTTGAAGATTTCGTCGATTGTTTGCAAAATTTTTCTGAAAAAAGCATATCACAGAATTTAATAAGAGCGAGCAAACTGGAGTTGCACACAGTATCCCAAAAGAAGATCGGGTTAAGTCCTTACGATGATAAACGTCACATATCAAAGTTATCAGTAGAAACGTTGCCGTGGGGACACTATTCAATTATGGAAGAAGAAACTGTCTCCGCTTGATTGTAAATGTGTTTTATTGGTTTTGTTTTGAAATTTTGTTTTTCCTAAAAATCGAATGAGGTGCACTTAAGGACTCAATTGACGTCTGGCAGCCTCGTTAAGTTTTTATTTTAAAAAATGCATGAAATATTTTGATCTTTTTCATTATATTTTATGAATATTTAGAATAAAAATGACCGGAAGGCCTTAATATTTTTCGCTTATTACCTCCAACTACTTTTATTATATTTTCCACTGTCAATAAACAGTTTGACTCCTGTTAATATGGTTTTTAATTTTTGCAACTAACCAGTACCTATAGTACGTGTCTACTGTTAACAGCAAACAGATGACCGATTTGCAAATGCCTATTTTGAAAAAGTGTTTATCTAGAAGACATTTATTTAAAGATTAAATGTGCTATATATTCAACTTTATCTCGAACCAATTTGCGATGTCAATGCCTCGCAACCGCAGATAAGAGACTACGGTGCGGCGATATCCTAGTGGGCGGATGGATCGCCTTTGCTTTTATGGCGCAAAATATATTTGCGTGTGCTATCAGTAATTTTGTTGGGTGTTAATTTTTTTTGCCAAATTACGTCATGTGAAAGTCGACACGCTTTAAAATTGCATGCGGCAGACTGCACGTCCGAGGCGGTTGTGTGTCAAGTCGTTCCCGTCTGAGCACGTGGACCTTGAGCCTCCCACCTGCATGGCTCTCTGGTGACAACATACGTTCATCGTGTTTATTCAAATAGGCGTTTGTGCCTTTCGATTTTTAAGTCAGTTTTTAATTTTTAATTTAACCATTGCAGGGAGAACATGTGAATAAATACATTTAATGTGTATTGTAGACTATATTCAGTGCAATGTCAAGTGCGATATCTATTTCCCAATGACTCTACAACTGATAAGTTTTATGATTTTAATTTACCCTAATACAGTGCGAGTCTTTTTTGTTTTGTTTTTGTGGGTTTCAGTTTTCGTTAATTTTCTCAGTGATTTGTGAATAACAAAAAACAATGATCACTTTTTTTGGTCAGTTCCTACCTGTTTTTATAATATAATAATCCACTTTTTTACGTTGCATAATAATCGAATTAAATTGAAATATATAGTGTTTTTTAAATATCCTTTAAATGACAGGGAATAGAAATGTGGCTTTACCTACGTCACTTACTGAAAGTTTTGTTTTAAAAATGTGTTTTATAGGCAACGCGACATATACATATTTTGTTTCTTGTTTGTTCTAGAAAAAACACGGTTTGACAATAATCCGCGTTTTTACTTTGCAAAAATAATCAAATTAAATTGAAGTATATAGTGTTTTTAATGTTTTTTAAATGACAATAAGTAGAAATGTGAATGTTGGTATGTGTGTGTGTAATTTTCACACACATTATATTAGCGCATCCAGCAGGGTGGGTGGTTGACAGAGGGAGACGGTGAGGAGTGTATTTCCTATATAGATTTCTCGAAAGAACGGGAACAAGAACGTCATCAACAGGATCACCGGGATGGCCGACTAACTGGACGCGGGAGGGGTGGGGTTGAGGGGGAGACGGTAGGTTGGTTGGTGCTAAGAGGGTATGGATCGAATGACCTTGAGCGGGACCAATTTCCGCTAATATGAACCTTAAATTTTCTTATGGGAATTTACATGTAAAAATGAGAAAATTTATTCTTGAACTGTCATAACCTATCTACTTACAGGTGCAAGGTATTTGGAAAAAAATGGATAATGTAGTAGTGAATACATGGAAATTGTGTAATATTTTTAACGAACAAAAGATTTCCCAGGTAGATTTTAAATCTTACATTGCTTTGCGACTTTTAAAAACTGATAAAACAATTACTCAAAGAAATCTTGCACTTGCCGTAGATGAAGTGCGTTATGATTATCAAGGTCATCTCATGATTGTTCATGCTAATAAAGCCCGAAGGAGATGTAGAATCTGCCACAGCCACACAATTTACGTTTGTAATAAGTGTAAAAATGAAAACGGGTGTTTCCAGTGGTGAGCTCACGCACCATAAAATATTATGCGGTTTTTTGTATCAAATCAGGTTCTATTTGGAAAACAATCTACTTTTAGTTGTTTTCTATCGAATTTGAACTCTCTTTTGTATATTTATGTATAAATAATATGTTACATCTTATGTGCCCCAAAATATTATTTAATGTTTTTTCGTTTACGCACCAGTATTTTTTTGTATGTTTCAGGTTTTAATTTTTTTTTAAATAAATAATTTCCGAGTAAAAAATGTTTTATTTTTTTTTTATGCTTCGGTTAATATGGGTTAAAGGGACCATTTTGATGCTGCAATTTTTCCTTATAGAACGCCTTTTTGTGTTTCACTTTCGGACGAAACCAATTTCAAATAGGGACTAATTCCGTAATTTCATCAAAACCAAACACTCTCCTGCAATACCGGGAAGAAATCCAATTAAATGCGAAAACGAATAACGTCGAGTACACAAGACTTCTAGAAATAATAGTGGCCGTTTGATGATACATGTTTAATGGAAAGCAAACAAAAAACAACCTGTTAAACGTTTCGCCATTTTATTTGTTCTGCAGTCTGCAAAATTCGTTGCTGAAAATATTACGACGATATTTGAACGGCGTTGTGATATTTACGTCTATAAATTATTCACGGCATGTTGAAAGAAATTCGACATTCGCAATCTGACAAAAATAAATATACGTCTTTGTTGAATTAATTGGGGGGAAAGTGGCCCAAGTAAATTTAATCATACCGGGATAGAGGATAGTTGATAAGAGTAAGAATAAAAGAGTAATTAAAGTATCGTTTTGAATTTCAGAATGATCTCAAAATGTACCCAAGCTTTCGTTTCCCGAAGGACGACTTTACGGGAAGAATATTGCCTAGTTCAATACGAAAGAGAACTCCAGAGCATCACATTTTAGGTAAGCATTGAAATATTTCCTCCGCGTTAAACTTGAAACTAATTGCGAAGTGAGTTACATTTTTAAAATCTTATAATTTGAACTTTATTGAATTAACATATGGACGAAAATGTTATGCTTCTGTGTATAGCTTCGAATGCTGCGATGCTAATGTTTACTACACGGAGCAACGGTATTGGAGAAACGTCCGTAAAAATTTGAAAAAAAAAAGAAAGGGAAAATGCTCAAAAATATTTTTAAGTTTCTGAATCTTTTTTTTAGATGCTTCTTATACTACCTCTAAAAGTGGTTGGAGTGGATTTTAATTAACTTTTCCTGGACTATCAGAGGTGCTGTGGGTGACATGATTATTTAAAAAAAAAAGTTTGCTTAAAAAAAAATTGTGTAGATAGTCAAACAAGATCCAGTAAAAACCGCATCTCAATATATTTATCCAAACCTAAGAAAAGAAGTTGAATTTGCGTTAGCATCTCCACTTTACTTGTTATTGAACTAAAAGATGGTTGACTAGCTTGCAATACTTATCATGAACCAGTGAAGCTGTTTTTTCGAGTAATGGAGGAATGAATCCTAATAATATGCATTATTGGTCGCCACTGAATCATCCTTGAAGGCGTGAAGCGAATTATCAAAATCGGTGCAGTGTGAACGTCTGGTGATCGAATTATAAGGGGTGTTTTTTTTTCGATGTATATAAATTTTATTTACCAGAAAGATAATCTTGGGGCCTTACATTTTAAATATGATTTCTGGCATATGACCGCCACGGCTGGCGCGGATGTAGTCCAATCTGGACGTCCAATTTTCGATGACTTTTTCCAACATTTGTGGCCGTATATCGGCAATAACACGGCGAATGTTGTCTTCCAAATGGTCAAGCGTTTGTGACTTATCCGCATAGACCAATGACTTTACATAGCCGCACAGAAAGTAGTCTAGCGGTGTTAAATCACAAGATCTTGGAGGCCAATTCACAGGTGCAAAACGTGAAATTAGGCAAAACGGCAATCTCGTTTTGGGCCCATTTGCAAGCGTTGTTCAGGAGTGAGTCTATTCATGATGAATTGCCAAACCAAACTGAGAACAAATCACTTGACAGCTGTTAAATCGGTCGCCATCTTGAACAGTAATGTCAACTTAGAGTTCTATACATCGAAAAAAAAAAATCACCCATTACTACCATTTTTCTTTAATAATAAAGTTAATGGTCAAATTCATTTTAATTGTTTAAGAAACCACTCGCCAACTTAACCAAACTGTTGGGTAGGACGGGACGATTTGTTTCAGTGGAGTGCGAGATCTTTATAATTTACTATCCTGGGGTAGAATAATCGATATCATCTATTAAACGCGCCCTACTACCTCTAAAAATATCATTGATCCAAATTGCCGTAACCAACTTTTCAAGACGTGAAATTAGTACAGCCGTATTAAATACACGACACAAGATACATTCCTGCAGAGAAAATGACGAAAGGCACTTTGAACATTAATAAAATGCAACCAATTTTTAGTCGATAATAAACCCCAATTTCCCAGTAATAGTAAAAGACATTTGCTAATTCGAAATAATCGATGAAAAATACGCCGCTAACATCGATACAAGATTTGTCTGCAGCATTTTTTAAGGAGAATATATTGAGCCTAAAATAAAAATAATTTTTAAATTACCCATTCAATGAAGCATACCTTATCGGTAAAAAAAGTGCTTAAACATTCATAATTCCAGTTTTTGTTAACGAAAACTACTCTAAAATAATTTGAGACTCGAAGTTTTTAATGTTGTGAACATAATTATTATAATTTTTTGGTTGGTGAAATAGTTTTTAATTTTAAAAAATGTTCCATCTAAATTTAGGACGGAATTCAATGGAATTTTTTGAACATTGTCTTTTGCTATTTGAAAGCAGTGTACAAAATATCAAAGAAATATCTAGAGTTGTAATGGGCAACTGTTGTTTATTTTCTACGCAGAATATGCGGCAAAATCCGCTATAATTCTTTGAAAAAAAAAATTAAAAAGCTAATAAAATCATACTTAGGTACAAGAAAGACACGTCAGCAGCAGATCAAATGGTTACAGCCCCACTAAACTACAATTATTGAATTGAAATTTTAGTTTGAATGAGAATATATTCGTAGGATTTAAGAAAATGAGTTTAAATTTGTAACAAACCAAATCGAAATTTTAGTTTCACTTTTACCTAAATTATTAAATCGACGACAAAGTATAACGAAAAACCAAAGTATTTCATTAAATTCAAAATCCAAACAACATACTCGGACCACTGCCAATATAGGGAAATATATTAAAACTCGAGTAAAGTTTATGAATCGAATGTAACGGAAAAATATTCCAACATGTTCCCAACAGAGGCGAAAGTTTGAAACTTTGTTATTAAGTAATCCCACGGAAACGATTAGGAGTCAAAACTCAATATCATCCCATAAAGTATTAAGAAGATTTTACGATCAGATTAACTTTTCATCGAAAATAGTTTTGAAGTACATGGAGGACAACTCGAAAGTGCTCGTGCGAGTTTTCTAACAATATATTTTAAAAGAAATTTTTGCGTAATATCAGAATCAAATTGAATCAGGTGCAAATTGGACAATTTGTGTCCCAAATATGAAAAATCGCTTAAAAACAATTTCCTAAGCGAGTCATATCCAAAAAAAAGTTGTTTTACCATTGTTTCCTATAATTGCGACCTTTTTTATTATTGAGATTGCGAGATCAGTTAGAATAGTAAAACAGGTTATAACGGGAATACAACTGAACATTTAATGGTACTCATAACGACAGGTTTAAAGTTTACAGTACATACATATAGAGAAAGACAGACAGGGGTGATCGCTCTAACTCCCTTATTCTGCTACTTTTTAAGAGTTATACAGGGTTATTCAGCCAAACCGTTCATTAAAACTGTCAAAAAACCTAAGTATTTCGAATATGATAGCCCTAATGCAGTATGATGGACAAATAAGGCCTGTACTTGATAACACTTAAAGTTACATTTGAAAAAAAAAACGTCTATAGCTATTTTTAAAATATGAATGTTTGTGGACTAATTTTGGATACCCTGTCCTAAAGTAGACAACAAAAATGTCAACTTGCGACTCTTTTTTAACATTTTGCCAAATATGGGTATCAAAGTTTTGTTTCAATTTGAAGTATTTTAAAAATGATTACATATATATATATATATATATATATATATATATATATATATATATATATATATATATATATATATATATATATATATATATATATATATATATATATATATATATATATATATATATATATAGGTATAGGACATTGTACATAAAACATTAGATATGACAATTTTCAAAATTGTTACCATTTGACACAATTATGCAATCATATAGGAGTGTCATTCATTTCCTGTTCGGTTACGAAACACCCTGTGTAATTCCAATAATTTTCTGATCACTACATAACTGGTTATTTTGAAGCCATAGTAAAATATTTATAACATTGGAATAAGGAAGGAAGAAATTATTCACACACAACAGTGCCAACCGAGATACAAGGAACAAGATGTAAGATTTAATTAACTGTGTTTTACAATAAAGTAATAACAGTAAATCAAAGAAAAGTATAATATAAATTAGATGGACACCTAAACATACAAAAACACAAAAAAAATGAATTTTCTATTTAAAGGAATTGCGATTTAATGATATAATATTTATGCCTAAAATATTATATAAGTCGTACTGAAGACTATCGCCTATCCATATTTTCAATTTTACATGTAGTTTCAGTAGATTGTGGTTGTACTAAAATAAATGTGAATATCAAGTATTTTTATTACCTACTTAAATTATTTTAAATTATTCACATAATATATCAATATCACTATCGCCTGTTATAATAAATCTAATAAACACAGGTAGGTATAAAAATATTTTCTATTACAGACCACAACTTTACCTGAATTTAAATTCCGAAACTCTAGGTAATAATCTTGTTGCATTGTATGTTAATGACCACCCTTATATAATCCCATTTAAAACCAATTGGTCACTTTCTTATATCTATGAACAGACTATACCTACTTCATTGTGATCGCTCGAGATATTTTCAAATCATCGGGAAAAACGTCATTGATAAATGCTTCGTTTAAAACACTGATGTTTTTAGCAGATTACTGTTGAGTTCATAATAATCAATGTATGAAGATTCCATTCACATCCAAAAGAGATAAATGAAA
Organism: Cylas formicarius; assembly: GCF_029955315.1. Classification (NCBI taxonomy): domain Eukaryota; kingdom Metazoa; phylum Arthropoda; class Insecta; order Coleoptera; family Brentidae; genus Cylas; species Cylas formicarius. The sequence goes on along the minus strand of NW_026844334.1, from coordinate 29,761,309 downwards.
TTCTTTCTCTATTGTAGCTAGTTATACTTTGAATGATCTGTTTTTGTTCTAATAGATCAAGATGTCTACCCTGAAGGTTGTAATAGTTCATATTTGGTTTTGTAAATGATTAATACGTGAAATTAGTTAATTCAAGTCCAAACCTGTTAAAACACGAATTTCTAGCGTTAGTATTTTCTACCTTGTTACTACAGTAGTTCAACGATAAACCTTAATCGATAGCAATATGGATGTACACAATCTTATTTCGTTTCCTTCAAATCACCAATGAATTAAAACTTAACCAACATTGCTGATCGCTTGTTGGGCTGTTTCGATTGTTAACTATTTTTAACCGGATCAATAATAAGAATTGGCTTCCTTTAAATTCGTGTGCTTTTCCTAACCTTAGAATTTTGTGTGGTCTACTTACATATTCTTAAAAGTGCTTTAATATCTGTACTGAAGGTTGATTTGTACTGATTTTAAAGTTTCATGACTTTATCTAGGTACTGTTACCTAGGTACCTACCACAGTCATTAAAATTGAGACATGCGAAATTAAATGTCTGCTGGTCTTCTTGTTGAGTCGAAATAAACGTTTCATTCGATATCTTAAAAGGATTATTATGATTCCTTATGTGTCGGGTTTCCAATCTTCTCCTTGCTCTAAAGGTTGCAATCTAGGACGCAAAAAGTATTTTTGTTCCTATTTGTAAATTATTTTGAGGTATAATAAGAAAAATTGTTAAATGATTACTTTTATAGTAAATAAACGGTACGGCAAGCCTGCCCATACTTTCTCGCCTTGTTGAGAAAATTGATTTTTTAAAAAAAATTTAAGGAGTAAAGTGTTTTTTTCCGTCTTCTATAAAACAGTAGGATTATTTATCGTGCAAGATGATTAAATTTTAGAAAGTTTGAGTTCAATTTTTTGTTTTTGGTTTTCGAGATAATCAACTTTTTTCATTTTTTTCCAAGCGTAAAGGGGCAGATTATCAAATATACTTTATTTTTAGGTTAGAAAAAAATAAGAAAAACATCTGGAGATATTCGCAGACAAAATCCAAATGGGTTAACAAAATCGGTTGACCCATCTAGCCCCTAGATGCTGTGACAGGCTGAGAGACACACACATACGTACACACATAATTTCTCTTTCAAAAATTTTATATTTTTTGCTGTTTAAAGGTCATAATTCGTTGAGACTTGCAAAAACATATTTGAAATTATGGATCGGCTACATATATTTTTGTTGCGAGAAAATAAAAAATACATGATATATTATTATACCGGATGTTTTATTCATTTTTGACATTTGTTACCATAAATATTAAAATATCATTTAAACCATACTATAACATACTAAATTGTAGTTTTCAAAGTTTTCAATTAAAACAATAGAGTTACGCCATATGACTTGTTACATCTAGTCAAGACAAAAATCACATATGCTCTATCAATAGACAATCAAACATTTTCAATAGTGTTCTATTTTAACTTGAAATTTCTTTATAGTAGATTACAAAAATCCAATAAACTCTATTTTAGATAACCAACAATCAGGAAATATTTCCTAACATTTTTCTAGATTGAATTGGGATACATTTTGTCTTTTTTTTTTTTATTTTAACGAAGTGATCAAAATTAATTTTACAAACACCAACTCAACAAAATCTTGTTCGTCATTAGATTAATGCTATTATAAAAAAAATAACCTGTGAGTGTTATGTGTGTGTGTGTGTGTTTATATAAAAATTGAAATAAAAACAATAACAAAGAAATCATTAACCTAATCACTTTCAACCTCGCTATTATTCTCGCTATCATTAAAATCATGGATATTGGCCTGAAACGATCGTGGCTCTTGTGGCGTTTTCAGCATTGCAACTACCTCTTGTGGCAAACTTTTACAATTTCTTTTTTTTTGGTCTTCGAAAGCTCGTTATATCGATATCAGAAGCATATGAATCATGTCCTCCATGGTTTGCTGTCGACTAAACTTAGGCGAATGTTCTCTGATATTCTTGGAATCTTTATTTCGTGCTTCCTGTGCCTCTTCAGACGTTTGTCCGATAGGTGACACTGAGTTGTTTACCAGGATTCCTCCATGAATTAATATTTTGTGGAGGCTTTGTGACAAATAATACCAGGGATACAGCAATACATATAACTCCGCAGTATCCAGACAATACTTTTGAAACTTATCACAGTCAATTTCATGGCCGCACGCTATCGTTGCCAAAACTCTGTGTAATCTTTTTATTAAGGTTTCATTAATCCCTGTTATTTCAGCAGAAGCGGAAGGATTTCGGAAAAATGTTTTGGGTTTTGGAATGTCGACTAACAAACCCATTTCACATCGAAATCGTTCCTATATTAGCTTCTTTCGTGTATTGAAATCTACCTTATTTGCATTTTTTACAGACCATTTTTTAATTTCCAACCTGTAGGAGTTGTGAAGAAGGCATTCAAAACACTTAATCTGTGAATGTAAGCTGAGATACCTAACTCCACGTTCTCTGTTACTACTTCTAGCGTTCTAACTTCCTTGATGTTGTTCATTAGACTTGGTGTTGCAAATCATAAATGGTAATTTTGCGAAGCTGATTTAGAAAGCCAGCTGCAAATTTTGCCATCAATCATCGTCAGTGATAAAATAGATGTGCAGTTGTATACAGTTTCGCCGATTTTTAGAGGACTGGGTTGAAGAAGAGCAATTTGATTTTTTACGTTGTGATGTTCTTGTTTCACAAAAGTTTCCTTTTCTTGTTTAAAAATAATTTTGATAGGTCTACAGTAGCTAGTTGATGAAGTTGTGGGATTTTGAAAAACAAGAAGTTCTTCTTGTTTGTCATTTTGTGCTGTAATTCTTAGAGGAACTACAGAAATAGAAAATAAAAATGAGTCATCATCATCTTTGCAAATAAAGCATTGCTTGTAGCGGCTTTGACCAGCAGCTCCATCACATCCCCACTTAAAAAATGCTTGTATGGAAGAAATGGTATGATTTTTATTAATATAATTTAGAACTTCGGCCTGTGCAGTAGCTAATCTGTCTATGATATGGTTTATTAATCTTTGCAACGGTACTTCTCCAGTTATTTCGTCAATAAAAATACGTGGTGGATAACATCTTTTTTTAGCTTCTAGCAACTTATTGTAGTTTGGGTAAATGTCAGCGGTGAATTGCTTACCGTTATCTTTTATGCTATTATATTGCGTTTTCGTCATTTTGGTATCAACAAAGATTGCGAGTGCTTCATCGGGACTCATTTTTTTTTGGCAACTTGTTATTATTTTTAACACTTTTCTTTAGACGTGAAGCTCTTTTAAGTGAACAGGTAGATATTTGTTTTAAAAGATTGACTGCATCCCTTTGAGCGCTTGCATGCATTAGCCTAGCAGCATAAGCGAGCTCTTCCTTGCTGGTGGATGTTACAAGTTCACGCACTTTGTTCCGTCTTGCTGACTCACTACAGTCGTCCAAAGCTTTCGCTGGTCTTCCTGGAGAAACCTTTTTTGCTCCATTACCAACCAAGAAAATATTAAATAACTTTGTTCCCGGATTATCTAATTAAAGCATTACCGGTAACATTAAGTTATTAACAAATTATTTTTAATTTTGTATTCGTAATCGAGAGATCTTGCCTGGTTGCACTTTTCGATTGCAAACTCACGCACAAGTTAGCGTTTCAACAAGAATTTATTTCGTTCTAAAAATAAATCTCCTGCGAGACATTTGAAATCCCCTTCGTTGCTCAAACCACTTAAGAATGCTCAACTCATTCGTTATAAGTTGGAGATTTTCTCTATTTCATTTTAATCTATATGTCGCGTAGGTAGCCAATAAATTTGTCGCTAGCTACATGCTTTATATAGAAACGTTATTATAAAAGTTATTAAGATATAGTCACGTAGACTGGATACGTTAAGTCGAGTGAATCGTAATTCAATGGATATTTTTTGCTTTTAAAAGTGGATTCTGGACTTCTGGTATTTTTGTTACCGTAGTCTCCGGTTGTGGGTTGAAAGATTTCACGCTTTCGTCGAATAAAAGTACAAATAAATAAATAATAAGAATTTTGAGAGTAAGACGGGCACACTAAAATTTCAATTTTGTTGGTCCTAAGTTGCCAAAAAATACAAAGAATTACTTTGAATCTCTGTCTTAATAATAAGCGACAATGTTTTGTTGTTCTCTAAAATTTATATTATAATAATAACAATAATATGACTTTATTGTAAACACATTAGAACAACATATCACAAAATGAGAAATTAGTTGGTTGCTTCTTCACTTAACATACAATTTCCGTATGTGAAATATTTGATATCATAGGAGGAAATTTCTAAGTAGTAGTTGCAGTTAAGGTTATCTTACTTACTAACATAGGTGTTTTTATCATTAGGTTACAATTTTTGGCTGTATTTTTTCAATGGAGTTTAATATAACATATTTTTTATAATTTTATATTTTCAGCAATGTTGATTACAAATTAACAGTTTTAGTGCATTTTGAGTTATTTTCAATAGTTCATTTCATATAGCTGCAAGAGATATGGAGGCCCTGTCTGTGCTGATAATAAAAAAAAAATAAAATAACCGATGTGGCCAACCAATATGAGCGGTGACAGATCATCATCGGCATTTTTACAGCATTATTATCTCAAAATACGTGTAGATTCAATTAAATCTTCAGGCAAGAAAGAGTTAAGTGTGTGTTTAGAACGAAAACGGTATAAAGGTCAGATTCTCTACGAAAATATCATCGTCACTTGATATTATCCAAATGCTTTATTTTATAACCAGTAGTTAGCCGGGGTTTCATTTAGTTCCCGTTTTCGCTCGATTTTACTTCGACTTCCGATGGAGGTAGAATTGCCTGAGCTCTCCAATCCCAAATATTTGCAATTAATTTTTGCAGTTTGCTCTTACCGGCTCAGATGGGTAAAATGTGGCAAAACGAAGACTCTAATAAAAATTAGATACGAAAATGTACAGAAGAAAAGAAAAGAAAAACAGTCTACCAAAAAATTTGTAGTGTGTAACGCCTAGTGGAGAAAATTTTAGGCATACCAAACATATTTCCTATAGTAGCCCATTTGTCGATTAACGTATCAATAAAGTTACTAGAACAAAAGAGACTTATAAAGATCTTAAATTAATTTCTCTTTTTATCTTGAGAAATCAAAATTTAATTAAAACAATTTTTTTTTTTAATTCGCAATCCTTCAGGCACCAGCAAATAGAATCGCATCAAATTCATCTAAATGAAAACTATTCTTGGAGAAATCGAAGGCGTTAGTCTTTTCCGATGTTATAGTGTGCAATAAGTAAGGTTTTAGCAATTTTCCCTTGGAAATTGCTATGCATTTATTACGTCCTCAAAACTAGGTTTTCTTTTGCACAAAACTAATCATCTTGCTTGTCTTGACAAACCACAACAGAACAGACAATCATGACAGTTTTGTCTGCAATTGCTGCAAGGCTAAAAACACATAATTATTAAGACTAATTATAGATTAAGCTCCATGGATTTACTGGTATATTGTTGGATATAGTTATAAAATAGAATTTTATTTGATTGTGTCGTTATTTTCGAAAAAAAAATATATTACTAAATTCCTGTTATTATTGGCATAACCAAGTTTTGGCTACTTCCTTTTAAAGACCAAATAATAATCAAACGGAGGAGTAATGGCACTACGACTAAATATATGAGGGAAGCATAGACATAGGTAGAGAACTATCCCATAAAATCATCGAGATTATGTAATATTACAGGTTGTAAATAAACGTGCATAAATAACCTTAATGGTGTATTAAAAATTTACTATATGCTGTTCATCTATAGTGTCGACCGTAATAACGATATTAATAAAATGACGAGTACATCATCGACATTCATTACAATAAGAAAAGCCTTTCTCCCTTATTAGTGAGCGAAAAAATCATGGTTTTAAATATATACGACTGCCTTTAGGCACGATAGACATAGTACTACGATACAAGAAAACGTCGAAAGAGGTTCGAGAGCGACTGAAACTAGAAAAACCATTGCTTTCAAATTTCTACAAGAAATAAAGGTAAAGGCAAAAATCCTTGTTGATGACAATGATAAGACGTGATTCAAGGAAAAATTACCTTAATAAGTAGAAAACTGCCTTGGAGAAAGTTGAAGGATCCTTTAGAGCAATGGCATTTTAGTGGACACCATGGAGTAAAGAAATATTTTATATCGTGTTGAGACGTGATTTCAATTAACATTGCGCTGAAATAAATCGCAAGATAAAAATATTAGTAGTGCTCGTGAATCTTTCAAGCGGGTTGACGGGTATTAAATCGGTAAAAGAGGGAAAACTAACAGTTGCGCAATATTATAAGCGAAGAACTATTTACAAATCATTTGGATTCCTCCAGCATCGGTTGTTGATGAATCGAATTTCGCCAATTATCCTGTTGGCTTTTTCGGAGATTGAATGAAACAGTCTTATCAACAAGCTGCTTATATATTGACGGGGGCGGAATAATTTTCACATTAGAGATATTCAGCGTTATTCGATAAAACTAAAATTCTTGCATGTAATTAAGTCTTCTACCAACGAAAAATCCGAGAATCTATACAAAGCAATAAGCAACCAAACAATCTTAACCGCAACTTTCAACAATATGGCAATCGGTCATCCGATACCAATGTTCATGCCCCTCATTTAGCTCCGCCCCCTCAAACAATATATAAGCAGGCACAGAGTAGAATACTAGTCAGTTTAAATTAATCTCTGAAGAAGCCAATGGGATGATTGGCGAGCGGTTATAACTGAATATTTAATGACATTTGTTTCCTATCGAATGGCAGATTAGCACAAGAACATGAGTGTCATTGTCACTATCGCGAAAACCTGTCCATAATTTTATCAACGACGAAGAAAAATGTATGGTCTTCATTCAAGGTTAATTTATAATAATAATTTATATTTTATAATAATACTAATAATAATAATAATGTCAAAAGTATAAAAAATTCATTAGAATATTAAAATACAAACTTTAAAAACACATACGTACAATATATCAACAAAAGAAAAAACACACAAAGTATATCACACTGAGAGATCAGCATTACTACAATCAAAGTATTCATGGATAGAATAAAAAATAATCTTATCCAAAATGTGCTTTAATTTTTGCTTAAATAAATGGACAGGCTATATCTGTCTGACGGACAAAGGCAACTTATTATATGGTTTTATTGGTAAAATCATAGGGCTGTTAGCTACTTTGGCTAACTTGTGACTTGGCACCTGCAAATTAAAATTAGCTGTAAAATTGTAATCTCCATCAATTCTGGTCATGCAATAATTAGATAGATTGCTCTTTATGTAAATTATGATATTTAATATAAAGAGAGAGGGAAACGTAAAAATATTTTTGGGAACAGGGTTCTACAAGAGTGACTAGAGACTTTCCCAACATTGTTCGAACAATACGTTTTTGTTGGACAAAATCTTCGCTAGCTCTGGATGAAATAATACAATAGTAAAAGTTGAAGATCCACACTCGACTATAGTAGCCAAATAACAAAAGTATACATAGCCATTTAGCATGTTTAAATTTTTTATTATGGGCATCATCATAGATTGTAAATATATATTTGCACTCACCTCCAGTCTCAATAGGTTATGTCAAAAAACAGTAAATGCTAAATTTGTAGGGCCTTTTATCAACTGTAAGGATATATGGAAATATTCGGATAATGTGCCAGGTTTCACACAAAAGTTAATAGCACTACTATTATTCTAGCGTATGTTAAATAGTTAAAGGTAAGATTATGTTTTATAAATTGCTTCAAAAAAATGTTTCAAAGGTTCGGTGAACCTTACCATTTACGAACATTTGGGTAGCTTCGCCTAGTTATGGCACTGTGTTGTTGCTTGAGGCAGTGAAAAGATGTCCCTTGTTGTCTGTTAAACATTTATTAAAAGCACTTTATTAGAGTATAACTGAATATATCAGGAGTATAACACAACAGTATACATCTATTCACACCTGCGGAAAAACTTTAACAAATCCACAAATAAACATTACAATATTTAAATTAAAAATAATGAATTGATAATGTTATTAACAATTTACTGTTTTGGCATTGCTTGAAGGCCCACTTAGATATCCCAATGTTGAACCAAATTTCATTAAATTTACAGATCAGAATAGTTATTTATTATATATTTTTAAACTAATTTCTAACTCACCTAAAAAAAAAACTAACAATTCCTAGACAACATCTTAAGTATTGGTATCGGAGGCACACAGACATTTATTAGAGGCACTAGATATAATAAGTTTCCCTTTAAATGAGTTTGAAGACCATTAATGTGATTGATGCTGCACCTACAAGATTATTGACAGCTTTGTTTGTTCTAACAATACCTAGATGGGATATTGTTGTTTCTCCTTGGGACTCATCATTATACATAAGATGAATAATCTCAGTATTTCTTTTGTGCAAGTGCAAGCGCACTAGATGTTGGAAAAATTTCTAACGTACTGAAGAGATGCTCTATGCGAGTCCGATAATCCAAATCAAAAGGAGTTTTTAGAGTCATTCTGAAGAACTTGTATGATATTAAAGTTAAGTTTCGCAGAGGTACGACAAATAGGCAGCAGATATATTAGTTCTGATAAAATATACGATTTGTAAATTTGATATTTACCATTGTTTGTTAAGGATTTTGAACATCTAGACGTAGCCCTTATTAGGAGAATTATTTTTTTAAATATTTTCTACTGGGTACCCCAATTGAGATTTTTATTCAGGATGAATGAAAAAATCACAGTAACCTCCACATTCGGTTTTAGGGATAGCCTGACTCAATTATTTTTACAGTCTATTTCAGAAACGGGTAGAGAAATAAAACCGCATTCAATGTGCAAATAACCAACGGACTAATCCAATGCATTGGTTGGCATTGATTTCATCCGCAAATTATTTCTTCCTATCGAGTGAAGGGAGTCCCCAATTTTGTCAAAGGGACGAAGTTTTATTTTAACATAATAAAAAACTGTCGCTATGTACATAGCTATCATAATTTTTTGTTAAACATTGTACAATATAAAAATATGTTTTTATGAGTTGTAGTTGTACCGATGTTTAGAAATATTATTCACTTTCAAGGTTATTCGAAAAAGGTTTTTGTAGTCACAATTTCACTGTATGGTGTATTTACAATCGTTTAAATTGGATCAACGTGTTGTCATTGCCTGCAAGATCCTACAACCCGTGAAACACCATTCGATTTAACAAATGGATCGTGTGTTCCTGTTAGATTTTGAACTTTTTTATTAAAAAAAAATAATGAAGTTTTCTTCGAAATATACTTTTGTTTTTTTTTTTTTTGAAATAAACTTCAACATACTGTGAAACGTTTCTGCAAGAAACATGCTTCTTCAGAGCGCTGTCTTATTGATGATTGCTCTCCACGCATCTTAAATATATACCAGGGATGGTCGAATGATAAGGAGAGCTGTAATTTCTTCATAGCCTAACGAATTTCTTACAATAATGCATTTGGGTATCGACCCGTATGAGTCTGGTTTTCGATTAATAAGAATCTTTAAAGAGGGAGGAGTGTTGTTATTTTTTAATTCGATTGAGAAATTGATGTTTGTGTTTGTCTTTATTGAGATACTTCAAATTATTCCGCAAAATTTAGACAAAATTACGTAGCGCCGATACAAACTAATGTAGTTAATATTATAAATTATTATGATAATTATAAATATTATAATAATTATAAAATAAAAAGCTATAATAATAATCAGACTGCGAAAAATTCGTTATTGGTAAAGTATTATTTTTTTTATGACAAAGACTTTAGTAATTACAATAAATGTACCTCAAATTTTTTCCTAAATGCTAGAACTGAGCTAAATTTAAAATATTTATTGTAATTATTATAGAAGTTAATGCCATTATAGCGAAAGCAGCGTCCAAATTTGCAATATTCATCGTCCTTACAGGAGCATTGTGAATTTTATACCGAAACATTAACCGATCTTTCAGGTACGTTGGTAAAGAATATTTCATAACCTTAAATTCAACAATTGCTAGGCAAAATTTATTATTGCGCCATTTCAAGGCAATATTTTTTTCTGAATCGGGAACAGCTGTTCTGGTTTTTTTTTGTAATCTGATTTTATCAGCTACGGTTAAAAATTGATAATATAATGGAAGGTAGTATATAACTTTAGAAAGCATGCATGTCTCAGAGTTTTATTTCTACTTTAAAATTCCATATATATTTATTTGCATATAGTGTTTTGAGGGATATATAAGTCTTTTTCAATAAATTAGAAATGTGGCCACTATATCTCAATTGGGCATCCATTAACACCCCCAAGCTTTCTGCTTCAGTTGTAAATTTAAGATCTTCTTTTTCCAATTGAATTTCAATTTGATTGCACAAGCAATTATAGCTTCCTGGGGGAGAAAATAGCATAATTTGTTTTTTTTTATTTGGCTCAAGATATTGAGGAAAACTTTTAAGATCCAAACTAAGATTAGCTTCAGCGTTACATATTTTTATTAAATCATTGATATGCAGTAAAGCAGTAACCGTGCTATATTTTGACTCATTTCATGGAATTATATTATGACTCGTTGTATGTGAAAGTATTTGCTGATGACCAACACCAAGATATCAAGATATTTGGGATTTTTTTGGAATTGGAATGGCTGTTTTCCATATGGACGGACAATAACCAGTCTCTAGACATTTAGGATATGTGTAATGTGATGCAGTATGACAAGCAGGCACAGTCTAACTATAAGTAACGCAACATCGGCACATCCGGCAGCATTTGATTTAGTCTGTTTTATGATGATGATGATGATGAGTAATGGTGGTCTAGTTCTTGGCATGATATTTATTCCTTTTAAATGTTTTTTGCAGCCTTTTCACGTCTGAGGGATGACACTGCATAGTTAGGTGGACTATTGTATCTACTTCAGTTTACCATAGTTTTCGAGGTTAAGCTGGGGTGTGAATATGAAAAAGGGCTACAATATAGCCGCCGATAGTGCAGAAATGTATGAAGAAATTCCTGGCTTTGTGGCCAGATAAGGAAAACATGATATAGATATATCTTCCACAGTTTCGGTTTTAGATGGAACTCGACAATGGCTAGTTTTCCAAAGCTAATAACTTAAAGTCGGTGTGAATATCGCCATATTATTACTAATCTTGAAATGCTGTAAATACTACAAGTTAACAGCTAATATACGTATAAAGGCGCCAACATATGTATATTTTAATAACTCTGTGATTAAAGTTGTATTCATTTGTTTCATTTCCCTGGAATTGGTTATATTTATTATTATATCAATATTCCACAAAAAATATATATTGATTTAGTAATTAAAAACCTTACGAATTATTTAATCGCATCTGTGAATCTAGAAAGGAAAAGTTTATCGTGTATATCAAAATTAAAGTTCTTTTTCCGACTCAGTCATTAGCCAAGATAATACACAAGAAAATTGGAACTCATGTACCCCAAAAATTCTTCTGTTGTGGAAAACCTTTATAATATTGTACTACTAAATGCAGAAATTGATGAAAATGATAACATTAATTTAAGAATGTCTAAAAGATATATTAGAGATATGCAAATGCAAAACCCAGTTCAATTTTACAATGATTTCGAATTTAAACATCGATACAGATTTAGTAAAAGCGTAGTTATGGCACATTTAATTAGATTAGTGGAACCAGAACTATTAAAAGTTAACGAGCGTGGTTTATCAGGTTCTCCTTTAATATCAGTGTTTTGCACATTACTATTTTATGCATCTATAAGTTTTCATGTGAAGTATTTACTAATATCTATTAAAAATATTAACAAGTTTTGAAATATAGCAATACTTCTTTTCATAACTTAAAAAAGTGTCTGTTTTAAGTTTTTCTTTCTCTTTTTGTTTCTTTATAATAAATACATTTAAATAAATGTAATTTTTTATTGTCATTAATTGGTATTTAATTTTTGCTGCTTCCTTGTGGGGATCTTGGAGGAATCTGACAGTCAACTGTGAGTAGAATAGTAAAACAAATTTCAACAATATTTGCAGTTCAAAGTCGTAATATTCTTAAGATGCCCACAACACATGCAGAAGAACAGCATATATGATATATGAACAATTTTACCAGATTGCGCACCTTCCTGAGGTAGTTGGCTGCATATATTGTACGCACATACAAATCAAGAATCCTGAATATATGGCACATTAACAATTAGGTATTAGGATTTTTCCTCCTTTTTTATTGAAAACTCCACTTCCGCTATTTGCCTTCTAATTTTCACCTCTTCTCTTTTTTCAATAGCTTCTTGTTTGTTTATTTCAGGAATGTCTATTAAATGTTGGCTCTCTAATTTGACATTAGCAATCCTCTCTTTAAGAAGATCATTCAAGTCGCCACTAGATTTAACAACTTTTTCTTTTTGCTTGTTAAATATTTTTTTCTCATCCTGATATAGCCTTTTACGAGAAATACAATCGCTGCCGGTGCATTCAAAGTATGCTTTTGAGATTTATGAGATAATACTCAAGTTTTATATACAATTTACATATTTAAAATTATTTGACGTGGTATAGTGTATTTTTGGGCGATTTGCATTAAAGTCGTCTGTAACACTGGCTCATGCCACATTCTTTTTCTCAATTGTTGATGCATCTGTTCGTTTATCTTCAATGATATGATATTTCTTTATAATTTGGACCAATACTGCTTTATCTTCTCGAGAATAAGAAACTGCCATAATTGCACAAAAATTAAAATTGCAAAAAATTTTAAAATGACTTTTTCGTTCTAGAACGATTAAGGTCGACTAACTAACTTTATTTAGAAATTTTTCGATGTATTAGGTATTATGACCATAACGAAAAGAGGAACATGAAGACCCATATATTTCAACGTAGCCATAAAAATGTAAACAAAGTTGAATTGCTGAACATGTGCCTTCCTTTTCGCCCGCCAGTGAAACGCTGACGACTGTCTATGAAAAGACCAATATATTTTTTCTTCATCCAGGCGCTCCCGGAAACATTACCAGCTAGCGGTTCCTTTCAGCGATTCGTTGGCGTTCGACTATGAAAACATTGCCAGCACAATTTGTTTTCTACCCTGTTTTATTTCGTTACCGTTCGCCACAGACTTGTTAAATTATCTTTCGAACCTCTCCGCCCACTGTTGTATACATATTTCATAAGGTCTACGAAAAATAACTTGTTTTCAAATCCCGCGTATTTACATTTAAAGCGACAATATTTTTAATGATGTTAAGAAAATCCCACGAAATTGGGATTATGTCCTGCAGTTTACAATGTTACAATATTTAACTACCCCAGCAGTTCCGTGATGGTGCAGGGTATCGAATGTTGAAAAAGAACCAAACCAAAAATTGGTTAATCCGTTATTAGGCTACTACTACTAATAATAATATTAACAATAATAATTAATGATTTCACACCTGTCTATTATTTTTTATCGTAGATCATTGATATGTGTTATATGTGTTTCATACACTAAAGACTTTAAGTGTCCCCAAAAAAAAAGAATAAATCAAATTAAGGTCTGATGAGCGAGGCGGCCAAGCTAGAGGTCTGCCCCGACATCGATGTTCAAATGCCTCATTTAAATACATTCGTACAATCAATGTAAAATGGGGTGTAGCGCCATCTTGAATTAACCGCATATTTTGTCTCCACTTCAAGGGTACCTCTTCCAGCAAAGGTGGTAGTTCCTCCTGGAGAAATTGCAAATGCATTTCCCCATTAAGAAATTAGGTCCAATAAGGTTATCTGCTAATCTCCTATAATCCCTACCCATTTAAATATTGCGTATAATTTTGAATTTTTCCTAAAATTTGATTGCATAAAATTACTCTCAATTGACATGAAAAATGAAAGGGCCTAAAATCATTTTTATGCAAAATTGCCCAAACTGTAGAGGAAGCAATTCTTTCCTGAGCAGCAAGTTTCCTCGCACTCGTTGACGAGTCAGCCTCCACATTTTGAAGTATTCTTTCTTCCCTTGCAGCGGTTTTTTTTTTACCTTGATCTCCTTTTATTCATGTTATCAGGTTTTTTTTCGAACCTCTCCGCCCACTAGTGTATACATATTTCATAAGGTCTACGAAAAATAACTTGTTTTCAAATCCCGCGTATGTACATTTAAAACGACAATATTTCGCTAAATAAACTGCTATGGATTATCTACTAGCAACCAACTTGCAGTTTACAATGTAACAAGATTTAAATACCCTAGCAGTTCCGTGATGGTTCAGGGCATCGAATGTAGAAAAAGAACCAAATCAAAAATCGCTTAATCCGTTATTAGGCGACTAATTTAGTTCCCATTTAGGTTAATTAATTTCGGAAATCGTTCAGTAGAGAATTCACTATTTTCAAAAAAGAAGTTCACACTCCATACTATCTATCACGGATGATGACAAGCTGAGGCTTATAATCCTACTCGAAAGCTTTTGATATTCTGCATCGCATTTTCATTTCAATGTTAAATTTTATTGGGTGTTCAGAAAACGCAATTAATTATTTAGCTTCCTACCTACAGTAAAACGTTAATAAACGTTATCAGGGATCCATTTTAATACCGCCTTTCCTCTTTGCATATGATTCTCGTTTCACAAAATTTCTGTTGTCGGGTTCTCATGACCGCTATGCAAACGACGCACAAATTCACCTTTTTTTCCACGGTAATTTTAAGCATTCCATATGCATTAAGCATTCTGTGCAATTAAATGCCAGCAAATCCGAAGCAATACTTTTTAACATTATAAAATAATGAATTAATAATAAAAACAAAAAGTTCTGTGATAGGGGTGTTGCTATTCAATGTTAAATTTTTTATATCAAAATTATAATTTTTTAAAGCAGGATACATAAAGGATACATTAGTTACAACTTATGAAATGACAATGTACTTTTTTTATCTCTTTTCTTGGGTTAGATAAAACAATATATTTTTATATATCTTTAGTAGACCGCTTTGTTAATATATATATATATATATATATATATATATATATATATATATATATATATATATATATATATATATATATATATATATATATATATATATAGGGTTTTTTACAGCTGTCGCTGTCTCCCTTCTCTCAACCTACGCCTCCATCCATCTCTATCTTGCCATTCATCTCCGATACCTCTTTTTTCCATAGATTCATCTACTTCATCCCTCCAAGATCTTCTGGGTCTACCCCTTTTCCTTCTACCTATGGGGCTCCATTCTGTTATCTTGTGTATCCACCTATTTCTGTCCGTTCTTCTTACATGCCCATACCATACCAATCTCTTTTCTTCAATCAATGCTAAGGTATCTTTCTTGACACCCATTCGCTGCCTGATCTCCTCGTTTCTTACTTTGTCTATTCTCGAAATTCTACAACTTCTCCTCCAGTATTCCATTTCAGTCGCCTGTATTTTACTTTTGTATTTTTTGTTGATCACCCAGTTTTCCGCGCCGTATGTTATTACGCTCTGTACTATGGTGTTAAATATATATGATTTGGTGTGTCGAATGATGTGTCTATCCCAGAGTATTGGATTTAGTTGTCTGATACAGTTTCGCGTCTGGCCTAGTCCACTGTTCATTTCTTCCTCTGTTGTCCCTTTTTGAGATATTATGAAACCTAAGTATTTGAAATTTTTGGTTCTCTTTATTTGATGATTTTCATCGACTTGTAGGTAGTTGTCTCCATCTTCTGTTGTTGCCAGGTATTCCGTTTTCGAAAAATTTATTTCCATTCCATTTTTTTCATATTCTTCCTTCAGTTTTCGTAACATGTAACTTAGGTCTCCTTCGTCTTGTGCGAGTACAACTTGGTCGTCGAAATTTAACGTGTAAAGACAGTCGCCTCTGATTGGAATTCCCATTTGTTCACATTTTTTATTCCATGGTTTTAAGATCTCCTCTAGAAATATTTTAAACAATGTTGGTGATGTGGAGCATCCTTGTAGCAGCCCTTTTGTTGTTTTAAAGCTTTTTGAGGGTCTATCTTCGATTTTTATAGATATTTGGTTTCCTTCAAACATTTTTTTAACGGTCTCTATTAATTTTTGTGGCACTCCGATGGTCTTCATTGCCTTCCATAGTATCCCCCTGGGTATGGTGTCGTATGCTTTTTTATTATTATTATTATCATTATCATCTAATAGCACTGAACAACTGATAGGGCAATACCAGCCAACCATGCTTTCGACAAGCGAATGATTCAACTATTCGCTTCGAAAAATAATAAAAATAAAACGCATTCCTCCTCTCCTCCCCTAAAAAAAGTTTTTAAATACGCAGCAAATATCGTTGTTCATAAATAATAATATAATAATAAGATGGTGGTTAAGTCTAAGCTTCCACCAATAATTTTAAAGAATGGTGGATGGAAAAAATTTTGTTAAGCAAGCCTTAGAGCATATATTAATTTTCGGGTTTCGAGGTTCAATGCAATGCAATACTCTAACATTCAACTTAAGGATTGCCCGAACCAGTTGATTGTGTCAATCTCCACTGTATAGTCAGCATATCGAGATTTCTTGTACCTTAATAATCTTAGATAGGTTTAAGCTGGCGATAAATAATCCTTTTTCTATCTGATGAAGACGGAGAGTTCAGTAAGTATTCGTTAAGCTCGGTATTGAGAGGTGGCTTTATATGAGACTGAAATTATATTAACACAAAACTACAACGTACTGTTTATTTGCATTTACGACAATACATTGCATAGAAAAAAGGAAAAAAACAAAAAATAATACAATGAGCCTAGGTGCAATTTGTAAATAATCTTCAACATGGCACTCAACTTTTATGGTTTTCCAATATTTATATTATTTGGCAAACTATTATCACGATTTATAAAAACGAAAAAATATATTTCGTACAAAAACACAGAAGATAGAGTTCAAATATTTTTATTTTTTATATTAACATCTCTAAAACCGTGGTTTTTTGTTTTTCTTGGAAGAGAACATGTACATCTTTTTGGATAATAAAACGACCTGAAGCGATGGTCGACCAACCCCAGAAACAGGCACCATAGCCTTGGGTCAATATTCGCAAAATAAACCTGAAATAAGCGTTCAATTTTCAGCCACAGAACCTAACTTTGAGGGGTACTTCTGATATTGTTTACAGTTTTTTGAACGTAAGATAAAAAAGATGATCACAGAACCAGCTATTTTTAATCACTTTCAAAAGCCATTCCAGAGTTGCCTGAAATTAAAGATGAAACAACATTTGCGAAAACATTACGATCTATAATGACAAATTGTCAAAATATCTTCAGAAAAAAAATGCATTTCCTGCCGACATTGACAATACCAACTTAGTATTCCGCGTAACAAAACGACTTTTTTGGAGCGTTCTTTTTCGTATATTGCTACCAAAATAATTCCGAGATACAAAGATACAAAGAATTACCTTCTTAATAAATTTTAATTACAGTGTATGTTATAATAATATATAGGATTTTGTATGAAATTTATTTGTTTACTATTATTACAAGAATGGGAGACCAGTTATGCTGCATTTCGCCGAGTTGAAAATCATTTCTATTCTATTCTATTTCATTGCAGATCCAACTGCTGACCCTTCTAAGGGATATTTGAAACTGATACATTATTAAGTGATATTGAGTGTACAAACATTAGCATTATAAACATTAAATTTAAACCAGCAATATCTGTCACAATCCAAGTTTTTTTTCCTTGTTACTGGTCACCATCTAACTGAATTATATTGTACAAGTGTCATAAACGCCATTTTAATTAATTTGTAAACTAGTTACCAAAGAACTCGATCAACGTGTTGCGTACTATAGTTTATCTACCACCGAGACTTTTGACTGCAGCTTTGCAAAACAATATGAATACGTCCACTGAGTGACCATCAGAGCTGGAAAACATCAAAGGACCGTGGCTAAGGTCTATCGAAAACATCCTATTGCTCCAAAACCAGCATCTGAAATGGACAATGAGGTCCATATCTCAAAGTGACGCTTTCCAAACATTTACATTTACTAGGAAGTAAACAATGCTTTACTCACTTGTCACAAAACATACAAATTATGACCTCGGATTCGTTTAGGAAGCCTTCCGGACGTTTTCAGTACTTTGCCCATGGATTTTAAACATCGATGGGTTTTTTACGATTGTCTGTTCTTATGAGCACGTGAATCACTCAATGAATACGTTAGTCGTGGTCGTAGAAAAAGTTATACGACACGCCACCCTCTTGCCGAAAGAAACTCGTGATTAAAGTGGCGTTCATCAAACTAGTTCCATATTATATTATTTTCAACAATAATACCGCTAAATCTTGGCACTAATAAATGATGCATTTGCAGAATGTATGTATATGACATCTGAAGAAGGGCTGTTTTATTACAAACAACCAAAGGATGGAGACGAAACGACCTGCGGGATCTACATGTTCAGCGAGCCCGATCAGAATATCGAAATTCAGTTCAATTATTTTGACGTTCCATGCGAAAATAAAGGACTAGTGGCGGTAAGTTAAATTTGGAGAGTAAGGTAATCATTTCGAGGGATTTAAATGCTCCGTTACGGAGATGACGTAAAAACGGCAAGAAAAAAATAGTTTTGACAGGTTTTACTCTCCGACTCCGGATAACTAATTGAATATCTTGTTCTAAAATATGGCCATAGTTGTAAAGATACACTTCAAAATAAATAAGAACTAAAAGTTTTCACGAAATTATATGTTACGACATGACAATTGTTTCGACAACACCGTGTCTTTATCAAATGTAATATTTACAAACTACCTGCTACTATATATACCGAAAAATGACCATAAAACCTTAATTAATGTTGTTGTGAGAATCTAAGTTCAATAAAGGCGAGGTATTTGAATCTAATTGATCGTTAAGCAATACATTTCAATGTCTCATTTTGTTAATCTCCATGGCTTCCAATAAATTTAATTTTCTACTTTTTGTGGCTGTTTATAAAATATAAAAATTGTCATCAAAAATGTGTTTTTCTGTGTTTAAGTGTGTAGCATAATTAGAATCTAAGCGTTAATGCGTTTCTTGAAGGATCTACCTGTTTGTCCAATATAAATTTTAGGACAAGAACCACATTTCAACCTGTAGACACCTGATTTTTGGGATTTTGAACATTTCGTTTTATTGTTTTTTAAATATTTTCCTATTGTGTTGTTAGTTTTGAGAGCTATTTTTAAACCACATTTTGACAAATGTTTTGAAACTTTTTCACTAGGTTCTCCTATGTTCTGTATTAGGTTTCGGACAAATAGAGTTTACTGTTGTCTGCAATCATTTTAAGAACCATAAACATAATCTTGACAATTATGGCTAGGTTAATCTTTTCATTGCCATTTTCAATTTTTATTGAATTTATTTAAAGCTGAAACTTGACATCTTGAGATTCCAAGATCCCAGAACTAGTGTTACTACTCTTTGAGAGATGGCATCACAGATATAAAGTTGATAACTGAACTTTACTGGTAACAGTGACAGTCATAATCGAAGGGTCGACATCAGAAGAGATAGCAATGAGAAGAGGTGCGTGAAAAGAATGTGTGTTATCTCTCCACCCCTCTTGTTGAACTACCAACTACTCTGAGGCAGTGTTTACCGAAGCTCTCGAAAATTGAAATTCGGCTCTTGAATGCATACTTGAGAGCAAACTATTTATATTCTCCAAGACACAACGACGAGATTTCATTGAACACGTGTCTAAATTACCTGTGCTCACTTATCAATCAGCAATGCGACCCAAGATAAGATGCAGAATAATATGAGGTCACTTCTGGTAAATCGAAGCCTCAGTCTTGAGCTCCGGATCAGAATACTTCGCTGCTACATCCCTTTGTATGGATGGGAGAGTTTGATTCAGCCACAGAAGAGAGAATGGGCGCTTTCGAAATGAGCGAAACTACAGTGCGGTGCGGTACGGGAACGACATTCTCCTCCTAATAATAGAAAGCAAATGGTTTTTATGTTAAACTCATTTTGTTAATGCAATTATTACTTCACTAAATTCTGTTGACAATTGCGCTCGTACGCTTAATCGTTATATTTTAAAATTTCAGATAGTCGACGGATGGGAGTTAAACGGTCAATTATTTCCCAATCTAGAGGACCACCCGCTACCTCTAAAGAAACGCTTCAACGAATTTTGCGGCAGAAGAAAAATTAAGCACACTTTTACCAGTTCACAAAACGTTGCTCTCATACAATATCGAGTACCATCCAGGGGTTCGAGTTTCGGTTTTAGTATCCGATTCATCAAAAATCAAAGTCGTAAGTGATAGTTAACAATTTACAACCAGATTCGCTTCTCAATACAGAGATTTTCGCTACTATTATACCTACTCCAAAGGTTAAATGGTTAAAGTTTAGAGGAAACTTCGTGCATATGATAACCAGAACTTGCCGGAAATATGGTTTATATATTTTTCGTCAATAAATCAAAAACGGATAAATTAGCAACTGTCAAAATGTGATATTATTCAGACTTTTTTAATACGACTAAGTTATCCGTATGACATGTCTCAATCTTCTTTTGTTACCTCATACACCGCACCACACAACCTGACTTAAGTTTCATATATCATACGGTCGCCATATTGGATTTTTAGATTTTTGGAAATGCGTAAAATTTCCAGTTCAGTTATGTCTTACAAGCGCACAAAAGATTTTACTACACGTAACACAAGTTTAAGAAAAAATCAGAAAAGTGTTGATTAATTTAATTTGCTCTCGAATAACCTACAAGTTCCATAACAATTTGCATCGAGACGTTTTTGGTAGATGTGGATATTGTCTCAAGGTTTCTATAATCTTTTGAGGAACATTAAAAATCAGAGACCTCATTTTTTGTGTGTCCTCAGAGGAAGAAATTCAACGGCGAAAGATCAGGGGATCTAGGAGGCTAAGATATCGGAGCATTTAATGAAATAACTTTTTCATCAAACTGTTCGTTAAGAAATTCCTGGCTTGAATAAGAGAAAACTTTCCACTTATTATAGTACAATTTTCATGCTTTGAATTGTTTAATTTCTTTCCTTAGAAGGAAAAAAGGTGACAATTAATTCATGACCTACTTATGTTCACCGTTTAATCAATGCTTTCTTAAGAAAACAATAAGAAATGCTAGTGGCCTAAAATCATGATAACGATTGGATTAAGGAATGTAAACGAACACTTGATATCTTGTTATTGTTTATTAAATATGATAATCTGTTGAAAACAGAATTATCTCGGAAATATGACGCTAAACTAAAGCTTTCTAGTAATAAATCCAAATGCATGTGATCAATATGCAATGAGATAGAAACAGCGTGAAGGAATCCAAATGAAGTTTCAATTTTTTTTTTCAAAGAAACTTCCACAGGCTACTGTAATACTTTTTACAAAACTTCTGGATTCCTCTCTGCGTCGGTTTGAGTCATGCTCTGAATAAGCCAACACGATGATTGGCGAAACGTCAGCAATTTCGTCTCAGCAAAAACCGACGTAGGAGGAATCCAGAAGTTTTGTAAAAAGTGGGAAGTTTCAAATCATTTTAGTTAATATCTGTTGATCATTGTGTCTGAATTATTAGAAACCTAGAAAAAGTTTTCCAAGAAAATGCGTCTAAATTCCAATTTTAAGATCCGTAACACCACATGAGATCTGTCATTTTGTCGAACAAATTAAAAATAAACATAGCAGTGGAACAGACTAGTATAATACAAATTTTTGTTTCATATGTTAGTAAAGTGTTGTGTCTATTAATTAATGACTCATTTAAAATCGTTTTAATAAAACCGCTCTATAAAAAGGGAGACCTAGCAATAATTACCAGTTGCAGACCGATTAGTATTTTGGACTGATTTTCTAAAATATTTGTTTATTTAACTGTTTTAGGAAGTATAAACTGTTGTAGTAAATAAATCTACACAAACCGCTATATTTTAATTTATAAAAACAATTTTGGCTAGAATTGTTTAAATCATATTTATTGGGCAGGAAACAAGTAAAAATATCCTTAAATGGTATTAGTTTCCTTTCGGTTATTAAGGAATATAGGCTGGTCATAGCACAAGGTAGTATTCTTGGCCCAATTTTATTCATCATTTTTGTGAATGACTTGCATCATGTAACAAAGTCAGAAGACGAGAGCATAATATGCTATGTGAATAATACTAATCTGCTTATAGTTGGAAATACGGAGGTTAGCGATAGAGATAAAAAGAAAAAACATATTTATTCATTTTTAGAACTATATTAGATACAGGTGAAACACAACTAGGCCTTGAGAAGAGCACTAAATTCTTAGGTTTACAAATTAATCAGTTTCTTAATTGGCCTGAACATATTGATTATTCGCTAAATAAATTTAATTCAGTTTGTTATGGAATTAGAGTTGTTGCAGCCTATATGAATATTGAAACTTTAAAAATGATCTATTTTGCAAACTTTCAGTCACGCATGAGGTTTGGAATGATGTTTTGAGGAGGTAGTGTTGTATTACAGAAAAATTTCGTGGTTCAAAAGAGACTCTTCGTAACTTAAAAAAAGCGATTTAGAGAGAGCTGTAGAGTGGTGTTCAATGCCGAAGGCATTTTCGGCATGTACCTTATATATTTATGAAGCACTTAAAATAGAAAGCGCTTCTTCTTCTTCTACTTCTTTATATGCCGTCTCCTCTAAGAAGATTGACTATCATCATAGCGATTCTCATTTTGGACTCCGCGCTTGCAATAATTCTACTGATGTAGAGTGGCACCACTCTCTGAAGTGTGCCTTCTCCCATGCTTCTTTTGCCTTGTATTTTTCGCTGCATTATTAGTTGTAGCATATGGTACCTTTTTCCGGGCAAAATGCGACCCAGGTAGGCAAGTTTCCTTGTTTTCACAGTCTCCACTATCTCTGTTGTTTTATCCATTCGTCTTAATATCTCTTTATTTGTTACTCTCCTCTATTCAAGAAACTCTAAAATGCGTATGTATGCCCGCAGTTCAAAAGCCTGCAGTCCTTTTAAGTCGTAAGTTTGAGGTTTAGATCTGTAGCGCAGAATACTTTTCGCATGTTGGTAAATGCAGGAGTGTCCTGCGCTGGAATTTAACATGGTACTAAGTTGCTTTGCTTTGCTGTTGACCATAAATTTGGTCTTATTGGTATTAAGTGTAAGACCAGCTTCTTCACTGTTATTGATAATTTTGTCCGTCATAGTTCCGCGCTACTCTGGGCTATTACCAAGGTGTCAACGGACTTGGAGATTCAGATATTTCACAGATATATTATCAGAACCTTTAATGTGAAGTACCCAATTCACTGTTTATCCTTAAGGAAGACTTTTTTTTGTAGTCTTTAATTAAAATTTAATTAATATAATGTTGGTAATCGAAATTTGTAATAGAATCTAGTGTCCCTTTTAAACACCGATTTCCTTTGTGTTTGTTATGTTATTTTTATGTAATGCATTTGTAATACAATGTGACATAAAGTAGATTATAAAATCATTAAGACCCATCTTTAAGTGTGATAAAATCTTTTGTGCACTAATTCGGCTTTTAGCCGATATTTCCAAAAATGAACTGACCGATCTTAAATCTAAACGCGATTATCATATGCAGTAAGTTTCCTCTAAAATTTTCCCCATCCAACCTTTGATGTTATGCATATCGATAACCATGCGCGCATTGTGTGTAATATGATATTTAAATTATACTTACCTGTGCGACCCGTAATATCTTCCGCCCCTTTTTCAGCCTGCAATGTTCTCTTTCAAGCGGACGAGACGTACACCTTAAGAAATTATGGAAAAAGATCGAATTGCAGCCTGAGCACACTTTTTCCCGCAGCGGTTAAAGTGGTTTCCTTAAACGTCGGAATGAGCCCCATGGCCGGCAGGGGAATGGAAGTTGAGACTGGCACCATCTACAAGGTGCGGTCAGAGGTAGTGCATGCGTTAAGGTAGAGGGGTGGCAATTAATTTCTTTCTGAACTTGAGACGGCTCGCGACTTTCTAGATCCATCATGGTTAATCGTTCTATTTCAGTGCGCAAAAAGGGGTCTCGATGACTACGTACAAATAGGAGGTTCGCCCGGTTTAGACAACGCCAACTTGGAGGTCGCGGATTCAGTTTGCGGTGTCAGTTCCAAACCAGGTATGATATATAGTTTCGGTTAGAAAAAACAAACAGGAGCCGTCGTACGTACTTCCAAATTATACACGGGTGTTTCTAATTCAAGCTTAATCATTGGCATCTCCTAAGCTACACCAACAGTTAGTTGATTAAATTACTAATTAAAAACACAATAATGGAATTAAAGGACACGTTTATAGTGGACCTCTCGCTGACAAAGAGAAAATAGCAGGAATTTTTAGACTCGCTCTAACGTTCGTAAATCACAAACAGACCAAGAAAGGTCATTTACAATATTAGCCTAAAATTGAAAATACCGAACTATCAGCATATTTCTCTTTTAGACGAGGTGCTATGAGGGGTTGCGAAATAAAACTCCATTTTTCCTTTCATTATTTTATTCGAGCGTAAGAAACAGTAATAACAACAGGAATTTCCACGTCTTCATGTAGTATAACATTTTTTCGTCTCCTTTTAGCTAAAACGGTTTCATTATTTCCTAAAATTCGATAAAGGCGCAGGAAAATTGTTCAAGGAATGAAAAAGGCAAAATAATGAGAGCCGCACAAATAGAAAATAGAACTAATTTTAATGTGTTAATTATTAGTATTGTTATATCAATTGTTTTTGATTATTTATTACAGCATCACTGATTCAAAAATGGTTTTTACACATGAAGAAAAGTGTGATATGTTAGAATGCTATGCAGTAAATCGTCTGTAAGGGCAAGAGAACGATAAATATATACTATATCCACAGCGCGTTCTATTACATGAATAATTTTTTCTGCATCCTTATCGCATCTTTAGAAATAATCAAACCGTTTTTGTAAAAAGAAGGAGACGAAAAAGTTTTATTGTCACTGAAGACGGGGAAATTGGTTTTCTTGCATATTTTCAAGCATATCGTGATAAGTCTATTCTTCAATACTGTCCAAAGGATTAAAAAAAAACACAAATTTTTGCATTTACAAATTTAGACCAGGTCGGATGCTTTTGGCAGGGGATGCAGAGAGGAGGCTTTTTTATCTTTGGTATGCTGCCACAACATAAATAAGTTTCGGTATATCACGGACGAATCAAATTTTTCACATTCTGTAATTTATAATCCAAAGAGATTATTGTAGAAGGAAAATGTATCTTTTGGTACATCTCCGACGTCCACAAGTTAGTTTCAGCTTTAAAGTTTGATGCGGCATAATAGGTTCTCTCGTTGTTGTTAGATATTTTTACCATGGCAAGCTGACCGGTGTTGTCTGGATGGTTTTCTAGATGAGCCTGACCTCATAAGTTGGCAGAATTGTCATTTCCAATAAGATGGCGCTCAATCTCCCAACTTCCGAGGCACATACCAATTTTTGACACGTATTATACACGTATTGTTACAAATTTATTCCTTGGCCTCCTAGGTCACCAGATATAACCTCACTAGACTACTATTCATTTATTTACAGGACGAAATTTATAAACGAAGATACCAAGACACTGACGTTCCAAAAGATGCAATAAGAGAATAAATAATCCAAATACATAGTAGAACAATACTGCTCTAAATGTGCTCCAAAATGTGTTGAAGTACGAGATGCTCTTTTTGAATATCACTTAAAATAACTTTAATAGTTCATCTTAAAATAATCAATAATAAAATAGAGAAATATGCTGATAATTCGGTTATTTTCCATTTTCAGCTAATATTCCATATGACCCTTTTTGTTCTGCAGGTGATTTGCGAACATTAAAGTGAAAATTATACATTGTGTTCCATATAAAAGGAGTACGTTTACCTAATATTTTCTGTTTTCATCATCGTAGTCACTGGAAAAAATGCTACAAGTTTGCTAATTTAACCAACTTTGTAACTCTACTCATAACAAAGTTACCCATGATGAACATTTAATTTAGAATCGTCTGTAAGGTGATTTTTGCATTATGGGCCTATATTTTACCTTGTACCTTAAGAAAAAAAGTGAAATACGTAAACTTATAAAGTTAAGTTTTGTATTTATTTTTTTATGTTTTGTGTTGTGTCCTCTGTTGACGTTGATTTTCTTAGTTTAAAACACGTTTATAAAATTTTGTCATATATGAGAATATCAATCTGTAGGATACTATCTTTTGAAAGGGTCCGACTCGTAGACTTTTATTGCCCCAGTAAGGGCAACGAGGTATGATCTTATGCAAACGGCCGGTCGTAGAAATTTTGAAAAAGGAATTTATTATGTAAATCGGCCAAGAGGAAATGCAGGAAATTATTTTCGCGTTTCTGAAATATCCACCAGAGGATGTACTTGTTGTCTTAAATTTTAAAACTCGGTTTGTATTATATTATAGTCATAAAATATGAGTATTTGAAAATAAAAAAATGTTTTTTTATTCTGTTGTATAATTCTGCTTAGCTATGTGAGTTTAAAATATTAAATAGCGCGTTTTAACCGTTGATTATAATCAAGCATCCACTTTTGTACATCGGGTTTGTTGTCTTAACCTTAAATCTCTCTTTTTAAAGACGAAATGGAATCAAACTAACATCATTCAGGCCTATATTGAGAAAAAATGCGGTTTAATTTTATTTCCGACTTGTGTTTTTCTGATTTAGAAAATTATTATGCACTGGGCCTTGTCTATTGTATTAGGGCAGATATTGTTAACATTAATTCAAACGGAAACTGGAGAATGCAGTCGCTATTGAGTAATAAATTGAAAACCTTTGAGGTTGCGTGGACGTTGTAAAATATTTTCCATTTAATCGGATTTCACAAACTACATACACTCCTGCAGCAATAATGTGCTGGACTCGGCAAGTAAAATATTTTATATAGAATATGACATATATTCAGGTAGTATTTCACAGTATAAAAACAATGTAAGATTGAGTTTATTACCATAAAACAAAAAAGGACTAAATTATTTTTTTATGTTTATGTTAAATAAATTTCTGAATATTTTCTAAGAGAATATTTCTTCATGGTGCAGTTTTGGTATCAAGTCAGAGGGTTGTTTAGAGGAAGTCCACAATATTTTTCTGCAATTGGAGATATTCTCGATTTCCTCAAGTAGCCCTGTCAACCGATGCCACTATGATCTTTCTATCTCACCCTGCTCTTATTGTCCCATGATTGTAACAATAAACGGCTAGAAAGCATCCTCAAAAAGTAAATAATTCAGGTAAAACATGCTTGCCTAGAAGTTCATCATAGGGCTGTGTTCATATAATAAAATTTTCATTTTCATGCTCACCGACTATGTTCGTAATTTTCACACACAACAATTTAAGTTTGGAAATATGGAAACTTGGATATAAGTACAGCTTAGTTAATAAATAATTCACTTATTTCACTAAATTTTCGATTGTTCTGAATCCTATTTTGCACTGCATGAAATTGTAAAATGTAAAGGGTTTGCTGAACTGCTGAATAATAAATAAATTTAAACTTAATGCAGCCGATCCATATTCTGAATAGATCGATTAACGATTTTTGTTGTTTTTATGGGTTTATCATTGTCTTGACGAGAATTAGTTAATACGTTTTTCGATTGGTGTTACTAACTTGAGTTCGATATCTAGTCTTTGTGCTGATTACAGTTTCAAGTCATGGCCACGACTGGAGATTAAGACGGTCAACGAATTACATACAAATTTGCTCTCAAGTTTGTCTAAGCTTGGGGAGGGAAGGAAATTCCTTGGCCATTCCGTAGTCGTCAAACATTATTTCAGGACGCCATAACACATTAATTAGTTTACTACCCTTTATTAATATTTGGCATGTCGGAACTTGACGAACGAACTTTGATTAAGGAACTTTAGGAAAGACGCAATAGACCATCTTGCAATAACGACAATTGTTACTCGTTTCATTGTTAATTATAATAACATAATATTCGGACACAATACACATTAACGCTAGTTCAAAATTTATTGACAATTCTTTATAGCACTTAGCACAATGGATCAGAAGATAGAGTGTCCAACTTAAAAATTTTGAAGCTTTCCTAGTATATTTATTGACACGATTTTCTGAAAGTAGGCTTGTCATTCTAATATATTTTTTTCCGCAATTTAAGTCAGGTATTGAATATGCTGCATTTGATTTCGTTTAAATTAGAATGAGTAAAAATGGGTTTTATTAATTTGTAAGATTTGCGCAAACTGTGAAATCACAGCTAGAAAGAATATGTCTTACTTTTTAATACAAATTATTTATATGTGGATTGGAAAATACTTTTGATTGTGTTTGTTTAAATATTTTTATTAATATTATTTTTGTTTGACTTTTTTTAAAATTTCTGCTCTATTTTCTAATAATACTAGTTTTTTAGCAGGAGCTGTTAAACTAATAATAATAGCATTTTTTTTATCTCTGGGGTGATTAGAAATATATTATACAATATAATATACGATGTATCTTTTGCATACGATTTTTTTACGTTACTATTATTACGATTTCTTACTAAAGTAAAGAAAAACTATTTTATTATCTTTTTCAATTTTAATTGCAAATTTTAATTTATATATCCTAATTTATATTACATAATTGGTTTGAAAAAAATATTTAAAATTTAAATTCTTAAAGCATTCTCTTCTAAATATTCCATCACATTTAATTCTAGTGATAATAAATAGATAGTAATGATAACTTTCTTATTGTGAATATTGTCAAAAATGATATTTTTTTCATGTTCCTGTTTTCAGCATTATTTGATCAAAATTCGGTTAATAATAATTGTAGATTCCAATAATATTCCGATTCTGCGTCGTTTAATTTTTAACTAACTTTTTAACTAACCAAAACTAACCAAAACTAATAGTGATGGCAATAACAAACAAAAAAATCAAATACTGGAGTTGAAAGGGCCAATAAAGAGTGTAATTAATTACCTTGAGTTTTAAAACCGGATTTATCCAAAATTATCTAATACTAACCATAGTCAGATGAGCATTGCTTTAAAGCTGAGACGAATTCAGGACATCCGAATACAATTTCCGAATACACCCTACACTTTCCTTATAGGGACAAAGTTAGAAGAGTAGACATCTAACTGAAAAATACGTAAATGTTAATAGCTTTACTATATTTTTGAAGCACAAATTTATTTTCAATTAAAAATATTTTAGCTTTAAAAATTATAAAAAATTATGCTGTGGTTTTCAACAAATTATGTTGAAGAAATGATAAACTTCCAAGATAATGTTCAACAAAAATTGTTTTGTTTTCGGATTTAAGAGCATTGTTGAATATCAAAAGTTTTTTTTGTTGCTTGTGACTAAAACTACTATAAAGAAAAGGAAATATTAACTTTGCGGAAACCATTGATACTTTCCTTAACTATTATCTAACACAATCTGAATTCAGGTCATAATTTTAAGCTTTTTTGGACTGATTCTAGCCTACAGTTTCCTTTAGTAAGGAGTACATCGAACTAGCATTTTAAACGAAGAATAGGTAGTTAAAAAAAGAATCGCAATAATAAGCTTTTTTTACAACAATGGTACCTTATAGTATTCAGTTATTGCGATGATGAAAAAAGGAATCTTCTAAATCTTTTTAAATAGAATCGAGTGTCGTACTCAGATTCTAAAGTTTTTATGATACGTATTAATTTTTGTTGAATGGAACACCATGTATCGTATTTTTTAATTTGGTTACTCTTTTTTATGCGCTATTCAAAAATGTATAATTTTTTTAAATAAACGTATTTTAATATTTATTTTTTAGAACAATAAGAAGAAGAATAATGTTAACCAACAACGATGAATAACAATGATAATATTGTGGAATATAAGTGTAATGAAAATAGAAACAAAAAACAGAAAAAAAGCGCAATCAAATCAAAAAATCATACTAGTCTAAGATAAGACCATAGCGTCAACAGGATGAAAATTACATTTCATCAAATAAAATAAGTTTCTGAACGTGACTTATTATTATTATTATTATTATTATATTTAAATAAAATTTTAAGGAATTATAATTTTTTTTAAATTTCACTGGTGTGTCTACCAAACGAAACCAACTCCAGTGAAAAGTAAATACTGTACACAATTTGCAGCACCACAGTAGCTTACCTTTTTTTGATTACTTTTACCATAGCTGCGGTCAAACAGATAAATTGATATTAATAGTTGCACTCTGCGTCAGCAACAGACACAAATATATTGATAATATAAATTGGTAACACTTATAAAATTAAAAACTCTGAAATTTGCTTACGACTTCGCTAAGTAAAACGAGGAGCGGATCTTAATCGCATTAATTGTAGCTAATTAGCATCACAATTGAGACTTGATTTATGACTAGGTCTACTTGCTTTTCATCCATACACTGGTTCCGATTACACTGCAGCTTTTTATAACAAAGGAAAAGTTACCAAAACTAACCAAACAAGCAAAAAAAAATTTGGTTCATTAACGGAGGAAGCAAGAAGCAAGAAAAAATGTATGTAATTGAAGAATTTAATGATGCCAAATATCAAATATTGGGTAAAAAGATTTCTGCAAAAAAAGATTTTCTAAAAAAAGTTAGAAGTTGTGATTCAAACACTACAGCGCCCTACTGGATTTCACTACAACAAAATTTTTTAGGTGCTATATATGTAAACTCAATGTGGTTACATGATCTGATCCTCACTGCCCAAAATTGAACTCTGAAAATTGTGGTTGGTTCCCAGATGGATATTCAAAACCCAAAGGATTTAAGTGAGACCAGACACCTTTAAAAATAGATGATATTTTAGGGATGATAAAAAAAGAAAATGAATACGATTCTTCTGACTAGATATTGAAGCCTTTAAAAATAGATGATATTTTGGAGATGATAAAAAAAGAAAATGACGACTCTTCTGACTTGGAAAATAATATAACTTCCGACCATTCTGATCCTGAATAATTTATTGCTGTTATTTGTGTGATCATTTATTGTACTATATTGTAGATATTGCTTAATAAACAAATCTTCATTTTTCTGCTTGATATGAATTAATTTTTTTTAATATATAATTTTTTATTTATTCTAAAGCGTCTATCTTTAATGCTTTTATCTATTACAATTTTTTTAAAAGCTAGTTTATTACATTTTAGTAAAAAATCATCTTATCTACTCCAAAAGACTGCTCTATAGTCAATTAATTATATTGTATTCTTTTTTTCATCGACAAGTGGTCTTCCTTTGTCTTGCACTTCGCTGCTTCGAATTTTTTAATTTAATTTGCAATTAGCATTTATGACCAATTTTTTTGAGGTAACCTTTATTTATAATTATTTATAATTAAATTACTTTTATTTTAAGACTAGTCCGTATTGTTTGAAAAAAGAGTTCAATTATTAACATTAACGTACCTGTTTGACCGCAGCTGCTAGGTAATAGGGACCAAAAAAAAATCAGCTACTGTCGTATTGCATATTATGTATAGTACATACTTTTCCCTATGGTTAGTTTCGTTTAGTAGACACACCGGTGAAATTTAAAAAAAAATCGTATTTTTTTCAAATTTTAATTAAAAAGAATCTTGAACATTTTCGTTAAAGTTGCCATATCAAGTCACGTTCCGAAACTTATTTTATTTGATAAAATGTTTTTTTATCGGGTTGTTATTATCTGAGTAGGCTTCTGCGCAAAAAGATTTATTATAAATTATTTTCTTTATCTCAGCACGAAATAGGGTGTCTAAAATTAACAGAGTAACTGAAATGACCATTTTTTTCTTTTGCTTTTCCTTACAAAACAAAGTCAGCTAGGACTGTTTCGAAAAGGGCATAGCTAAGTTTCTAATAGTAACTTTCATTTCATTTAATTGAAAATACTTTTTTTCGTTGTCAGGAAAAGCTGCCGATTTAATAGCCTGCGAGACCACAACCGTCAGACTGGTGTCCGGAGGAGCTTTCGATAATTCGATCACCGTTTCCTTGAAAAGGCTCACCGAGAACGATTTGAATGCCTACATGAGCGCTGTGTGTCTTCCTGATGATATTTCAAAGTAAAATCACCTTCCTTTTAGGAAATAAGCTGTTTTGGAGTATCGCCCTAGCTTCGAAGATATTTTCTCCTTTGTAAGAAGATTTGGTTTTTTCAACAAATGCGGTTTTGTTGGTGATGTTTGTTTAAAACAATGTTAAGTAATATTTACTCAGTAGAGTAGAGATATACGTGTACAAATATGACGAATATATCTATTTCAAAAACCTCATTTTGACATTTTGTTTGTTCCTTGCGCTTTGAAGCAACAACACAACATGAGACTGAAATGTGGAGTGGATCCTCAAAAACGCCTTGAGGATCCTTCCCCAAAGAATCATCAAGCCTTCCTCTGCTTGTATAGTCTATAGTTGTACCTTAGCTTGTCCTTCAGGAACGTTTAGCAACGTTGAAAAGTTCTGTCCAAGGTTCAGTAGCAACCACAACGCGGGAGAATATATTGTTTATTGAACAGGTCTTGAGACTCCTGCAAGTACAGGGGCGCCTTAAGGAGCGCTCGAGGGATATCTGTAAATATATAAATTCAGAACTTTGTTAATTTAAGATCTAGGTAGTTCCAAATTACTACCAACAGCGCCATCTCTTGAGAGGAATCTATATTCACGATTATAGAGAACTGACATGCCGTTCCAAAATGATTATTGATTTTCAACTTTTGCTTCAGTAAACCTCCAGCAGAGGAAGCCAGATGAGGTATTTTGGAAACGATATATTTTTGAATCATCAAGTTTTTTTGCGTGTTTAGAAAAATTGTAGAAAAATTGTATTAAATTGAGGGGTATATAAGACAGTTTTTGAATAGTTTCCATGGTAGTTTGCTATTTTCGATAATATACAGGGTGTCCCATAAGTAATGGTGCATGGCAAAATAGAATATTCTTTAGTCCAACCGGGATACAAGGTGTCAAAATTGCAATTTCGTTTCTGATTTTTTCAAAACAGAATTTAAAATTAAATGTCTATTTCCAGAAAATTTTTTTCATTAACGTTTTTTAAGTTTTTTGTTTCTGAGTAAAAAATTTCAAAATAAATAAGGGATGTTTTTTTATGTATAGAACTTTAAGTTGCAATAAAACAACGATGGATTATTCGATTGACATGAATTTTATTTATCCGAAAGATAATCTTGTGGCATTACATTTTAAATATGATTTCTGGCATATGACCGCCACGGCTGGCGCGGATGTAGTCCAGTCTGGACGTCCAATTTTCGATGACTTTTTCCAACATTTATTGTCGTATATCGGCATTAACACTGCGAATGTTGTCTTCCAAATGGTCAAGCATTTGTGGCTTATCCGCATTGACCAATGACTTTACATAGCCCCACAGAAAGTAGTCCAGCGGTGTTAAATCACAAGATCTTGGAGGCCAATTCACAGGTTCAAAACGTGAAATTAGGCTGTCACCAAACATGTCTTTCAATAAGTCCATCGAGGCACGAGCTGTGTGACATGTTGCGCCGTCTTGTTGAAACAACATCTCCTGGACATCATGGTTATTCAATTCAGGAATGAAAGACTTAGTAATCATAGCTTTATATCGATCACCATTGACTGTAACGTTCTGGCCATCATCGTTTTTGAAGAAGTACGGACCAATGATTCCACCAGCCCATAAAGCGTACCAAACAGTCAGTTTTTCTGGATGTAACGGTGTTTCGACATACACTTGAGGATTAGCTTCGCTCCAAATACGGCAGTTTTGTTTGTTGACGTAGCTATTCAAGCAGAAGTGCGCTTCATCGCTAAACAAAATTCGTTTATGAAAATCGAGAACAACGGCAATCTCGTTTTCGGCCCATTCGACGAATCTACGCCTTACTTGATGATCGTTTGGCTTCAACTCGTGCACGAGTTGGATTTTGTAAACACGTAAACCAAGATCCCTTCGGCAAAATCTTCCATAAAGTGGATGGACACAGATCCAATTCCTGTGCTCGATGGCGCATGGACTCATTCGGGTCTTCCTCAATGCTACGCTCTACAGCAGCAATAGCTTCTTCTGTACGCACCATACGGCGTCTCTGGGGATGCAAGTTATCAATAAGAGTAAACGTGGTGCGAAAACGTTCCATGGTTAATCGAACTAACTGCTCTGAAGGACGATTTTGTCGATGATAAAATGGACGTAGTGCGCGATACGTATTCCGCACAGAACCATTATTTTCGAAATAAAATTGCACTATTTGCAAGCGTTGTTCAGGCGTGAGTCTATTCATGATCAATTGCCAAACCAAACTGATAATAAATCACTTGACAGCTGTTAAATCGGTCGCTATCTTGAACAGTAATGCCAACTTAAAGTTCTATACATCGAAAAAAAATACCCAGTAGTATTAAGAACGCTGTTAAAATATGTACTACCATACGCGCTCAGTTATATACAGTATCCAGGTTATTTTAAAATTGATGGCATAAAAAAATGATATTTTAAATTTTTCAAAAACGGCGAATGGGGGCGAAATTCAAAAGGTATACCTTATTTTCTAAAAAATGCGTAAGAAGTGATATCTTTATTATAAATCTGCATACACCAAGGCGCAAAAAGAGTTAGAAAGTATCAAATGTATTAGAAGTATCATACGTAGCTCTGTCTACAATTTGCCCCAAAATTATTTACGGAAATGTATTTCTCATGTTAAAAAACACCAATTTGCCAAATTTTGTGCAAAAAGCTCGATTATTTCAGGAATTATTAAAAAAAAACAAAAATGAAATTGCAACTTTGACCTATATCTCAGTTAATATCGACTTGTCTACTGAGATAAGTTTCGATAAATCGTAATATTTTTAGCTAAAGATTATCCTGTTTTATGGGACACCCTGTATATGCATAGTATAAGCGGCGTTGGTAGGTAAGGTATATCTTTGTGTTTACCTCAATTTCAGAAAATAAAGTTTATTAGCAAAATAACATTTGATATGGAGCAGCTGCCTTTATTAGCGAAACACAAAATCTTTTAAGTTGCTGCACTACTTATTAAGCTCTCCATTGTAGGTAATAGCATGTGAGCCTTAAGAAAGCAAAGTGGTGTGGGTTAGACTATTTTTAGAATACGTCAAAAGCCCTACGTAACAGTCAAAACGATATAGTAATACTATTCGAATATTTTAAGTAATGAGACCTGGTTTATATTTATCAAGCCGTTTAGATTTGAAGCTGTAAAATTATGGAATTAAAATTTTTGGGGTTCGACAAACGCAAATTGAACTAGTCGCTCCGCTCAAAGCAGGTCTTTCACTTATATTAAGATGCTTCTGTACAAGGTGTTTTTAGTTGCAAATTGTAACTTTAGTATAAGGTTCACCATTTGAAAAGGATACAGAGACCATATGATAACATATAACATAATAAAATATATAACAAACAAACTAAATGAAATATTTATTTTAAAATTGAGCAAAGGATATTTCCTTAAATTTAAACTACACACTTAATTACCATACTCTATTAACAAACATGACTGCACAGATTCATCGTATGACAAAATTTATAATACGATCAGTGTTTTATTTATCTACCGAAAACATCAGATCGCTCAGAATTTGTGACCAAAGTGTCTGAAACGCTCGAATTTTAATGTTTTAAGTTATTTTTGGTTAGTTTAGCATTTAGTAAGGGAATTATAACTTTCGAAGTTGCTCTGAACCATTCCTGATGTTTTTTCAGACCATGCTGTTAATTTTTTCAACCAAAACTTTCCAAGTCCAGAGAACTTCATACTGCTACTGAAAGCATGACCACAGTTATTACTAATTGTAAAGTATTTTCTGCTTACTTAATTGCAGAAAATTAATTTTATATAAAAAATAATCTCTTTATGTCTGCTCGCAATATAGAAAAAAGAACTTTTTGACAGGAAATACTTCTTTTAGTAGGGAAACACATAGTCTATTAAATTGCTACACTACTGGAATGGAGATAAAAACATATATCTTCATCGAACTGCATTTTAAATGTACCTGTATCTAGAAGAAAAAGAACATTGCTTTTACATGATGCCTCTAGAGAAAGTTTTTTGATACTTTCAGCACAAAATATTAAAGACTTCTCATAAGACTAGCATCAGGACGTAACAAGTGAACTTATCGAAAATTGGGAAAAAAAATCCCTTTATCCACATATTGCACCAAGCAGCACAATAATTTAGGATAACGCTAGTTATCACAGCGGCAGCAAAGGAGAGTTATTGCAGTGTTTGATTAGTCAGCATATCCTTTAACTTGAGGATACCAAAACCAACTAGTTGAAATTTTTATGGTATTGTAATCGTCTCATATCACATCCTATATACTGTTGGATTATCACTTGATCACTGGAGTGTTAATCATATACTTGAAGTGAAAAATATTCATAAAAAAACTTGGGACAACGTAAAACTATTAATTATTTCCCTGGATGGTAGTGATGCACAGATTCAAACTATTATAATTATATAAACTATTAATATATATTTATTATTTATATAATTACAATTATATAGGACTTAATACGATGGAATGTATCAATATATTTTGTGTTTCAATTTCCTTACTCTTGCCATGGACGGTTTGATTTATTGTAACAAAAATACCTGCGAGCAGATAAAGACATTAGTAACATTATTACTGTGATGACCATTTATTATGTATCGGACTATAACAGAAAATATGTACACCATGTGCCAAATAAAACGACCCACTATAAATTCTGGAAACGCATAGCATAGAAAAAAAGTTTCGTACAAAAGTGTATTTGACTCTTCTGAAGATTTAAAACATTATCATTTTGTTGATAAAGGATGTCCTAAAAGTGTCCCCTTCGACATCAACTTTGTTCTTTTAAATGGAACACCCTGTATTAATCGACATTTTTCGGCATTGTTAAAATAAAGGTCACTTTCTCAAGAAATTCCTATTCGAATTTTGCATAGTTTAGGCAGTTATCTGTTTTTTTTTTCATGTTTTGATTGCTCTATATAAAATTGTATTGTGACGCTACTGATCTAGTTATTACAAAGAAAATTTAACCACAGACTAAGGAGATGATGCACTACTGAAGTAGTTTGACAGATGCGCCTTAGCCTATACAGGGTGTCCCCAATAGGTACTGCCGTTTCGGCGAATTCAATTTAGTTTTTAAAATGGACCACCCTCTATTTTTATTCAGATATCAATTCTAGGATAAAAATAAGGTAAGTTTGTAATATATCTTGTATTTAATTTTTTTTTACTTTTTCTGATATTGAGGTTTAATATAACACCCGTATAAATTCTTGTTCAATTTAAAGCTGCCAGGCTGGGTTAGGCCACATGTTGGCAATATTAGGTATTTATTTAATAGCAAAGACATGATTCTACTTCTTTTAAAGATATAATACTTAAGATATACGAATAAAACCTCTTGCTAACAATACAGATTGAATAAAACTTAAGAATTTATATTTAAAGAAACATTTATTGGTTAAATATCTAGCCTGGATGAAAAATACCAAATAACAAAAGTAACAAAAACAAACAAATTTAAATAAATAAATCTATAAAAAAAAGTTAATTAAAAAGTGTTCGTTAATTCGGTCCATAAAGTTTAGTCAAAAATGTTCCTCTTAAAATGTTCGTTTCATCTGGCATCAAAACAATATAGACATATCAAAATATTTAAAAATGTAGTTATCTATGACATCACAATCTTTTTTTTGACGCAGTAAGGAATAAACAAACTTTGAGATTTATGTTTGTTTTTGTTGTTTTTCATATTTCTATTTAAAAAGTTCAGTTATTGTTGTTTGGTTAACCTATAAACCTATAAACCATAATTATTTATTTTTGTTATTAAGTATTTTTAATAAAGCTAGATAATTAACTAAAAAATGTTTCTTTAAATATGAACTCTGAACTTTTATTAAATCTATTAAAGTGTGTAGTATAGAGTCGATTTTTCTCAAAATCTCCACGTAGTAATGGTCACCCTGTATTGTTAGCAATAGGTTTTATTCATATATCTGGATTATTATATCTTTAAAAGAAGTAGTATCGTGTCTTTCCTATTTAAGAACTTCAAGTGACCTAATGTGGGCAGCTTTAAATTCAACAAGAATTTAAAGCTGGTGTTATCTTAAACCACGAATATCTCAAAAAGTAAGTAAAATTTAAATATAAGATAAATTACAAACTTACCTTGTTTTTTGTTCTAAAATTGATATCTGAATAAAAATATAGGGTGTTATATTTGAAAATTTCGGGATTTTGTTAAGTTAATTCACCAAAACGGCACCACCTATTTGGGACACCCTGTATAAGCTGAGCCGCATCTGTCAAACTGATTGGGTAGTGCATCATCTCCTTAGTCTGTGGTTAAATTTTCGTTGTAATACCTGGATCAGTAGCGTCACAAGACAATTGTATATGGAGCAAACACAATATGAAAAAAAAAACACATAACCTCAATTTCTGCTTAAACTATGCAAAATTCGAATAGGAATTTATTAAGAAAGTGACCTTTATTTTTGCCAAAGATAACAAAAATGTTGAAATATACAGGGTGTTCCATTTGATGTCAACCCTGTATCAACAAAAAAAACTTTTGTACGAAATTAGATAGATAACAAAGCCTTAGATACTCTGCAGAAAGTTGCAGGC
This sequence comes from Cylas formicarius, assembly GCF_029955315.1. NCBI lineage: Eukaryota > Metazoa > Arthropoda > Insecta > Coleoptera > Brentidae > Cylas > Cylas formicarius. The sequence goes on along the minus strand of NW_026844334.1, from coordinate 29,722,527 downwards.
AGGAATCAAGGATTATGCGTACGACTTCGACCACGAAACATTCAAACCAGAAGTATGAATTTTGGTGTCCCACAAGGACCGCTGTTATTATTAATTTCATTTCTTATTATTGTTTATATAAATAGCCTCCCAAAAACGAGCATCAAGGCTATGATAATTTGATTTGCAAACGACACCGCAGTGATTTACACTTCTACATATCTAGACAAACAGAAATATAAAACAATTTCATCAATATCAACAGCAACATCAGTCGCTTTATGTGGCTGTTAGTCCAGTCATGAAACATAATATTATGTGTCAAGTAGTTAATAATATTCAAGTTGATAATAAAAAAATGCATATCATAAACAAATTTAGAATTACTAAAATAAATGACTTTCTTGCAGCGGTTTATTAAAAGAATAACACCTCAAGTCACAGTAAGTAACATTGTCACACTATGGAAAAATAATGGAAATATCCAGACAAGAGGAGAACCGGCTGTCATTCTAAAATCACAGAAAGAGAAAAGTTAAAAAATTATCAAACAAGATCGCAGAGCTGCATCTAAAGAGAAAGGTGTAAAATGGTCACATGCGATTAGTAGACGAGTTTCAAAAGACACTTTTAAGAAGTTTGAAAAACATGGGATATGGGTTCTACAAGGAGAAGTTGAACGTATGACAAGAATATCACATCACCATGTTTATAGTACTTATTTGTAGCGAATAATCTAAGTTTGAAGCTTGTGAGGGCGATTTACGGATTCGAATTATCCGAATGCCAGGGAAAGAATATCAGACAGACTATCTCAAAAAAAAGTTAAATTTCCTGCTATTTTTTCCTGTTATGGTTTGGGATTGTATGTCTTCATAAGGAGTTGGGCACCTGTTTTTTATTGATGACCTCGTTAATGCTTCAAAATAAGGGGTGTTTTTTTTCGATGTTTAGAACTTTAAGTTGCAATAAAACAACGATGGATTATTCGAGTGACATGAATTTTATTTATCTGAAAGATAATCTTGTGGCATTACATTTTAAATATGATTTCTGGCATATAACCGCCACGGCTGGCGTGGATGTAGTCCAATCTGGACGTCCAATTTTCGATTACTTTTTCCAACATTTGTGGCCGTATATCGGCAATAACACGGCGAATGTTGTCTTCCAAATGGTCAAGCGTTTGTGGCTTATCCGCATAGACCAATGACTTTACATAGCCCCACAGAAAGTATTCTAGCGGTGTTAAATCACAAGATCTTGGAGGCCAATTCACAGGTCCAAAACGTGAAATTAAGCGGTCACCAAACGTGTCTTTCAATAAATCGATTGACATGTTCCGCCGTCTTGTTGAAACCACATCTCCTGGACATCATGGTTATTCAATTCAGGAATGAAAGAGTTAGTAATCATAGCTCTATACCGATCACCATTGACTGTAACGTTCTTGCCATCATCGTTTTTGATCAATGATTCCACCAGCCCAGTCAGTTTTTCTAGATGTAACGGTGTTTCGACATACACTTGAGGATTAGCTTCGCTCCAAATGCGGCAGTTTTGTTTGTTGACTTAGCCATTCAACCAGAAGTGCGCTTCATCGCTAAACAAAATTCGCTTATGAAAATCGGGAACAACGGCAATCTCGTTTTGGACCCATTCGACGAATCTACGCCTTACTTGATGATCGTTTGGCTTTAATTCTTGCACGAGTTGAATTTTGTAAGCACGTAAACCAAGATCCTTCCGCAAAATCTTCCATAAAGTGAATGGACACAGATCCAATTCCTGTGCTCGATGGCGGATGAACTCATTCGGGTCTTCCTCAATGGTACGCTCTACAGCAGCAATAAATTCTTCTGTAGGCACCGTAAGGCGTCTCTGGGGATGCGAGTTATCAATAAGGAAAACTTTCCACGGTTAATCAAATTAACTGCTCTGATGGACGATTTTGTCGACGATAAAATGGACGTAGTGCGCGATACGTATTTCACACAGAACCATTATTTTCGAAATAAAATTGCACTATTTGCAAGCGTTGTTCAGGCGTGAGTCTCTTCATGATCAATTGCCAAACCAAACTGAGAATAAATCACTTGACACTTCTATACATCGAAAAAAAAAACACATATTACAAAGTAATTTTAGAAGAGCAATTGCTGCCGCCCATTGAGATGATTCAACTTCCGGAAGGAGGATTCATATTTCAGCAGGATGGCGCAGCATCGCACACTGCTCGAACTATCAAGTCATGGTTTGCTGAAATGAATATACCTGCTTTGAAATGGCCTTCAAGTAGATTGACTTGTTTCCAATTGAGACTTTATGGCACCAAATGAAAAAAGCACTCCGAACTTTTCCAGTTCGCAGTATTCCCGAACTAAGGCAAAAACTTTCCGTTAGTTTCAGGTTAGTTTTGGCATAATTTACAGCCTGAATACTGTAGAACATTAGTGAACATTATGTAGAAGAGAATCGGTGCTGTTAAAACAAAAAGGTGCACTTAATGATACTGATACGGTAGCTTTTGGTACAATTAATATGCGCCAGATCTTATGAAATATTTTTTTTCCTTTGATTACTGTAATTAAAATAACCTACAAATATTACTGATTATTTTTTAATAGTATGTACCGTCAAGTTATTTTAGTTGTTTTTGCTAGAGTTATTGCCAAAAAATAAAAATTAATTCATACGCGACTGGGCTCGTATATAATATTCCTAATTGGAAGCAAATTTGTATTATTGTTATTATTAAAATAGATTTAAATAGATATTTCAAAGGAAGGTTCCGTCAGAAAAAAAGAAAAACATGAATAAATATTATTATATTATATATTTTTTGATATGTATTAATTATTTATATAATTACAAATATGCACTGTACGTAATACGGTAGAATGGACCGATGTGATTTATAAGCCCAAAAATTCCTACGAGCAGATAAAAACCTAATTGCATTATTATTATTGTTATGTGCCGAACTATACACGAACACACGCGAAGAAAACTAGTCTCGATAAGGCAGACGGACTTTCCATTGTGTCTAATCCGACTGTAATTCTGCAGACATTTCGCCAAGATCTCACTTGACATCTTCAATGCTCTGTATCCGAAAACACTTCGAACACTGGGTGGTTGTCGGCGGTGCGTGCGGTATTTCTACCCTGCGCCGGAGATGGTAAAGGTGCTGCTTATGCGGGAGGGGAGGTGGCTCCGCCCCCCGAATTGTCTCGTTGTTAATTTCGCCCGATCGTAGTTGCGATGTCCCCGCTGGCTACTGCGTATCGCTCTGCTGTTTGATTATCGTTCTCCACGTATTGGATAAATGCAGAGCGTCGTATCTCTTATTCAGGTGTCCGACTTTTCTATCTCGATGGCCTCTCGTATAATCCTAGTCCTAAAATCAGGAATATTAGCTATTTGTTGGCAAGTACCGAAATCAATTTTATGGCTTGTCTGGTGTTTGTGCTGAAATAACGCAGATGTTGTTTGTTTATTTCTTATGGATAAATGATGTTCCTCAAGCCTGGCTGAAATCCTTCTGTTGGTCTGTCTCACGTATATCATGCTGCACGATCGGCATGCTACTGTATACTACTGTATACTCCTTGGTTTTCCAGAGCAATTTTTTGTTTTGGGTTTCTTAGTATTATTTCTTAGTGTATGCCGTAGATATCTCGTGCTTCCGTAATATTAGACCGATGTTGTCAGTAGATAGGTCAAGAGGTTGGCAATCACAGTTGAGAGAGATAATCCCATTGCTGCTCCATCGACTTGTAGGTATATTTTCCCGTTGTACATAAAGTAAGCATTTTTCAGGCAGTGTCTTGACAGATCCATTATTTACGGCGGAAGGTCATCGTTTTCTTCTATAAGCCGGAGTGTCTCCTCTACCGGAATGGTCGGGTATAGGGATTTGACATCGAAGCTTGAAATAATTTCGTCCTTGTCCATCCTGAGAGAACCTAAAATCCGAACGAAATGTTCTGAATTTTTGACATAGGAGTCTGCCTTTTCCACTATAGGTTGTAGTGTACTAGTCAGATGTTTTTCCAGCTTGCATACTGGTGAGTTAAAGGCGCTGACAATTGGACGCAAGAGAACGTCTTCCCTATGTATTTTTGGGAGCCCGTAGAATTTTGGACAACGGCTCGATTTTTCCCTGGGAATAAGTCTCCTCTGTGTATCCTTGTTAATTGATGAACCGAGAATTTTGAACTCAGTTGTTTTTTCCAAATATGTCGTGGGATGTCTGGTGATCGGTTTGTATATTGGGTCGTTCAAAATATTCTTCAATTTTGACCTATAAACCATAATTATTTATTTTTGTTATTAAGTATTTTTAATAAAGCTAGATAATTAACTAAAAAATGTTTCTTTAAATATGAACTCTGAACTTTTATTAAATCTATTAAAGTGTGTAGTATAGATGCTCAATAGTTGCTCTCATGCAACCCCCTAAAATGAGCATATGACACTATTTATAAAATAAAATATAGCATATAAATTACATACATTAAATTAAATACATTCAAAATGGTAGACACTGCTAGAGCGAATTGAAAAAAGAAATACATATATACAATTTGATGGTTGCTAGTTTTATGATCGGTCTCTATTATGATAAATATATTGTTTAAGTTTTTGTATGAACGAATTTAGAGAGGTGATTGATCTCATTTGGAGAGGGAGTTTGTTGTAAGCCTTCATAGCATTGTACGTAAAACCGAATGAATATCTGATCCACGAGTAAGTTTGTCAAAAAGATACGTCGGACGTTGGAGAGATATCACTTTTTTAATTAAGACTAAAAGGTGCTATTTAAAACGTTCGTCTGTTAGCCAGCGAGAATCCTCTAAGCTAGTATATGCGTGATCAAATTTACGAATGTTGTATGAGAATCTGAGACAGGCATTCTGAAGACGCTGATGACTAACCTTGTCCTTTTGAAGTACGGCAGGCCAGTAAACTACCATGCAGTATGAAATTGAGGAGAGAATTAAGGAATCGGAAAGTTTTAACTTAATTGCTGTGTTCAGAATATCTTTATTACAGTAGAGAATCCAAAGCTTGTAATACGATTTCTGGATCAATTAAGCTACGTGACCCACAAAACGCAGTGTCTATACTAATTATTTATCCATTATCTTTACAAAAATTATAAGTCTAATTTTCGTTAAGTAACAGACCATGCTTACTAGAAATATCACTGAAGGCACGTAGGTCATTGTTTATGTTATTAACGGCGGTATTAATTTGAGAGTAATTAAAAGAGAGATATACTTGAGTGTCGTCTGCGTACTGATTTAAATAATAATAAATAATAAATAAATAGTAAATAAATAAATAAATAATAATAAATAATAATAAATAATAATAAATAATAAATAATAATAAATAATAAATAATAAATTTACAGAAGTCGGTGGTATAAACGGAAAACAGCATCGGATCTAAAATACTACCCTGTGCCACATCTTTGCGAATATTTACATAATTGGAATAGCTGTTATTGAAGAATACTCATTGACACCGATCAGAAAAGTAACTTTTGAAAAACTGCAACACACCAGCCCACACACAAAAGTATTTCAGTTTAGCAAAGAGCAGGCAGTGATCCAGGCTGTCAAATGCCTTGCTATAATCAAGCAATATTAAGCAGGTACTCAGGCCTACATTACTTGCCCGAAATATATAAGACAAACTTTTAAAAGAGCCGTATTTGTACCAAATGTGCCCTAAAGCCCGATTGTGTTGAGGTAGAATATTCTGTCGAGCTATTAAATCTCCAAGCTGCTTCTCAACCACTTTTTCTAGCACTTTAGATATAGTAGGGAGAATGATACTACATCGGAATTGAAAAACATCATGCGCTAGGGACAGGAATGACCTTACCGTATTTCCAGGGTTTAGGGAATTTGTTAGTAGACAAGCATTTATTAATAATATACGTTGGGGGATAACGAATAATATCATCTTCCTATCAATCCCATCAGACCCTACGGCGTGAGTTCTAATTTGATGTATTATTATTCCTACATCGTTAGCATTAACATTTGAAAATGAAAGTTTTCCTGGATTTAAAGAGTTATTATTGTTGTAGAACTGATTAATGAAATCATTAGTAGCGTCGTATTGCTAGCCATGGAAATTCCAAAGGCTCAGAGAGCCGATCCATTGTATCCAATTATAATGCTGTCGATTCCAAAAACTTGGGAAGCCGATTTAGTACAAAGAGAAATTTTCTCTAGTTTCGACGCGACTACATTCGATATCGCGACATCAAATTTCGCGCGCCCATACCGCAAAAAATTGCCTGTGAAGGAAACACACGCGCTACACACAGAGAACACCGAAGGGATTTAATTACAAATTGCGAACGACGTGAGTGTTCCGAGTCCTCTTGTCCTACCAGATTTTCTCGGTTTTTTACTACCGCTCTCCCTCTTTTAATTCAGTTAACCGAACAACTCGCTCGCTAACTAATTTTGTGACAAAAATTTCTAATTGGATATTTGACGTAGCTCTTTTAGAGGACAAACATTTTTGGCAACGTTTGATTGTCAGAAAGGAGGTATTTACCTAAAGTTTAAATCTCTTTTTTATACCGATTACTCTAAAACACCCGATTAGGGAGCGTTATCTTTAACCTTCATAAGCCGTAATTTCCTTAATTCCGTCCTTTGCCTTAACATTTTTCTCCTATTTAAACGATTGCTCTTCCAATATGGAGTTTTCAATATCCATAGTTTACAGGCGTTGATGCCACTTTGGTGTCTAAAAAACAAACGTCCTGTTGTCTAATGGCTAACTCAGTGCTGGTAAAAAACTTACCAGTGGTTATTTTGTATCCTGTAGATAAATGGTTTACCAAGTCCAATTTGTTTCCTACTTTCCCAATAAATTTTGTAACAAATAGGTATCCGCATATTTTTTTGCAAGTGGAATAACTTGCCTAAATAAATTTGCATATTCGCTGTATATGCTGAACTGCAGTCTGCCATTCGTACTTTTCCGGCTTACTCTTCATATACACTCAGTTCCATGTTCAGTTGGATTTAAAATCTTCTGACAATTTGATAGAAAATCCTCAAAAACATCTCTAAGTGGAGCGAACTCGTCAGTGCGTTTTCTTTCTTCTCTCGTTTCAAAATTATCGAAGCTTTGAAAACACATAATCTGTTTCGAGACATAGCAGGTGACACTTTTGTTTAGCAGAGCGCCGCTTCAAAAATAATAAGCAAACCAATAAATGCTTCTAGCTCCTGTGATACAATAGGAGCAAAAATCTTCCCATGTAGCACATGTAGTATGAGTTTTTTTGTGCAAGGGTCAATGGATAATTCGGATAAGAAAAGTTTACATTATTTATTTATTATTTACATTATTAATAATGGACACTATAAAATTTACAAATCAAAAACAGATAATATATCTGAGTTTTTAAGAACTCCCCAACAAGTGTCTAGGTATCTTTTGAACAACAAAAATTCCCTGAATATTTTATATTCGCAAAATATGGTACCATAATGGACCTTAGATTTAAATATCCATACTGATAATAACTCTGATCAATGTTATCAATATGATAAGTCTAAGACAAATATTCATCAGAAATCTCGTTTCATTTGATCTCTGGATGTTTTATTCAGAGAGTGCTCTGGAAGCGATGGCGATTTTTCTGTATGTTGTTCTAAGGAAATATAAACCAACTTTATCAGCATTAACCTGAATCAACTTTTTACGTAAAAACATTAAACATGTCTAAGGCATGTAAAGACACCCATTTCTCTGATCACACTTCGACATGATTGAAACCGGCTCATTTTATTTACAGCTCGAATTGTTCTTTTTCTGGATACTTAAGTAAGTATTCAAAATTTGCAAAATAAAGTATTTTTAATGTTTTATTAGGTAAATATCTACCAAGGACCCTAAGGATAGTAATATTTTTCAATTCAGAACTTTTTGTTTTAAAAAGTGTTAAATACGTTTTATTTGTGTTAAGAACATTTAAAAAGTTTATTCTGATTAAACCAGTTGTTTGCTCGAATGAACCGCTCTAGCTTAACATTTGTGCCATGTTCTTGACGCCACTTATCAAACTTGTATCATCTGCATGGTTAAGTGGCATTGCTGCATTCGCTGCATTGGTCGTTCTGAGTCAAGAAACGGGTAATTTATGAAGATCACAATTAAAAGTGGTCCCATAGTCGTTCGAGATTTACTGAATTCTTCATTTTTATTAGACCTTACTTCTTGATATGTTTTCATCCAATTAAGTACATTGCCTTTAATTCCGTACCTTTCCAGTTTCTGTAGACGTATATCTCTGTTTAGACAGTGTTAAAAATATGAGAGTTGCTGCTTTCTCTTTTTCAAAAAATTGCAGTAATACTTTAACAAATTACTTCAAAAAACCGTTGTGGTTGTTGGGCAGTAGCTTGCAATTTAACAAGAAGTTAATTAAACGTTTACTGATAGGCCTATAGCTGTTTAAGACTTAGTGGGGGTTATCCTTTTTAAAAAACCGTTTTATATATGATATTTTTAACTCATCCGGGAATGTCTAACTTATAAAATAATTGTTAATCAGGAAGCACAGTATATGTTTTAACTCACTTACAGATTTTTCGTCGATGCCACTGCTGTGTTTATTTTATTTGTTTTACATTCTCGATATATTGAATTAGAATATTTATCCTGGTGGTGTTACCTAACCGATCTAATATTCTTGTACAAATGTCGGTAATTCTTCTTTCTTCAAATTACTTGAACTTGATATAATGAAAAGCAATTATCATCTATTTACTTTTTACAAATCTCCTGGATTCCTCCTCAGTCGATTGTTCATGAATCGACCTTGCTGACGTTTCGCCAATCATATTGTCAGCTTCTTCAGAGCTTAACTAAAACTGACTGATTCCCATATTAGTGAAAGATAAAGCCTTGAGTCGCGGTTAAGATCCTATCCTAAATAAACTGCCATCTCAAACAGCTAATGAAATTCAATTTGAAACCGCAAAAATCATTAACGAAATCCAAACCTCCTAAATATAATATTCCAGAGCTTGAACGTAGTGCTCTAAAATCTATAAAATCTACGTCAACTATAGATCGCAACCTTAAACCTGTTATTAAGGCTTCCTTTCTATCAGAATCCGCCAAAAAGTCTGTCACCCGTCATGATTCTAAAACTCACAAACCAGGATTACCCCTTCGACCTATTGTCAGCACCATTAGATCTCAAACATATTCTATAGCAAAACATCTAGCTTCTATGGGGAGACCTGATGATAGATGACGTACTTATTTAGTTTATTTCATTGAACAAATAAGAACCATTACATTACATCAACAAAATGTTCTGGTTAGTTTCGCCGTAGAATAACTCTATACTAAGGTCCCAATTCCTGAAAATCTCAACATTATTTCAGATATATGAAAATCCGAGAATCTGGAACCAAACCTTCTCAACTTAATTGAAAAATGTTTTTCTGGAATATATTTTTCTTATTACGGTGGAATTTATGAAAAGCCATGGGTCATCGCGAATGTATTTATGGTAGCCTTTGAGAAAAAAAAAGAAGAAATAAATGCGGCGAGGCCTCTCATCTAAGACCCAAATTGTGGAAACGCCACGTTTAGGATACGTTTGTCATTTGGCCTCATGGTGAAAAATGTCTCCAAGATTTTCTTAGCCATATTAACTCTATACACCGAAATACACGTTTTCCAATTGAATTAGAAACTAATAATAACATGCCATTCGTAAACATTTCGGTTACAGAAAACTACGCGCAGAGAGCCATAAAACTATCTCAACCTGGGCCAGAATTAGAGATATTAACCGCTCTATTACGCATTCGGTCACAAAATACACTTCACCACAACCTTCCAAAGACAATGAGTCCGAACCCCCACCCTTGCCACTGTTGTTCTTCCTTACATTCAAAACATTACTTATCACATATCAAAATCAGATTTATCACTTTTCCAAAAATCTCTCAACATCTTCGACCTGTCAAAGAGAAAATTCCGTTTGATATGCCAGGAGTTTACAGCATTTATTGCATAAGCGGCAAACAATACATTGGAAAGACCGGACGAAAAATTCTACGCTACGTCGATGATACTTTTGAAGAAACCTAGTAGACTTTCTTAGATATTTAAACTCTAGTCACTGTAACATACGTTTTACCATTGAGTTGTAAACTACTAACAACCTTCCATTCTTGGATATTCTTATCAATAGAAAACCAGACGTAACATTGGATCATTGTGTTTACACAAAACCTACGCACACAGACCGATACCTTAATGCATGGTCACATCACCATCCGCCCCAAAAATCATCGGCTCTCTTGTTTACAGAGCCATATAACTATCTCAGTCCGAATCATTAAACTCAGAATTAAAACATTTTACCTGTTCCCTTCTCTCTAATAATTTCCAGATTAAAGATATTAAGCGTTCCATCACAAAATACACTTCACCACAACCTTTCAATAGCAATGAGGCCGAAAGCAATCCTATACTTGCCACTCTGGTCCTTCCTTACATTGAAAACATCACCGACCACATATCGAAAGTTCTAAAGAAGTATAACGTCAAAACCAGATTTAACACTTGTCCAAAAATCTCTCAACATCTTCGGTCCGTCAAATACAAAATTCCATTTGAGATGCCAGAGTTTACAGCATTCCATGCATATGCGGCAAAGAATACCGGCCGAAAATATCAACAAGGCTTAAAGAACATGAAAGAGCATTAATACGACGATAACTAGACCTATTAGCAGTTGCTGAATACTATCACGAAAACAACGAAACAAATTTTATTCGAAAAAATTATACTTGTCGCATGTAATCAATTCTTCTGAAACGAAAAATCCGAGAATCTATAGAAATCTATAAGCAACCAATCCATTTTAACCGCAACCCGGGGATATGGGAACCAGTCATCCGAGATAATGATCTAATTCTTTCTAATGTTCTAACAATATATAAGCAGGTATAGAGTAGAATGCGAGTCAGTTTCAGTTAAGCTCTGAAGAAGCCAACAAGATGATGGGCGAAACAACAGCGAGTTCGATTAATCAAAAATCCAGGCAGGAGGAAGTGTGAAGGTTTGTAAATAAAAAAAAATAGGTTTAACACTGGCAAGACTACAAGCCTCTTCTGCGAATCTTTTTTAGGGTTTTCCTTACTTCATATCAGTTTTTTCTTTATATTATTTTTGTATTAGTAGTTGTCTTTATATTGCAAATAAGTTTAACATAACAGGAGTGCCCATGCTGCTTCTGTACTCTTGAGTGTTCTAGTCGACATATGGACTACTTTTAGAATGTTGAAAGTTAATATCAGTTAAAATTATTTTAGTTGCGCTGGACAAACTGATAACTCATCATTCACTAATTCCTGTATTTAAACATTCTGTCAATCGCCACCAAGTAACCGTATATGGCTGCTAGTAACCGATAGATTTATTCAATACAATTTGAGTGGTTGGAAATAAATATGTGTTTACGGCCTAGCGAATTTATTAAAAGAAAGGAAAGGGAACAATATCGTGGTAGTATCTCAACGCAAACTTGTTGCAATCTTCCCAGACCGATTTGGAGTAAGCGCCTTGGGAAACTTTGCCAATATTAGTTGGATGAATCCTACACTTCATTTATCAATCTTACGTGATCCCATTTCAGAACAGAGTCCCTTTCAGATTATTTTGTACTCGTTTTAGATTTTGTATTATACAGCAAATCTTTCTCATTATTTTTGAGGGCAAATGAAAATTAAAAATCATTACTAAAATATTGTTACTCCTAAAATTACGTAATGGTGGTTACGGAACGTCAGGTTACAAAAATTTTGATATAATTTTGTAAAGTTTAGAATATCTTTGGAACTGCTCAGATTGAATTTTCTAGATTTTCTCATCGATTAAGTGACAGTAGCAAATATTTTCATCGTGGATAAAAGCGTTGTAGTTTTTAGTAGATCGAGAGGTAAAATGACCAATTTTAGCACTATCTTAAAAACTGGTGTTCTTAGGTCGAAAAATTTCAGTATTTTACGTATCAAATTATGTAGCAAATTATTTGGATGCGGCATTTTCTGAAAATACAAATAGGAAATAAGAATCAGATACGTGATGCGATCTATTTACCGTTATACGACCTAAAGCGCTGAAATGCGGCGCACATAAGTATTTCGAACAGAGTACGGAAAGTCTACGAGTTTCTTTTCAAAGAAAATAATCTCCAGGTTCGGAAAATGATTCTCCTGCCAAAAGTTTCAGATAAGAGTTTTACTCCGCTGCTTTCCACTTCTTTTAAAAATTGTTTTAAAATGTACTTAACGATTCTCTACGTTTCCGCTCTATCTTTAAGCGAAATTGAAGTGCGACGAAAGCTTACGCCAGTACGTTGAGATTTAATATTTTCTAACGTCTTTTACGGGGTAAGTACGTTGGGTCGTTTTCGAATAAAACAATTAATATCGTAAAATTGGCAACTTCAATTTTAAAATTTCAAACATTTCTTGTAACTTTTAAAATACCCAAAGCGTAATATTTTATCTACTTGTCTATTTTCAAAAAAAAAATTAGTTGAAAATCGTTGAATTCTTTTTTGATTTAGTGAACTTGTCTTGTCGAATAAAATGCGCAAGGAAGTTATTTATTTACATAATAATAACAAAGAATGGTCTTGGTTATTGGCAAAATAAAATATAAAAAGTTTCAAAATTAAATAGAGAAACACAGAATTACGGATCTGAAGAATAAAAATAACCAAATCCCAAAACTAGAAAAAAAAATAAACAAAGCAAAATTGACCAATGGCGAAACTTAGCCTCTTTACGAAAATGACGAAGTGTTATTCGTACACTTAATCCTTTGACACCTTCAAAAAATATATAAATGTTAAGATTAAAGAAAAAAAAATAAGAAATAAAAGTTCAGATTTTCACGAAATTATATATATTGTTTCGACAATATATACAAAGGCAATATTTACAAACTACCTGCTACTATATACCGAAAAATGACAATAAAACCTTAATTAATGTTGTTGTGAGTAATTGAACGTTAAACAATACATTTGAATGTCTCATTTGTTAATCTGCATGATTCCAATAAATTTAATTTTCTACTTTTTGGGGCTGTATGTAAAATATCAAAATTGTCAAAAATGTGTTTTTCTGTGTTTAGGTGTGTTGCATAATTAGAATCTAGACTATTGTTTTTAAACCCTATTTTATGTTTGTTAATGCGTTTCTTGAAGGATCTACCTGTTTGTCCAATATAAATTTTAAGACAAGATCCGCATTTCAAGTTGTAGACACCTGATTTTTGAGATTTTTTGACATTTCTTTTTATTGTTTTTTACAAATTTTCCTCTTGTATTGTTAGTTCTGGAAGCAATTTTTAAACCACATTTTGGAAAATATTTTGAAATTTTTTCACTGGGTTCTCCTATGTACGTAATTCTTTGAAATTGGTCGTGTTCTGTATTAGGTTTCGGATAAATACTGTTGCCTGGATTTATTTTTTATTTATAATTTTATCGATAATGGACGGATTGGAGCCGTTGTTCAATGCAATTTGTTTAATCATATTAAGTACTTTGTTGTAATTTTCTGTTGAGAGTGGCGTATTAAGAAGTCTCTGTATAAAAGAATGAAAGTTAAGTCTAAAAAATTAATAGAGTCATCCTGTTCAATCTCGATAGTGCATTCTATACTATTATATAATGAGTTCATATAAATTAAAAAAGAATTCAATTGTCTGTCCATTCCAACCAAGCAAGCAAAGACATCATTCACGTATATATACCAATATAGAAAACTTTTACTTAAAGGATGTTCTAGTATGATATTTTCCAAATTATCCATAAAAATCTCGGCTAACAAAGGACTAAGTGGGTTTCCCATAATTAAACCTACCTTAGATAAGTAAATCTGTCCATTAAATTGAAAATAACTTTGGTCTAAAGATACTATTAAGCAATCTAATAAATCTTGTTTCACCAATGGGTTAACCTGTTTCCGAGTGACGGTGAAATCTACTAAATCTATATATTCATGGGTGGAATACTGGGAAGTAGGTTTTGTACATCAAAAGACAATAGTGTTGCGTTAGAAGGGATTTTGAGATTTTTAATTGTGTTGATTAATTGAAAATAATTCTTTGTTGCAAATTGTGGTTTAAAATCTGTGTGGAACTTAAAAATATTTACTTATTTTGTTACATGAACAAGATATGCCCATTAGACCAGTCGTGTCTAATGTAACAGCTCAAGCAGTTAAACTCTCAACAAAATTAGTGAATATTTTAAATTTCCACACAGATTTAATTAAATTAATAAACAAAATTAAAGACATCAAAATCCCTTCTAACGCAACACTATGGATTTGATAGATTTAGTAGATTTCACCGTCACTCGGAAACAGGTTAACCCATTGGTGAATCAAGATTTATTAGATTGCTTAATAGTATCTTTAGACAAAAATTATTTTGAAGGATGGTTTGATTATGGGAAACCCACTTATTCCTTTGTTAGCCGAGATTTTTATGGATAATTTGGAAAATATCACACTAGAACATCTTTTAGGTAAAAGTTTTCTATGGTGGTATAGATACGTGGATGATATCTTTGCTTGCTTTGTTGGAACAGACAAACTAAATTAAAAAAAATACATTAACTCATTACATAATCGTATAACATTGAGATTAAACAGGAAAACTATATTAACTTTTTAGACTTAACTATTACGAAAACGCAAAACAAATTAGATTTTTCCACTTACCATAAACCTTCACACACGGGCACAGTCATACATAAGAATTCAAATCACCCTTATACACACAAAATAGCTGCATTTCACTTTTTTATACACAGACTTCTCAATAGAATGCACTATCGAGATTGAACAGGATGACTCTATTAATTTTTTAGACTTAACTTCCATTCTTTTATACAGAGACTTCTTAATACGCCACTCTCAACAGAAAACTACAACAAAGAACTTAATATCATTAAACAAATTGCACTGAACAACGGCTACCAAATTATAAATAAAAAACAAATCCAGACAACAGTAAACTCTATTTATATGAAACCTAATACAAAACCCGAACAATTTAAAACAATTACATACAAAACATTTGTCAAAATGTGGTTTGAAATAGCTTTGAGAACTAACAACACAATAGGAAAATCAGCTGTCTACAAGTTGAAATGCGGATCTTGTCCTAAAATTTATAAAGGACAAAAAGGTAGATCCTTCAAGAAACGCATTAACGAGCATAAAAGAGCGTTTAAAAACACTAGTCTAGATTCTATTATGCAAAAAAACACAGAAAAACACATTTTTGACAATTTTGATATTTTACATACAGTCACAAAAAGTAGAAAATTAGATTTTAATACCTCTAAATTATTAAATTTAAATTCTGACAACAACTTTAATTAACGTTTTATTAGGATTTTTCGGTATATAAAATAGCAGGTAGTTTTGATTTGATTTGCATTTGATGATTTGTCGAAACAATTGTCATGTAAATATTTAAATAATTTCGTGAAAATCTGAACTTTTAGTTCAGTTCAACAGTTATAATTATTTTAAGGCAAACTACAGTTGGGTCGTCGCGACCCTGAGGTTAATTTAAAGCGGACTGTAATTTTTTTTTTTTTTAAGCAGAGCCCGCAAGACGTGGTCTTGAGGGTAGAGACGGCACTAACCTCTTGTCGCTGCTGTCTCGCTGGACTGGGGCCCCAATAGCAGCTCCTCTTCGATCTTGAGGATCACGGTCTCGGTACGGTGGAGGTGGTTCACACGCACACGCAACGCGGAGGGAGACAATAGTTTTTTCTTTTGGGGGTTCAACACTATCGGCGTGCTATCGATGCCAAGTTCGAACGCGCTCTCCCTCTCTTTTAGCTCTACATTTTCCGCATGGCGGCGACTACTTACGGGCCACTAAATTTTTAAAGTTCCGCGGTTCTTGCCCGAGTGTTCGCTTTGCGGATTTAACATTCCACCCACCAAAACCCACGGTTTTCAAATAACCGAAAGGCACCCATAAGGTAAATGAATGGATACGAAAGAAAAAAAAAGGGTTTTCTATAAAAGAAAGAACAAAAGAAACTTCTTGCTAACTTAAATACTAAAAACGGGTAATTAACCTAAATATTGTATGGCTACGTGATTACCCACGCGTCAGTGATTGGGAAAGGGACAGAGTTTGACCACGGGCCGTTGCATAAGTCCGGTGGGGGTTTTTAGAGTCACCACCTGGACGAAACCATCGGTGCCCGGGTGAACTTTGGTTACTCGGGCTAAAAGCCATTGAAGAGGTGGTCTTTGCTCGTTCTTTATGAGTACCAGCCTCCCCACCTGAATATTATCGACTTTCTCGCACCACTTCGTACGCTGCTGAAGAGTGTGAAGATATTCATGTTGCCACCTTCGCCAGAAGTCGGTGTGCATCCGCTGAATTAATTGCCATCTGCTAAGGCGATTGATGCGCATATTGGAAAGATCTGGATCCGGAATGCTGGAGTGCAGGGGCTCCTGCGTTAAGAAATGGGACGGAGTCAGTGGCTGGAGATCGTTGGGGTCGTTAGAGACAGCGCACAACGGGCGCGAGTTGAGAACAGCCTCTATTTGCACGAGCAAGGTATACATCTCCTCGTAGGTGAAGAGTTGATCGCCAAGCACTCTGTAGAGGTGAGTTTTTACTGATTTGACACCGGCTTCGGCCAAGCCGTTGAAATGTGGAGCGCCGGGGCTATTAAAGCTCCACTGAATAGCTGCAGTCTGGGCGGCGAGTTTAAAATATTCGAGGATTTGTTTATGGGCACCGACAAAGGAGGTTCCTTGATCGCTGATTATTTGTGAGCATCGGCCTCGGCGAGCTACGAACCGCCGAAAGGCGGCAATGAATGCTTCTGAAGTTAAATCAGAGACCAACTCCAGATGGATGGCTTTTACGGCGCAGCATACAAATACGCAGATATAGGCCTTTAGTGACTTGGCACCTCGAGACTTGCTCATGGTGATCGAGAGGGGGCCGGCGTAATCTAGACATACCACCGAAAAAACTTTTAGTTGTGAAACTCTTACGGCTGGGAGGTCGGCCATAAAGGGAGAGTAAGATTTGGGCTTCGCCCGGAAGCATCGAACACACTGGGACAAGACTGGGTGTATAGCAGTGCGTGGGGAAAGGATCCAAAATTGTTGTAGCAAAATGTATTGACGAATCTTAAAGCCTACGTGTAGGTTTTGTTTGTGTGCCCATTCTATAATAAGCTCTGTTAATCGGTGAGATTTGGGCAATAATAAAGGATGCTTCTCGTCATAGGATAAATTGGAACGCCTAATCCGACCACCCACCCTGAGGCAGCCTCGCCCATCTAGGAAGACGGCTAACTTGCGAAAGGGTTTAGGAGGCAGATTATTTTTGTTTAGTTGTTCAACGATGTCTGTAAAGCAAAACATTTGAACGTGTTTTACGATCACCAGAAGCGCATTTTGAATCTCCAATGGGGAGAGAGGGCCGAATTGTTTTGCAAATTTATCGGATCTGGTGTTCGAAATGAATCTAAGGACGTAGGCCATTGTGTGTTGTATTTTGGGCAAAGAGGAAAATTTATAAAACCAACAGCGTTAAAAAGTGCTCCTCGAAACTGGTGTGCAAGACTAAAGTTCGCTCTTCGCAGAAGACCTCTTGGAGACGAATCTCAGTAATGTCCGGCTGTTGAGGCCAATTATTGGGTTCCTGTGCAAGCCAAGCGGGGCCTTGAAACCATAAGCCATGGTTTACGAGCTGAGCGGGTGTTACACCTCGGGAGACGCAATCAGCGGGGTTCTCCGCAGTGGGAACGTAGCGCCAACTAGTGAAGGGAATGAGACCGTGTATATGTGCCACTCGATTAGCCACGAAGGGTTTCCAGCGATGCGCTGGGGACGCCAACCATGCCAAAGTAATTTGTGAGTCAGACCATGCAAAGACTGCGTCGAGAGTGACGTGCCTTGCATAGGCCTGCTTGACGTAGTCGACAAGGTCGCTGAGAAGTGCGGCAGCGATTAGTTCCATGCGGGGAATCGAGATGGCGGTTTTCAAAGGGGCTACTCGAGACTTACCAATGACGAGATGGATCTGAGGATTGCCAGTAAAATCTCTGCATTTGAGGTACACCGCTGCCCCGTAGCCAGTCTGCGAGGCGTCGCAGAAACCATGCAGTTCCACCAATTGTGGTTCGTCTACAAATATAAGTCTCGGAATTTTAAGGGCTGTTAGTTCGGGAAGTTCCGACTTAAAATTATTCCACTGTCGACAAACATCGTCACTGGGGATTTCGTCCCAGTCCGAGTGAGACATTAAAAGTTTAGCGAATAGCACCACGGGTGACAGAAAGCCTAGAGGATCGTAGACGCGAAAGATTTGACTGAGAATATTGCGTTTGGTACAAGGTAGATCTCTGGGCGAGCAGGAATAGGAAAACGTGTCGCACGAAGGGTTCCATTGCAAACCTAGGACTTTAATACATATGGGCTCATCCTTGTCAAACGAACAGGGCATTTGAAGATGTGAGGCATTGACAGCAGATAGGACAGCTTAGTGGTTGCTTGCCCATTTTCGAAGCTCGAACTTCCCTGTTTGAAGAAGCTGAATAAGTTCTTGCTGTAAGCTTAGCAATGCATCAATTAGGTCCGCACCTGCGGCGATATCGTCTATAAAGATTTGATGCTCCAAGGCTTGGGCCGCGCGGGGAAATTTTTTACCTTCCCGTATGGCCAACTCTTTGATCGTTCTGAGGGCCAGGTAAGGAGAGCTGGACATACCGTAAGTGACGGTGTTTAAAACGTATTCCTGCAAAGGTTCCTGATCGGAGAAGCGCCAGAGAATTTTCTGGAATTTTCGGTGTGCAACGTTTATCAAGATTTGCCAATACATCTGACGTATATCGCAAACGAACACGTAACGATGGAATCTGAATTGTAGGAGTATCGAGGGTCTGCAAGGGGCAGATGTTGTATATGGGCCAAGTGTGAGCAATCGATTACCATTTTGGGCTGCGAAGAGCAAATTTTGGGCAAGATAATCGCTTCAAAGTTGAATATAGGTTCGAACTTATCGCAAGGGCGGAGTTGGCATTGGATCATACCTTGGTTGCAATTGGACGACATATTGTTAAGCCCCTCTATGTCTGCACAGTTCTGCGAGATAAATTTTGCCATGCTTCCTGTATCTAGCATTATTCGCACCTTTTGGAAGAATCCGTAGATATCTTTCACGTGGGCTATGATAGTGGACAGTAGAACTGTGGATTGTTCTGACACGGCAGATGATCCGACAAGAGTCAAGTTTGGTGACTGGAAGGCAGCTGCACAAGTGGAATCGTTTGCGTTTGCATTGGGCAAAGTCTGAGAGTGGCTGGGGGTACTAGTAAAGAGCCGGGGCTCAGTGGATTGAGCTAATTTGTCGTTCTCGTTATTCTTGGGAAAGTGGAGGAGAGTATGATGCGGAAATTTGCAAATTTTGCAGTGTACTGAGGTGGGGCACTGCTTTAGGTTGTGTGGAGCCCGTAAGCAATTGACCTGGCAACGGAAAAGTATATGATTACCAGAGCACGCAATACATTTGCTTTTTTGGGCAGAACTTTGTTCAGGCGTGTCGGTTATGAAAGCCGAGGTGGATTTTCTAATGAAACTAGAGCTGGTTGGAGTTTTAGTTCGAAGACCAGACGGGTTAGAGTTCATTAATTGCGCCGAGTCCAAGGCCTTACAGTATTCTTCAAGAAAATCGCTTAAGTCCTGAAATGTTGGCAACTCAGTTGTCCTGAACTCCTTTTCAAACTCAGTGCGTGTCTGACTATCCAGCTTTGGCATCCCAACTGTCGGTGTTAAATTTAAGGGCTTTAAGAGCGGATATGTTTTCTGAAAAAGTGTCCAAAAGGGCGCGGAGTTCTCTAGCAGCGGGCTTTTGAACCGCGGGCGCATTAAAAATCTCATGGTAGTGACAGGTGGCTGTGAAACGCTTATTGTCATACCTTTTACGCAAAGCCTCATATGCGATTAAATAGTTGTTCTCCGTAATACTCAAACCCTTAATAACATTAAACGCGTCACCTTTCAATGCTCGATGCAAGTAATGAAATTTTCGGACGTCTGAAAGCCCTACGTTATTATGTACGAGACTATCAAACATGTCTATGAATGGCGACCAGAATTTAAAATTCCCATCGAAAGTAGGAACGTCCATTTTTAATTGAATGGCCGATTCGCGGGGAGGCTCAATATTACTGGCGTTTTGACCAGATGCAGGGGCATCCGTGGAATAAATATCGCGTTTAAACATTTTGATTGCGTAGTAATATATGTCCACCTGTTTTCGAACCGCATCGTGTTCCTCGAATTCCGCGTCATCGGCAAGCAACATAATTACGGAATTATGAGACTTGCCAAATTCACCGTACATTTCATCACACTCATCGGCACGAACCAAAAATTGAACTTTTTTTGAAGGATCGGTCTCGACCTTTAACCCGACCTCGTAGGTTTCCTTTAACCGATTAAGAGCAGCAGTGCGTTTCATTACGAGCCTTTTCAATTTTTCGGTCATTTCGAATTAAATTGTAAAAGAACTAGACACCAAAAAATAAACGGCTACGTAAGTAGTACTAATCGACAGGAAATGTAACAAAAAAAACGGCAAATACCGACTCTGTTATTATTTGTTAAAGAAACCAACGGAGTAACCAACGTTTTTTATTTGATAATTTTTTGAAAAGTTATTAACACTAGGGTCGTAATGCGATATCGTAGGCCTTGGTCAAACCGTGCGCCCAAACACTTGTTTTTATAATCTATATATGGATCTACCAACAAAAAAACTTTCGATATGGATAATGCATTTATGTACCTATCCACAAATAAATATTTCGAACGAAATACGCCAAGCGAACACTATGACTTTTATATGATGCAGAAAATGAGCATGTAAAATATTGAAAATATAGAAATCGCGAAACATCCGGCATCTGGCTCGAAGGACCAAAATGGGTCGTCGCGACCCTGAGGTTAATTTAAAGCGGACTGTATTTTTTTTTTAAGCAGAGCCCGCAAGACGTGGTCTTGAGGGTAGAGACGGCACTAACCTCTTGTCGCTGCTGTCTCGCTGGACTGGGGCCCCAATAGCAGCTCCTCTTCGATCTTGAGGATCACGGTCTCGGTACGGTGGAGGTGGTTCACACGCACACGCAACGCGGAGGGAGACAATAGTTTTTTCTTTTGGGGGTTCAACACTATCGGCGTGCTATCGATGCCAAGTTCGAACGCGACAACGTTAAGCACGTTCTTCGTCGCACGTGCGAGCGCTCTCCCTCTCTTTTAGGTCTACATTTTCTATATGATATGTTTTCGGAGCGCGAGCATTGAAGATGCCAAGTGAGATTTTGGCGAAACGGGTAGGGTAGGATTCCAGTCGGAGTTCAACAAGCGAACGGATGATATCCTGGAATATATATATATATATATATATATATATATATATATATATATATATATATATATATATATATATATATATATATATATATATATATATATATATATATATATATATATATATATATATATATACACAAATTGTACCATGAAAACAATTCCTGATAATTTAATTTAATGAGAGCAAATCAATCTGTAGAAGTTTCCTTGTGCTGTTAAGGTGGGACAGTTTTTATTTATATTTGGTTGGAATGCCTAGATCTCAGATCATTTTATAAAAAAATCCAAATTATACAAGAAACGCTGCCGTTATTATGGCTGCTAATAATTTTTCGCTACTTTGCGTAGACAGAAAGTAGTGGACAGTGACTAGAAAATAAGAATAAGGGGCACTTAAAATTAAAAAAGAGTTTAAAAAGACCCTGAAGACTTTAAACAGTTTTTGATGATATAATAATAATAATAATCACATTTATTCAATTCAAACTTTACAATAACATAATCTATAAAATTGATTTAAGTGGAATAAATGTTTTGTTTCAAGCATGGCGAAATGCTTATACGTTACACACCATTATTAAACCAAAGCAATAATAATAACAATAATAACAATAATAACAACGAGGCAAAGAATCTGCTTGTTACATTTATGGTAATATAATATCTACTCATACATGTAAGCAAAAATAAAAATAAAACGAGGATAAAAACATTGACTCACTAGACATGTGTATATATTGTACATAATTTAGGATTTAGGTAAAAAAAAACTATGCTTGATTAAATATAATTGAAGTCATATTTACCTCCGATATTTTCAGTTAATGAGGTCATCGAAAAGTCGTCTGACCGTCTGAAACATCCACATTTTGACATCTTTTTTAAATTTCGTAAAGATGGTTTGTTCTCTTATATATGCTGGTAGCATACTATATAACCCAGGTGAGAAATACGTATATGATCGAATTATATTCAAGCGAAGACGAGGTGACTTTTAAAAACTTCATTTTCAAAATACAATCGAAAATTAAGAGTTTCTGCAGCAGCAGTTACAACAAGAATAATCATATTACTTAAAACTAAGACTTTATAGGTTCGTATCCGAAAAGCTGACGATGTGAATATCACGGTCTCTTCATAGTACCATGGTGGCCCAATGCTGACATCGTAGATCTCACGGTGTCCTATCCTTATTACGTAGAAATCATTGTACATAACTCCTCCCTCCTCAAAAAGCAAACATAATGGGATGAGTTTGCTCCGGCTGATTGGATTTATTGCAATGATCGCTAGAAAAAATATAATAACAATAATATTAGTTATTAAACTTGTAGACATAGGCTGGCTAATTTCTTCAATCGGTTGTAGTTCATTTGTTATCTGTTTTAATTGATATAGGTCTTGCAAGTTAATTTGACTGATGTTCGCTAATCTGTGTGACGTAATTGGTTTAAATTCTTCTAAATAGACTTCAGGTAAAAGCAAAGGCTTTCCTTTCATAATTTTGGCATTGTTGTAATAATTTTTTTTGCCCAAGATAATTTGACAAGCAGTTGCTCTGCAAGAGGTTGTATTAATTCGATATGGTGTTTTCGACAGTTGCTTATAGGCTGATTTTCAAGCGATTGAATCGTGCATTCATCCTTCGAGTTGTAGTTTTCGTGGCAATAGAAAGTATGCTCGATTTCGGAACAGCAGGACTCTTTGAAATGCATATCTTCTTTTTCTCGTGCGACACAGGGGTATTTTGGAATAATTATCGTGTTATTTTGGATAACAGGAAACAGGTGATGGAAAGAAAAATATTTAAGTCTTAAAATAGGGAAGTGAATAGCAAAAATTATTTTACTATCTGTAAATGTTACTTGAGTCCCTAAAAATTGGTAACAAGATAACGTATTATTAAATTTTGGTAATTCGTTTATATCATAAATTGATTTTAAATAATCGATCATTTTTTGAATTTCCAAAACAGAAACTATTGAATTGTGTAAAGCATTAGTGTGTGCAAACACAATTGCGTTATTGATCGTGTTACCATTTAATATATACATTGCTTTCTCTAGTTGGTTTTGATTACGAAATAGAGTCGAAATCGTTAAGTTATAATTATCAATCAGCCGTTTCGATAAAGATATTTGAGAGTTTAAAGTTTTCAAGGGAATTAGTTTGATATCTTCACTATTTACTCGTCGAAGGGCTAGGGTTGCTAATGCCGATGCCACTAGGATCCTCGGGAGGTTCATTTTCCTGCGAATTTAATTTTTGTTTAGATTTTGGTCGTTTGGCAGAATTTTTATGATACGTTTCCGAATTGGTTTTAACACTATACCGGCCGTTTAGAAATCCTAATTACGTACGGCGCTTGCCGAAACATTGTCCTGATACCTAACTACCGAATACCGTCAATGCTCAGTGATGTTGTTATAGCTGAGAGCCGGCATATTTTATTTTAAAGTAGGATATAATATTAGGGCTATTTGATTTCAATTGAAAAAACCGGTTTTATTTTTTCGATGGGGGGCAGGGGGGCGAAGTCGGGGGGGCTATCTCGGAAACGGTACGACCTGGGGGGTCGGGGTTCTCGCCATCGAATTCAGAAAAAAATCTCGAGGAGGAAGCGACCTCAAAAAATCGCTTTTGAGGAGGTAGCCCTTTTTCGGTTTTTCGAGGTTTTCGGAGTTATTTGAGGTCGGATCGGGGCGCGGACGGTATATTCGCGTAGAGGGGCCCGAGGCGCACCGGAACCCTCAAAAAGGACGCCCCTCAAAATTGAGGAGGTATTGAGGTTAGGGAGGGTCTCGTCTCCTATGGGACGGATCGAAAATTCGAGTACCTACGTCGACGCGCCTATACCCGGGCGTCGTTCTGAAGGCCCATGTCCTATACCCGTCTGTGGAGTTTTTTTTGAGGGCGCCTCCTCAAAGTTCAAAAAGTTTGCTATCTCCGAGGTTTACCGGCCGAATCGCTTCGAAACCGGCACGGGGGGGTTTCTCGGGTCGGAAACGCCGGATCCGCCCTCAAAAATCTCCTACCTCAAAAACTCAAAAATATGACCTTTTTCAATGTTGTCGTTGAACGCGTCGATTAAGGTCGCGTTAGGTCCGGCCGGGTTCGGATCGATACGGGAGGTGGTCGAAGGAACGGCCTTTCTTACGATACCCTCCTCCCCGATCTCCTCCCAAACGGGGGGCGACAAGGGGGGATCAAAAAAAAGGACCGCGTTTTTCACTTTCCCAAAATCGGAAATCGAAAATTCCGACCTCGGGGCGTGAGTGAGGTCGCGGAGGGGCGTCGAGCGCCGCCTTGCCCTACCTCCTCAAAAATTCCTCAATATTGAGGTAGCGTCGGATTTTTGAGTATTTGAGGTCGGGGGCGGACCCGACCCGGACGCCCCGAAAGCCCTATACTCAGGCCACGCGTCGAGCCCGAGATCGACAATTGGCGAATTTTTTTGTTGAGGTTTTGAGGAGGTCAAAGGTCAAAAAGTTTGCTATCTCCGAGACCGTCGTTCCGATCGGGACCCAACTCGGTAAAGTTCTGGAGGAGGTCGGGGGAGGAAGTACCCGACCTCCCTCCTCCTCCCTCCTCAAAAAAATTTTTGAAAATTTTTCGGCGGCGTCCCTTTCGAAAAATTCCCCCTCCCGCCCTATGGGACCGGGAGGGGCGCCGAATTTTTTTTAAGTAAAGGGAGGACGGGGCTTTCGCCTGACGCGGTCGGATCCGAGGTCGGTCCCATAGGGAGGGAGTGCCTCCCACAAAAAAAATGCTCAGTGATGTTGTTATAGCTGAGAGCCGGCATATTTTATTTTAAAGTAGGATATAATATTAGGGCTATTTGATTTCAATGCTACATATTTCTCAATTTTAGGTTTTTGTAGTATGATAAAATAGTTCACTCGGTTGCTAAGATGGATAGAAATATAGTTCTGTGCAGTGTTTCGATTAATAGATTTTAAAATATTTAATCTTAAAAAAAACAAGAAAAAAATACCAACAAAAATTATTTTTATTATATATTGATTTATTATTTAGATTTAATAATTTTTTTTTGTGTGATAATCCTCAAAACATTTTCCCATACATAAAGGAATTACACAATATGAGCACATGAAACAGGTTTCCTTCCTTTTTCCGTTTTTTTTGCAAACTCTGCAGCGCTTTTGAGGAAACTTCTTATTGCCTGAACTAGTAATTTTCACAATTTTATGTTGTCTCATGTCTGCAGAAAGTCTCATTGGTGCATCTTCGCGAGAAACTCTCTTGGATACATTTCCTGGACTCTCTGAATGAACATATCCTTTTTCAATCCAGTTTTGCGCAATATTTTTCAAAAAAGATGAAAATTTTATTTTTTTTCCTGGATTCAGAACCTTGAAGACAACAAATGAATTGAACAGTGCAGTATTTAATATGAACATAAAAGCCTTCTTTGTCCATTTCACAGTTTTTCTTATAATAGGATTATAAGCAAGGTATTGGTCTGCTATATCAACTCCCTTCATGTACTTATTATATTCCAAAATTGTTTCTGGTTTTTGTATCAGATCGCCAGTTTTTCGATTTATTTTCTGGGTTTGTATCATTCGAGCCTGGTGTATTGTTGAAATCATTCTTACAACTCTTTTATCTTTCCAAATATGTATTAGAATTTCACCTTTTCTACGGAAGTTGTGTTGTCCTTGTTTTAAAGTAATTTTTTTTAGATCGTGTGGTAGCCCGCGGTTCTCTCTTATAGTTCCACAAATTCTTATCTTTTTGTAGAGTAACTTCTGTGCTAACTGAACACTGTTGTAGTAATTGTCCATGTAAACATGGTGCCAAATATTTCCATAACCATCTAAAAGGTTTACGACCAGGTTTTGCAATGTTTCTCCATTGCCACTATATAATTTAAATTTGCATATATATCCAGTGTCGGATTCACACAACATTCTCACTAATAACCCATACTTTGTAATCTTTCCTGGGTTGTACACTCGGAAACTTACTCTACCTCTGCAAGGAATCATGGCTTCATCCAACGATAGATTTTGTTTTGGTTTATAGACTTTATCAAACTTCTCTATAAAGTATTGCATTATTGATTCTACTTTAACAAGTCGACTTGCGTCATCAGGGATTGCACTATTATCGCAAAAATGTAGTGATTGTAGTATTTGCCTGAATCTATTTCTAGTCATGATTTTACCAAAAATTGGTGTTTCCATGTACGGATCAGTAGTCCAATAATCGTTAACATTATTTTTTTTTACTTGTCCCATCAATATATTCAAAGCTAAAAATTTCTTGATTTCTGTTATCGTGGTATCTCGCCACTGCTTTGTGCTTTTTACACGTTTATATTTATGCATGTTTTGCATATAATATCTATTTGTCTCTGTTACTAATAATTGAAAAAAATCATCATCTATAAACAAATCCACCACGTCTGAAATATTTTCTGCATTTCTTGGGAACACTTTAACCCCAGAATTTCCCAAAAATGGGTTTACTGTAATATCGTTATCGATTTGGGACCAATTTGATGTTGAACAGTTCTGTTCGTTTTCCAATATCGTGTCTTCTGAATCGCTGCTTTCAGATTCACTTATAATTGGCAAAACATTTCTTTTTCTGCTACTTTCTGCTAAATCTGTATCGTCGCTGTTACATTCTTCATCATTTTCAAACTCAGATAATATATCGGCACATACCTCATTACATTTATTAATTAATTCAAAGTCGTCTTCTTCCATGATATCGCAGGGCAAACAATTAAATTAATATATAAATTACTTAATTAATCAGTCAATTCGTAAGTTAATTATTGCAGAACACAAGCTAACTCTTAAATTATCAGTTATAATGTGACATTTACTATGACAACAAAAAACGTACTACTACGTCAACGGCGCCTAGATTTACAACCAAAAATAACGTACCACTACGTCCACGGCACCTAGATTTGTCACAATTAATGACGTATTACTACGTCAACGGCTACAAGATTTTGGATGAAAAAAACGTATTAATACGTCAACGGGCACTAATGTGTTAATTTTGTAGGTTGTTTGATTTTTTAGAGTAGTTTTCTTAAATTTAGGTAAAACTTTATTACGTAACTTAGTACGAATGCAGACCGGTTCGTCAATATCGAAATTCAGGGGGTCCTCGCGTTCTTTGTTTCTTTTATCAATTATTTTTTCTTTTGTTTTTTGATTATTTTCCGAAATTAATTGGTAAACCTTTTTCGAACTCTCTTTGTGTTTTTGAACATAGTCCGAAATTATCACGTGGTCACTAATGTCAAAAGGATTTGTGTCATTTATATGACCTTTGATTATTTCAAAAGGCGTAAATTTTGTGACACTGTGTATGGAGTTATTATATCCTAATAAAGCGCGTTTTACGATTTGTTCCGAGTTGTATTGTTTATGTTCCTCTTTAAGACATCGATATGTTTCAATTATAGAAGAATGAAAACGTTCCACGGGGGAGTTAGAGTTACTGTTCTTTGAAGTGGTATAATGCAACTCAATTTTATACAATTTGCAAAAGTCCTCTATGTCTTTGTTTTTAAACTCCGTTCCACGGTCTGACGTGATTTTTAAAGGTAAACCATGGTGTGATACAAAAATTAGGGAGGCAATCAATGACAGCTGTTCCTGTCAGACTTTTAAGAGAATACGCTTGGCCGTATCTAGAAAAGGCGTCAAGAATGGTTAAAAATATTTTGTTGTCGATTTTAAAAGAGTCAATATGAGTTTGTTCGAATGGTTTAGATGTCATAGGTGTTAGACTAAATTTAATGACAGGGGGATTTCTGACGTATTTGCTATTTTCATTTCAGAGATGCCCCTATGGCAAGTTTTTGTGGTGCGGTAAATTTTTAATTTTTCCTGTTGTTCGTCCTGGGATTCAATATCCTCTAAGAATTTTGATCATTGAACAAACCTGTAGGAAGAATTTAGAAATATTTTTTGTAGTGTTACAGTAAAGGTTTGAGCTAGTTTTTCGGTTCTAAAATAAAGTGCGTAAAGATTTTTGGGGTCTATAAATTCCTTTAAGAATTTAATTATATGTGGGATAGGCTCAAGTTTGGGAAATACTACTAAAATTCTAGTGTTATTGAAAATATTTGAAAATTGACATTGGATTCGATTAATATCTCCTTCGGTTATAAATATTCAATATTTTTTCTGTAAAGGGAATGTTAAAAATTGGATTTTCGTGAGACGTATGTACCGTTTCTAAATCGCTAGTATCTAGTAATGGCGGTTGATTTTGTGAATATTGAGCGGGTCGCAGAATAATGTCTGACAAAATATTCATTTTCTTTTGGGAATTGTTGCCTAGAATTGATTCTAATTCGTCCGGATTTAATTCAGGTATTTCTTCGGCATTTTCCAAGAATTTCTCTATAGTTTCGTTCGCGTCAGCGAGTTCATTAGTCATAGATAAAGTTTCCAAGGCGTTATGGTCAATGTTTTCGCTAATATCTACGGGGTTTCGCGAAAGTGCATCTGCGGCTTATCTCGTGCCGAATTTTGGATGTAAATGTTAGCGCGTCGCCTGGTTTATAAAAAATGTCTTTAAATTCGTCGCATAATTTAGTGCTCTTCTGAGTTCATGTGGGATAGCCGTATTAATTTGGTTATATCGATTTTTGAGGGAGAATTTTGAAAATATTTATTTTTATCGAATTTTTTTATGGTTTCGAAAGAATATATTTCGAATGCTTCCTGTATAAACGATTCTACGGGAATTGGTTGCAACAAGGTCGTGTTAATGGTTTTATCGGTGTGATTTTGTATTTCAACGGGTGCGAATCCGTTTCTCGCGTGGGATAGGGTTCTAGGAATAAACAAGTTATTTATTTCAGTAGGTGGTACTAAAATATACATCTTAGTGATGATTGCTTTGATTTTCTAATTGATATTGTATTGATTCATCGATTATCTCAAAATATTCTTGAGGAAAATTATTTTCAAGACGCGGGTCAAAATAATCTAAGTTATCCTCAGAGTCTTGGTTGTCGAAGTTCGTCACGTCATTTGAATGTAATTCTTCAAAGACAAAGTTATTTCGCGTGTTTGGGTTCGATCGGAAATAGTCGTTTTGGTTTCGATATTGGTCTCGTCTTATGGAAGGTGTCCTAGACGTTGTCGACATAGGTTCAGGCTTGGGCAAATCGCGTGGGCTTGTTTGTCCGGGCTTAAATACATTTTATGGTTTACCGAAAACTTGACTGTTGGTAAAGTATTTTTGAGGGAGTAGTTGTCTGGGACTTACGTCAACAGGGCCAGTTGGAAACATTTTTTGTGGGGGCTTAAACCAATTTTGATTAAAAGGTTGTTGACCGAATCGCGTTAAGTTACCAAATTGTGCGGGGTTACTAAATTGCTGATTTGGAAATTGAGCGAGATTGGGTGGTACAAACGCATTATTGCTAAACGGTCTTTGATAAAAATTTTGAAGATGTTGATTTGTCGGTGCACTGTTTAAATTTTGGAATCTTTCAAAATTTTCGAATTCATTTAGATATGCCATGGCGTCTTCGAGACTTTGCGGTGTTTTTAAATGCATATTGTTTCTTAAGACGCCTGTGCACCCTGCGATAAATGTATTTAGGCCGGTTTGATCATAATGTTTAATATATGAAAGCTTTTCTTCCGGTGTATGTTTAGACTCGTTACTTATACGCTGTGCAATGTCGCTCCTTAATAACTGAAGTCTACTTCCAAAATTTATCAAGTGTTCGTTTTTATTGAGCCTATTCCTAACTAATTCTTGGATTAAACAATTCAGATCTCGGCGATCGGAAAAACATTGAGTCAATGCATCTTTCTATGCTTTCCAATCACTAATTTCTGTGTGATTACCTACTAGAACTGCGGCTCTGCCTACCAGTTTTTCCTGGATACATTCAAAAATATGTTTTCTGAATTTGCAAGGGAAGCGTAACCATTAATCAAGCTTTTGCATCTGTTGATAAACTCATTTAAGGTATTGCCATCACCTTCGTAAGGTGGAATGTTTTGCAATTTTGATTTAAATAAATTCCAGTTTACTTGGTCTGTCATTTTTTCTGATATTTTTCTTTCACAAAAGGTTAGATTTTTGAAAATTTCACTAATTTCATATTCTACGTCACTACTTAATGCTTTGAAATATTCGCGGCTTGTTTCTGATTCGCAATTTAACATCAAAAATCGATCGATTAAAAAATTTATTTCCCTAACTACTTGACGTCCGATACGTCTTGCCTAAAGTTATCCCTATTAAAAGCCTTAACGGAGGATTTTAAACTGGCGAAAGGAAAAAATCGCACTTACGGTTTTCCCTTCCCTGATCCTTTGTTGCACACTGCCTACGAGAGTCTTCTCTGGGTTCGCCAACAAGTTCTTTGGATTGCGCTCCACTCCTCAGGGTAGCCTAATTCGGTAAGTGTCACTTTTCCGCACGATGCGACGTACACACGCGAATTGTCTCTACTGTTTCGTTTTCCGAATTCCGAGGGCACAATCCTACTGACTGCGCCAATTATGTTCAAGCGAAGACGAGGTGACTTTTAAAAACTTTATTTTCAAAATACAATCGAAAATTAAGAGTTTCTGCAGCAGCAGTTACTACAAGAATAATCATATCACTTAAAACTAGGACTTTATAGGTTCGTATCCGAAAAGCTGACGATGTGAATCTCGCGGTCTCTTCATGGTACCATCGTGGCCAAATGCTGACATCGTAGATCTCACGATGTCCTATCCTTATTACGTAGGAATCATTGTACATAACTATCGTTGTCCGTGTGTTTTCGTTCTAACTGTGGGATAAACGTCCTTGTTTTGTCTGTTCCGGGTATCGTAGGTAAGTAATTCAATTAATTAGATATAAGGATAAAATTTTGATAAAATAGTGAGTCATGCGTCTCCAGAAATTCAAGAAGCAGAAAATAAACTTATGATCACGCTTTACATTTTTAATTACAGGTGAAACCTAATATACAAAATAAAATTGGCCAGAGACGCATGTTTATTTATCATTGTTAGTATTGTTATTATAGGTGGTTTATTGGAGTGTTCTGAAAATCAAAACATAGCTTCTATGAAAATTTTATTATGACGTAGCTTAAGTACAAACTGATTTTTTTAAAGGAATACCTTGTATATTATCACATATTCTAACATCAAATTAAATTTTCATCAATTAATATCCATCATAGGTTAAATAATTCATTTTATAAATTAAAATAAAGATTTATTCATTATTGATAGCGGTAGAAATTTTGTCGATAAAATCGGTTCAAAATGGAAGGAAACCTATATTCTAATGCAGTTTTATTGAATTGGTTTAATATTTAGAATTAAGAAAACATTTTAAAAACTATTTACGCTAAGAAAATATTGGGTACTTAAAATAAAAATTGAACTGATAAATATGTCACTTTTCTACGATCAGATAAGTCGTATTTAGGTTTTATGTGCCCTACTATCCAGTCAACAAGTCGGCCGGTGTTTGCCACAAATAAAGTTTCAGGAAGTAGTTCGGCGCTTTCTTGATAGTAAATCAATATCTTGGAAACACGAAAATTATTTCATGGTAATTATAATCTACACGACTCACTACACTACACGACAAACTGGGTTAAATTCGATTTTTTACCGCGCTATGGCTCCTTTTCTCTTCTCGTCGTTAGTATCCCTATTACTATGTAACTCTGTTTATTGGCTTTTTGACTTAACAGTTTTGATCGGTGGTACAAAGAGTTTTGTTAATTGGTGGTACATTTTACGCATGTTTATTTACATTATAATATAAGTTATATAATATAAAAACCCAATGATACACCGATCTAGCGTGCGGGAAGCGTCAATTGACCACCGAGTTTTATTTATTTTCCCAAAAACTTTTATAAAAAAAATCTTTATTTGGAAAATAATAATACATGAACCGTTTACACCTATGTTGCACAGAGCTAAGTGACTGTTAAAATGACTACAGGCTATTCTAATGCAATCCTTTTTATATTCTTATTTCTAAAAGTCAGTGTAATTTAACATCTTGTATGAATAATAGCAGCGATAGATGACTAATAAGCGATGATTCATAACATACGTAGTCAAAAATGACCATATAATTATCGCACCCAAAAAATACCCAAAAACTAATGGTCGTACAAAATAGTATATTATGCAACAAGTGCGGTAAGCGGCATTTGATCCACAAGTTTATTTGGCATGAGCGGAGCGTAGGGAAGTCAGAGTTTAATAAACGAGTGACTTAAAAAGTTTTCCGAACGAGTTGCACACTATAATTTTTCTACAATAGTTAGTTTTTGGGTACATTTTCGCAAAACAACACAAATACAACCACTGATATGACCGTCAGAATTGACAAACGTCAACATTTTACTAACTAACCAAAATAACAAGAATACAGTTTTACTCTATCCTGGTTAGTTAGACTTGGTGATTTTAATTTAATTTTTTGAATTAGAAATTGTCTGATGTAATTTTTACAATTCTTCTTCAGTTACATAATATTTTTTGATATATCTACGACTTCTACCGAATGAGCCGCAAGATATTTTAACATTTCATCACAATAGTCAACATGCAAATTCATGTGCCCGTGACAGAAATCTCCTATATGGCAGCAAATACTGGTGCATTAAAGTAAACAAAAGTAAACAAATATACATAAAAATTTATTTATTTATTTAATTTCGTTATAAAGGAATAGAATGAGGTAAGATGGTAAGTGGTCAAAAATGACAACAAAGCCAATTTATTGATATCGGATTTATAATAGGGATCAAAAATAATTTTACTGCGCAAAGCTTACCAATTTCTCATTTTAATACTTTACGCTTTTCTAAAATAGCTTATAGCAATGAAAATTTGTCAGATTTATAATTAAAAAAGATATATCCGTTCTTGTTATTGGCACAGAAGAGTAATTTGGTCCGGTATTTGTTATACATTTTTCTACATAATTTTTCATTATTATAATACGTATATTTTAATATTCAGTTTTATTAAGCAAAAATAAACGAATGAAATGAAAAGAAATGAATATGTAAATAGATTTTGTCGATAACACAAATGAAATGAATGAAATTTTAAATATAATGTAAATTAATTCTAAGCAAGGATATCTAACGAAAGGAAAATATCCACTCTTTGGATCGTCAATTTTTGTGAACCGTGTCACTATTAGCCTTTAACCTTTTTGGAAAGGGTGGGTGGATAGGTTTTATAGAAACATTGAACAATACGGATAATGAAAAGTTCAGTCGATGTAAGGGCCTATTATAATAGATAGAGTAATTTGCCATCTATTTATCGCGTTATTTCCTCTTCGAGGGAGCAGATTACGTTAGTAGCAAAAATAAAAGCATTTCAAATCAATAAATATATATATTTTATTGAAAAATGGTCCTTCCAGCAAGACCTTGGTTTTTTTGTATATCATGTTTTTTTTTAACATTAGCTTTAATTACAATTCGATCTCTTCTCGCAGATACATTTCTAGGATTGATAACTCTAAGAAAAAAAATAAGAACTAAAAGTTCAGATTTTCACGAAATTATATATTGGGTTGTTGCCATCTTTCTGGCAGTAACATAAAAGTTTTGGTCCTTGCTGGCAAAAAACTGGTTCAGGTGGTTTTTGACATCTTCATTTGAGGTAAAGGTTTTGCCATCCAAAAAATTTTGCAGGGACCGGAACAAATAGTAGTCGGAAGGCGCCAGATCTGGAGAATATGGTGGATGTTGCAGTACGTCCCATTCAAGCTGTAAAAGTTTTTGCCGAGTGACCAAACTTGTGTGAGGTCTCGCATTATCCTGGTGGAACACTACACCCTTCCTGTTGATTAATTCGGGCCTCTTCTCTTTAAGTGAATCATTCAATTTGTCCAGTTGATGACAATAGACTTCTGAATTAATCGTTGTATTGTCCGGCAAAATCTAAAAAAAAAACGATTCCTTTGACATCCCACCAAACGGAGAGCATCACCTTTTTTTGGTGAATGTTGGCTTTTGACACGCTTTGAGCCGGTTCATCTTTTCTGCTCCATGACCTCTTGCGTTTAACATTGTTGTATACAACCCATTTTTCGTCCCCAGTAATAATCCGCTTCAAAAATGGATCATTTTCTTGAGGTTTGAGGAGCGAATCACACACGTCAACGCGACGACACAAATTTCGCTCCGTAAGGACATGCGGCACCCACACATCGAGCTTCGAGGTTAAGCCCATGCCTTTCAAATGGTCATAAACAGTCGAATTCGACAAATTTAATCTCTCACCGATCTCTCGTGTGGTTATTCGCCGATTTGCATCAACTAATGCCTTTATCGCATCTTTGTCAGCTTCGACCGGCCTTCCAGACCGTGGTGCATCTTCGACATCAAAATTGCCGGATCGAAATTTTGCAAATCAGTTCTGGCACTGGCGTACTGTTAACACGTCTTCTCCATACACATCCGTCAATTTTTTTCTCGCTTGGACAGCATTTTTACCTTTTCTGAAGTAAAAAAGTAAAATATGACGAAAATGCTGCTTATTGCTCTCCATATTTAAAAGGGCACCAACCAAAAACTACTGCGTAGAATTAATAGAACTTTTTCACACACAAGCCTTGCAATATCAGCTCTCAAGACATATAATGGTTATGCGGCTTAAGTGTGAAGTTGGTTTCGAAAAAACGTAATTAAGTCCTCTGACGGAAAAAAACGAAATGACTTTCCGAGCAATCTTATATATTCACATGACAATTGTTGATCAGAAGCGGGATTTTCGTTTGATTGCCGTGCCAAAAAACTAATTTTCGGGTTCTTTGACGAGATAAATAAGAACTAACAGTTCAGATTATCGCAAAATTATATATATGACAATTGTTTCGACAACACCGAGTCTTTATCAAATGTAATATTTACAAACTACCTGCTACCGAAAAATGACAATAAAATCTTAAGTAATGTTGGTGTGAGAATGTAAGTTTAATAATGGAGAGGTATTTAAATCTAATTGATCGTAAAGCAATACATTTGAATGTCTCATTTTGTTAATCTCCCTTGCTTCTAATAAATTTAATTTTCTACTTTTTGTGGCTGTATGTAAAATATCAAAATTTTCGTCAAAAATGTGTTTTTCTGTGTTTAAGTGTGTCGCATAAGTAGAATGTAGACAATTGTTTTTAAACACTCTTTTATGTTCGTTAATCCGTTTCTTGAAGGATCTGCCTGTCCAAAATAAATTTTAGGACATGATCCGCACCTGATTTTTGGGATTTTGGACACTTCGTTTTATTGTTTTTCAAAAAATTTCCTATTGTGTTGGTAGTTCTGAAAGCTATTTTTAAACCACATTTTGACAAATGTTTTGAAAATTTTTCACTGGGTTTTCCTATGTATGTAATTGTTTTAAATTGTTCGTGTTCTGTATTAGGTTTCGAATAATTAGAGTTTACTGTTGTCTGGATTTGTTTTTTATTTATAATTTTATTGATAATGGACGGATTGTAGCCGTTGTTCAGTGCAATTTGTTTAATGATAATAAGTACTTTGTTGCAATTTTCTGTTGATAGTGGCGTATTAAGAAGTGTCGGTATAAAAGAGTGATAAGGGTGATTTGAGTTGTTATGTATGACTGTGTCCCTGTGTGAAGGTTTACGGTAAACGGAAAAATCTAATTTGTTTTGCGTTTTCGGAATAATTATTTAATGAGTTAATGTAGTTCCAACAAAGCACGTATCTATACCACCATAGAAAACTTTTACTTAAAGGATGTTCTTGTATGATATTTTCAAATTATCCATAAAAGTCTCGACAACAAAGGACTAAGCGGGTTTCCCATAATCAAAACTTCCTTAGAGATGTAAATCTGTCCACTAAATTCAAAATAATTTTGCACTAAAGATACTATTAAGCAATCTAATAAATCTTGTTATACCAACGGGTTAACCTGTTTCCGAGTGAGGGTGAAATCTACTAGGTGGAATACTGGGAAATAAGTTTTGTACGTCAAAAGATAATAGTGTTAGAAGGGATTTTGATATCTTTAATTTTGTTTATTAGGTTAAAAGAATTTCTTATTGCAAAAAGTTTTTTTTTAAATACAATACAATATATTGCTGAAAATTATTTTTTGTTTTAAATATTATAACACTTAAGGATTATTAATTATTAATATTTTTATTATTATTCTTATTATCTCTTATATAAGAGATACAAATGGAATAAGTTTTAAAAAACGTGCAACAATAATAGGTGAGGACTATACCCAGCGAGGTTATGCAATTCATGCTAAGCACGGAACCAACTTGTTTTATAATTTATTGCTTGCTATAAAATATTTTTGGTATGGTATTAAAAATATATTTTTGGCATTTAGATAGTCTTGCATTTAGAATAATACAGTTATTATTTTGGGCGTGTCTCGTGATATTTTGTGTTGCTTTGCCCAAGTATTTTTGATTTTTTTGGCAAATATAACAGCTGATTTAAATACAACTGATTAATTAGTTATACTTGGGCATCATCAAATAAATATATTCCAGAATAAAACTTGTTTTCATGCAGCATCACCTTCAAGACATATCATTAATATCTTAGTGACAAAGAAAGGTTCGATTATGATACAGTAATTAAGTAACTCCCAGTACACTTTTTATAGCATTTTTGTAGCCTATATTGATAATATTTATATATTAATTTTCTAATTTTATTAGATGTATTTAATATACTCTTGGTATTTTAAATTTGAATCTATAATGAATAAAGATATTGGATTTTAATAGTTTTATTTATTTTAAGGGCACAGTTGCAGTGGGGGCGATTTTGGCAGACAAATCTATGAAAAGTTGTGTCGGTAATAGTGGGGTCATTCACTTTTGCTAATGGGAAACCAAAAAAGTTTGACTTATCCACTTTCAGTGTTAAGTAATTTTTATTATAAGAACTTTTTATATGTTTTATAGTCTCATCGGCGTTTACTTTCATCTCAGACCATTTTTCTCCTATAATGACAATGGCGATGTCATCTGCAAAACAAACCACGTCTCCCTATTCCTTGGATATTAGGCTAAATAACTCAATAACGTAGATATTAAGGGGCAATGGGCCAAGAACCTTCCGCTGAAGGATATCAAAACTCACTGTTCGAGAGCTACTAAGGCATTGTTAATATTTGCACTCTGAGTTGTATTTAATATATAATAATAATATTAGCATCATCTCTCACTTTCAGTTTTTCCATTTTTATTAACAAGTTTTGGTGAACCACTGTGCGAAATGCTTTCCCCTGGCTGAGAAAAATACCCATGGCGGAAACTTTTGTGATAAGTAATTATTTTTCGTTTTCCTTATCAAAGTACTCAGTCGGTCCGTAGAGTTTTTTGTATATTTATTCATCTCCTTAACATTACGACATTTCACTGACCCTCGATAGAATCAAAACTGTTTGAAGCAATTTAAATAATTTGTTACCTCGAAGTCCCTTGACTTTAAAATCTTTAAAATAGCAATATTCCCTAAAATATTTCTACTTTCAATTTTCTTAGTAATTGGTCTGTAAAAAGGTGTTCTAGATTCTTAATAAGATCAAGATTATCATATTTCTTAATAAAGCACAGTATACAGGGTGAGTCAACGAGAGATTAAATTTTCTCATTGGTTGTAAAAGTTATAAGAAAATGGCAAATATAGGAGTTGTAAGAAGAGCAGAGGTAAGATGTTTTAATTCTGGGTTCAATGCCTCGGGCTGAGATAATTTTACGGCTCTGTAAACAATAGAGTTGATCACCGATGATTTTTGGACCGTGGGCTGTGTGCGTAGGTATTCTGCAAATCCAACGACCCAATGTTAGGTCTGATTTTTTTGTTATTAGTTTCTATTTCAATGATAAAATGTATGTTATGGTGTATAGAGTTTAAATGTCTAAGAAAATCTGCTAGTGAGGCCAAATAACAAAAGTATCATCGACGTAGCGTTTCCATAATTTTGGTTTTAGATGGAAGGTGTCGAGAGCTTTCTTCTTAAAGGCTTCCATAAATATATTCCCGATGACTGGTGATAGTGGAGAACCCATAGCTGTTCCCTACGTTTGTTCAAAAATTTGACCGTTATAAGAAATATATGTACCGGTCAGCATTTTTCAATTAAGGTGAGAAGGTTTGGTTCCAGATTCTCGGATATTAATCTATCTGAAATGATGTAAATAATGTAATGCTTTTTATTTGTTGAGTGAAGTGAAAGGAAACTGTCAGTTTTCCCTGCAAATGGTTTCAATAAGGAAGCTAGATATTTTTCTAGATAATATAAAAGCAGGTACAGAGTAAAATGCGAGCCAGTTTTAGTCAAGCTCTGAAGAAGCCAACAGAATGATTGGCGAAACGTCAGCAAGTTCGACTCAACAAAAACCGACGCAGGAGGAATCCAGAAGTTTTATAAAAAGTAATTAAGAAGTAATTTTAGAAAAACATCCTCAAAAAGGAGCTACTGGAGATTATAAATTTGAGTAAACCTCTTTGTACGAAAGTTCTTCAAAGAAAGAAATTTAACCTTACTTCGCCTTCCTCCATATCACTGTGAATTAATCCCGATGGTATAGAAGCAACTGAAAGGGTGCGTCGAACATGTGTTGGAAATTGAAGAAACAATATGGAAAGCTGCTAATATGCTAGAAGACATTATCATTATTTTTCTGGACTCTAACGACTATAACTGGAAGGTATGATGCAACAAAGTGTTTAATAATGTTGCAATGTATGAGTTACGAAACACTACGCTGATTTCTGTACAAAATCGGATTCACATTCAAAAATATTGATATGCGTAGTTGCATTAAAGAGACATAACGATTGGTCGAATGGAAACAAATATTTAACTTAAATTCATAAAGTTTGCGTAGTAGAACAAAATATATATTATTTAGACGACATAGATAACTTTGATACTGATAACAATAAAGTGGATTGCCAAACGCCTTACTACTTTCAGCAAAAATCATTAAAGACTGCTAATTAGACTACCATCAGGACTTGACAAGTCAACTTTTCGAAAAATAGCTACAAAATTCTCTTCCTCCAAATTTCTCACCAGGCAGCATAGGTTATGATAAAGCTAGCTATCACCGCACTTCAGCCAAACCAGTACCAACGATCAGAACCGAAGAATAGATGTTGGAGTTGTATTGAGTTCCTTAGTCAGATATAAATAAAAAAACAACAACAATAATGCGGTAATATACCTCTTAAACTGCGATTTGAATCTTATAGAGATGATATAGGTCGAAGTAAAAAACAAAGTAAATAATATAAGTAATAAGTAATAATATAAACCCAAAAATATTGATGAAATTAAAACTCAGTGTGAATTATAACCAGGGAGAAGTTGACAACAGAATTCCATCAGTATACATATTTATAGATCTTTCTAAAGCTGTAGGCATATTTTCTACAGTATGCCGAAGTAAAATTTAATAATATTTGACTTGAAGACAATAAAAAAATTGCATAGATTCGAAATGATTCTAGAATTGCTCAGCAGAAATTCAAAGGATCAAAGGTGTAATTAGATCTAGTATGAAGGAATTTCTCATGTACCATGTACCATGTGCAGCGTCGAATTTAAAGAATTTACCATTATTGTACGTTTTTGAATATATATTATTTTGGTAACATTTTTCATATGATCAGCGTACATAATCGATAATATAAATTAGAATATTTTTCACCCAGCTCAAGTACTAGCACTAACCGCTAAAAGCCTATATTCCGTGTGTGTGAAATATTCGATATATTTATATTATTATTATTCTTTTAACAGATATTAAATAAAGAAACACTAAACAATACTAAAGAGAAAAAGGGTAGCAATAGCAATAGACATTCATTACAACCAATATTACAAATACAAATAGTTTTAAAATTTACAAAGATAAGAATATTGTATAAAACAATGAAATAAAAAAATATTACGTTAAAAGACTTTGATGGAACCGCCTTAATAGAAATTTGCTATGCGAATTTATAATTATATCGTATTGATATATTTTGACTTTTAACCTGTCTTTATTGGCCTGTGAGTGCAACTACTACAGTTTGTTTAGAATTTAATATTAATATAAGAGAGAACTTTTAATTATTTTAACAATGATGTTTCTACTCACAGTGTGATTAGAAAAGGTAAATAATTAATCATTTCATCTTCGATTGTTGTAGTTTCCGTATACTCTGCCACCAAAGTAGCAGAAAATATAAGTTTCACCAATAATGTGTTAATCAGCTCAACCATAAAGCTCTTTGCTCCGAATTGGAATGGAGATGATCGGACGACGCGATCCAAAACGAATTTACAAAATGCATGAACTGGCAGTCCCAGATCTCATAAACGATAGTTCGACGTTATCGGCTCCGTCCCGTGACAGAAACAGTAGCCGAGCGAGAACCAGGTGAGCACAATATATTGATTTCGTATCCCTGCGTGAAAGTGAGACAGCGGCAGGGAGATTGCTTGTCGTCGGTCAAAACGAACTTTCTGTCCGTGCAAGTACGGAATACAGACAGGCGAAATGAAGACAGATTATACAGTCGATCTATCAAAAATACAAGTCTTTGAGAGAATGTATTTAAAGTAAAGCGGCGCAAAATGTATGTAAAACAAAAAACTGCATATTCTGGTTAAGAAAAACTTGAAGTAATAAAATGGACAATTCTGCTTACTTTCGGTGTCGGCCATAGATAGAGAAGCATTTTGCAATGAAATTATTGTTGATCGCCTATTGCAAAACCGCTACTAATAAAGTGCCTTTGTTGTCATTGTTGACCTGTTACCATCTTATAGTCACATTACGCACAGCACACGAAAAATGGTTATGACTTGCCTGGCATTTCATAAACGGAATTCCTTTGACACGAAATAAACCGAGCAATAAACGAATAAACAGCCGAGTTTATCAGTACAGCGGGGTATTTTTATTTTAGTATAAGAGAAAAAATTGTTTTAAATATTTTCTATTGGATTCAAATTTTTAAATTAAGGACACCAGTTTAAATTAAAAATATCCCTATGCTTATTCATTGTAGTAAACAGTCTAACTAAAACTAACTAAACTAAAAGTTCACATTTCCACGAAATTATATATTTTCACATGACAATTGTTTCGACAACACCGTGTCTTTATCAAATGTAATATTTACAAACTACCTGCTACTATATATACCGAAAAATGACAATAAAATCATAATTAATGTTGTTCTGAGAATTTAAGTTTAATAATGAAGAGGTATTTGAATATAATTGAACGTTAAGCAATGCATTTGAATGTCTCATTTTGCTAATGTCCATGGCTTCCAATAAATTTAATTTTCTAGTTTTTGTGGCCGTATGTAAAATATCAAAATTGTCTTCAAAAATGTGTTTTTCTGTGTTTAAGTGTGTAGCATTATTAGAATCTGGACTATTGTTTTTAAACGTTCCTTTATGTTCGTTAATGTGTTTCTTAAAAGATCTCCCTGTTTGTCCAATATAATTTTTATGACAAGATCCGCATTTCAACATGTAGACACCTGATTATTAAGATTTTGGACATTTCGTTTTAAGTTTTTCTATTGTGTTGTCAGTTCTGAAAGCTATTTTTAAACCACCATATTTTGATAAATGTTTTGAAACTTTTTCACTAGGTTGACATACATAACAGCTCAAATCACCTTTATATACACAAAATGGTTGCATTTCAATCTTTTATACACAGACTTCTTAATCCGCCACTCTCAACAGAAAATCACAACAAAGAACTTAATATCATTAAGTCCTTTTTCGGTATATATAGCAGCGGGTAGTTTGTAAATATTATATTTGATAAAGACACGGTGTTGTCGAAACAATTGTAATGTGAATGTATATAATTGCGTGAAAATCTGAACTTTTAGTTTTTATTTATTTTGTTAAATAGTTTTGTTTTAAAATGTTTCAAATTTGTATTCCCACATTACAAATTCTATTTCTAAGATTGCATCATCTCTTTATTTAGAAAGAGAAACAACATACCTATTTTGAGCATCTACTTCCTATTTTAAACGACCTAGTGTTAGTTGCGCCATATTCTCAATGTAACAAAACATAAGTCTATAAAATTATGATATCCTGGATGTCATGAGTTTGACATCCTCAATTTGAAAATGCTTTTCAAATTTGCCATTATAGTATACAGTATACAGTACTGCTAACGCAATCAACGGCATAAGGATGTGTAAAGCCACGGGATGACTAACACATTAAAGATCCACAAGGATATCCCTAGAATAACAATCATGGCAAGTCCAAAAACAATGGCCCCCAGTCCGCGGCAGGCCTTAAATGGCCAGGGGGTGCAAAGAATCCCCGCGATCAATGCTAGGACCCACCCGAAAGTGGAACTAAACAAAACAGACAAATCTTCGGCCATAAGAATTGGCACCTGGAATGTGAAAAGTCTATACAGAGTAGGAAAGTTGAATAACATCATCAAAGAGATGAAACGAATCAAAATAGACGTTATCGGAGTTAGTGAAGTGAGGTGGCCAAAAAGTGGACAAATCAAATCCGATGAGTCAGTGATGTACTACTCTGGAAATGGACTTCCAGCCCACCCGAATGGAGTCGGTATCATAGTAACCGAAGAGATTGAAAGAGCAGTGGTCAGTTTCATTCCTCACTCAGATCGTTCATTGCTTTTAAAAATACGAGCACATCCTGTAGACATCAACGTGATCCAATGCTATGCACCCACTGCCGACAAATCCGAGGTGGAATTAAGCAACTTTTATAAAGAACAAAAGGACTTTTATCCTACACTAAAAGAAATGAATTGACCATATTATTGGGAGACTTTAATGCCAAAGTGGGATCGAGAGAAGTAGATCGAATTGTGGGTAGATACGGATTAGGAGAGCGTAATCCTCGAGGCGATACCTTAATACAATTTTGTCAAGAGGAATCCATGTGCATCACAAATACCTGGTTTAAACTGCACCCCCGGCGATTATATACATAGCAATCGCCACAACATACTGAAGAAAATATAGTCAGAAATCAAATAGACTATATTCTGGTCAACGAGAGATACAAAAACGGCATATATGGTGTAAAAACATACCCGGGAACAGATATAGGCTCTGACCATAATCCAGTAGTTGGGAATATACGTGTAAAACTTAGACATGATGGAAGAGCGAAGAACATATAAGAACAGAAATGCGCAAAAATATAAAGAGGTGAACACAAGAATAAGAAGAGAAATAAGACAAGCTAAACAAAGATGGCTGACAGAAAAATGTGAGGAAATAGAAGAGCTACAGCGGAGGAACGACCACGGTGCGATGCACAAGAAAGTAAGAGAAGTGACCGGGAAAATCAAAAGCAAACAAACGACATCAATCGTCAATAACAACAACAGATACATCCATGACCCCGAGGAACTTAAGAAATACTGGGAATCCTATATACAAAACCTATTTGAAAGTGCAGATACAAGAGACTATGATATAACCAGAGAACTAGAGACAGCGCCAGAAATTCTCAAGGAAGAAGTAATTCGAGCCATCAGAATGTGTAAAGCGGGAAAGAGTGCTGGTCCAGATGATATACACATAGAAATAATAAAATTACTGGACGAAACAAACATAGC
The DNA here is from genome assembly GCF_029955315.1 of Cylas formicarius. Classification (NCBI taxonomy): domain Eukaryota; kingdom Metazoa; phylum Arthropoda; class Insecta; order Coleoptera; family Brentidae; genus Cylas; species Cylas formicarius. The sequence continues at coordinate 29,678,374 of NW_026844334.1, read as the reverse complement.
AATTCTTGTGCATAATACCCGAAGGCTGGCTGAAATCCATGTTTATACCTATACCGAAGAAAACGAACGCGAAGAAATGCGGCGAGTACAGACTAATAAGCTTGATGAGTCAATTACTTAAACTATTTGTAAAGATTGTTCATGCAAGAATATACAAGAAATGAGAGCAAGATATCAGCCAAACGCAATTCGGGCTTCCGTGAAAACTTGGGAACCAGAGAAGCCTTATATAGCATGACAGTCCTTTTTCAGAAATGTAACGATCGACAACGGAAGATTTACGCTTGCTTCATAGATTATGAAAAGGCTTTTGATAGAGTGGAACATGTACAACTCATTAAAATGCTAGAAAGAAAGGGATTAGACAAACAAGACATCCAGATTATCAAAAATTTGTACTGGCACCAACAAGCGTATGTTAGATTCGGTAACCTGGTAACGGACCTGGTGGACATGCAACGAGGGGTACGACAGGGATGTGTATTATCGCCCCTATTATTCAACATATACTCGGAAAGCATTTTCGCGGAGGCCCTGCAGGAGGAAACTGATGGTATTAAGATCAATGGACAGATCATTAACAATCTGCGATATGCAGACGATACGGTGATCATTGCCGACACGCCAGAAGGACTCCACGGCTACTAACAAAACTAAGTATAACGGGAGAAAGGCTTGGCCTCAAAATAAACGTTGGCAAGACCAAAGTAATGGTTATTAGCAAATCTCGAGAGCCTCCACCAAGCATATCAATAAATGGAAAGGACATTGGAGTGGTCGAAAACTTCAAATATCTTGGAACTTGGATAAACTGCCACTTGGATCCTGAACCAGAAATAAGAGCCAGAATAGAAAACGCAAAGGGCACATTCAACAACATGAAACACCTGCTATGTAATCCTGCACTTAACTTTGAGCTGAGATATAGATTTGTAAGATGCTACATCCACTCTGTATTGCTGTACGGGTGCGAGGTTTGGACGCTAAAAGTAAACACCATAAACAAAATAGAAGCGTTCGAAATGTGGACCTTGCGAAGGCTCCTTGAAGTCCCATGGACAGCTCGTGTAACCAACTAGGGAATATTGAGAAGAACACAACAGGAGAGGGAACTGCTAACAATTGTCAAGAGAAGAAAAACGTCATACCTGGCCACATAATGCGAAGCAGTAAATATACCCTACTTAAACTAATAATGGAAGGCGAGATTGAAGGACGACGGGGGATAGGGAGAAGAAAACATTCCTGGCTATAGAATATTCGTGATTGGACTGGCCTGAATGCCCACACCCTGTTCCAGGTTGCTAAGGACCGAGCGGGATTTGCTGAGATTGTATCCAACCTTCACTAGTGGAGATGGTACCTTGAGAAGAAGAAGAAGAAGAAGAAGAATACAGTACTGTTTCGTTTGAGTTGATCGCATATCGTGACTGCACGTAACCTGAGGAAGTATAACAATTTGTCATACGAACTCAGTGCAGTTTCAGATTTTTCTGGTGTAAGGTGTGAAAGTTGTGGAACGATATATACAAAGGAAACAAGGAAAAGTTGGGGACTTCCAGAGTCTGTTATAAAAGTATTGAAAGATACGTATTTAGAACACTATTTCTACTACATTTACTACCTACATATTTTAAGTATGTAATAGAGAGTAGGGATTTTTCCCAAAAACACCCGACTGCAGCTATCTGTTTAAGAATATTCGTAGTTACATGCATATTTTGAGAAATTTATGCCGACTGGTGGCAAGTTCCTGTGCAAGCTATAAGCCCGAGAGCTAATCAATAATAATGAAAATTATTTTGGGTGTTTGGATACAGTACCAAAAGTTGATATTTTGTATGGATCCTTCTATTTTTACAAAACTAGATGCAGATCACCTGACACAGTGTTGAACTATATACTTTATATTTTTAATGTATTTAAGGCTAGGAAAGAATACGTGCGATTATTAAGACAGATTAAATGTAGTTTATTATTTTAGCTATCGGCAATTAACATGTTCATGTACTTCTTAAGTCGAAAATAATTTATGAAAATTTTATATCGTTTCTTAATAAAAACGGGTTAAACGTCATTCGTTGCTTTTTGTAAGATTTACTATAAGGAAAAGCAGACAACTAAATATTAACAGAAAATTTTCAATACGAAAAATTGCATTTACAAAAAGTTGGCAAATATTTTTTTCTTCTCTCAGAAGTCCAGAAATTATGTGTATATAATAACAAAAGTACTAATTTTGGATAGATAAAGACAGATAAGCCTAAATAATATTCATAATTTTTGCATATATTTTCATATCTCCCAGAATAAAAGTTTTCAATCTGCAGAATGGTATAAGTAAAATTATCCAAAAATTTATTATTTAAAATTTGCAAAAATTCACTATAAAATTATGCTCATTGGAATAGAGTCATGTTGTAATTCATGTTGCTACATAAATATCTTAAATTTTAAAACGAAGTATTTAAATTGAACCGAAGTATTTCATTTTGTTAAAAGAAACTTAAGATATTGAAAATTTGCCATTATTTGTTTATGCCTATATACTCTTCAGCATATGCAAAGCGTACTTATGCTCCAATTTGGCTTAACCTATTTTTTTTTCGTTTACTGTTGATATCTTAGAAATTGCCATTAGTGGGGTTACAGTCATTGTTTGTTCTGTTTAAGCCGTGGGTTGAAGTAAATTTGGACAGCCAAATGGAGGAGAGTAACGGACCAAAAAAAAAAGTGTCATTTGAATGTGTGCCGAAAGAGAGTTGTTTTATGAATATATTAAGGTAAAATTTATATAATTTTTATAATTATATCCTTATTGTACGCCAATTGCACACACTGTCTTTAAGAAATTAAATTAAAAAAAAAACTATTTGCACAGCCAACGTTTACTATAAAAAGCGTTTGGGAATGGTGATGCACCGATGGCATTTTCCATCAGCAGTGTACCAAAGCCAGTTCTTCGTAAGGGGGGTCATGTAAAAGAAGTAAAGGTCACGCCGAAGAAGTGGAAACTGTCACCATTAGGGTGTAGACAGGTGTACGGGGACCCCTGGGGGTGGGTAAGGTAATTACACCTGTGTCGAGGTGTGACGTCATAGTGCCTTTTTGGCGCCTCACCTTGGGGAAAAAGTGGTGTCACTGATTAAAAAACATTTTATGACGTCATAGTCGCTAGTGCCTTTTTGGCAATTGCACCCCGGTAAAAAAAGGGGTTCGTAGAAAAAATAAATTTCGTAGTGCCTTTTCGACACTACGGGGGGTGTGGGGGTGCGGGGGTGAGAAATTTTTGAGAGCCGAAAAAAGCGACCGCCGCCGCCGCCGATGTCTCGCGCGGGCGGGATTCGAACCGCGAACCTTCGGAGATAAACGCCGCCGCCGACGCGCGCGCTGTTCCCCTAGCGTAACTGGGCCGGCACGTTATCGCGTCGTCGTCGTGTATGCGCGCTGGTCGATATAATTAAATAAGTGTGCACCGATAAAATTGATGATTTATTTAAGACATTTACATTGATAAGTTTGAATAGAAAACAAATTAATATCTAAAAAGATTGTCGAGGTGAATACAATTAAATAAATGTGCACCGATAAAATTGATGATTTATTGAAAACATTTACAAAGTATTGACATCCGATATAAATTTGCTAAACACCACAACGTATTTCTTCTTCTTCTTCTTCTATAGGGTATGTTCTAAATCCTTGTTTTTTTGGCCGCTGGTGGTGACGACGACGACGACGACGACGACGACGACGACGATGATGGAATAACTTCGTCGCAATATAAACTTATATTGTTCGAACGATTTGTTGATTGCGAACAATATTTTATATTACATATTGGATGATTTTTAATGGATTCTTCACAAAAGCAAAAAGATTTGTTACAGCTATTACAGTACTTGGTACCGTTATAGTAGTAGACTTTGGAGTTTTCCGAAACATCTTGTTTCACTTTTTTTTCGGTTGTTGTTGTTACGTAACGATCACTATTCATGGCTGCTGCTGCTTTTAATGCAAATTTTACATTTTATTAGATAAACAACACAAAAATATCTCATTTAAATGGTCAAAGGTTATCAAATATTATTTATTATCATTATATTTTGTACATACAAAGTAAATATGTTAAAATTACAATTTGCTAAATTTTTCACTATTTGCGTAGATTTAGAATAAGTTGACGGTGTAGCACTTTTCACTTATTTTTTTCAGAGATTGGGTGATGCGCAGATAAAAACATATTCATCGATAAATATATTTATTTAAATTCTCAATAGTATATAAATAATTTTACGCATAAATAAAACATTGATAATCTAGACTAGATAGTTCTACAATTTTTTTTTTAAAATCATCTAATGTAAATTCATAATTTTCAACAATTATAGATTTATTTCCAATTAGATTTTCCAAGCCGTATCTTCCACAATACATGATCGTATTTTCTCTCGGAAATATCGGATAATAATTCAAATGTTGACCAATTACTGTACCTATAGTTTTATTAAACGAATTTCGAATTTGCGTTCCTACGGGAAAAGCACCGTCAAAATAGAATGCCGGACACTGCTTCAAAGTAATGTTTTCTTTGGATTTTTCGTATAGGTAGAATGTTCCTCGTTCAATTGGAAAAGTGTAATTTTCAACGTAGACTTTCTCCAAAATTGAGTTTGCTTTGATTGAAGTATGCACGACGACAAAATCGATGAAATTCAAAGTCACAATCAGACTAGAAATTATTTTTGTTTGAAACATGTTTTTTGTTTAAACTTGACAGATTAACAATAAATTACACAATGAATAATATTTGCAACGTTTGATACATTTTATACAGTTTTAATAAGAGCATGCGCAAATAAAAGATCACCATCATGTTAAACTATTTTAATTTGCAAATAACTATACAAAAAATTAGTACAAAATTAAATAATTCTGACAGTGCTAGAGAGGGGATTGTATTTTATTAAACGATCATGTATGATAAGACAATAGGCGGTTGTGTTTGCGGGAATATTCTGAGAAGTTTCAAATTCCAGCCGAATATCTACCGAACCAGATTTTAAACTTTCATTTTGTCTACTACAATCTATTACAATGAAAGGCGCCAACTGTAAAAACGTCTTAAATGTTAAACAGGGTTCGCTTATTTGCTTATAATAGTAAAATTGTTGAAATTGTGCGTACATTTCATATAAAATGGCGATATAATTTTTAGTAAAATTTAAATTAAAGTTATCATATGGATATGTTTCTGAATTCAAATACAATTTTATATTACTTAAATTACAATGGTCAAAGTTGGACATATTTTTAGAAACATTATTTTTTCGAAGAGTTTGAAAAGCAACTAAAACAAATCGAGGTTTTTCAAGTTGATTTGTGGCTTTAACGTTCCACGTGTGTTTAGTCGTTTCCTGTAACAATGGATATTCGTGCAATTCCCAACTTCTAAAAGCCAATTCTAATTCTCGTCCTTTCTCTATATACTTGAGAAGTCGTAGCTTTTCCACATCTGCTACTTGTATGTGCGGTATTCTCCATATCGCTTTATGTAATTCTATTTTGGGTTTTTCGTTTTCTTTCGTAGATATGACGGCGTTATTATCGTTGGAGCTTCGAATTAAAACCAATTCTTGTCTCATATTGATTAGAATTTTTTTGAAATCTTCAAAAAATCCCATTAAATTTTTAAGAGGAACGTTTACATTGAAATATCCATCTTTGTTTGTTATTTCGGGATTTTGCAAGTGATTCCAACCGGCATGTTCGTATCGATCACATTCATTTTTTGTGAAAGATGCCAATCCTTTGAGAGTAGTTGTAATTCCAGGATTTCTAACCCTGTCTATAACGATCCCTCCAATTTCATAACGAATTTCATCGAAAAGAAACGCTATAAAATTATTGATCGGTTTAAGAGTCGTGCTTACTTTTTTTTCGCTGTCGACAATTCGTCCTTCGAAATACATGTAACTATTGGTCGGTAAAGTGTAAACGTCTTGAGCCTGTATAGGAATCCGTATTTCATCCGAATTATTTAATGTCGTATTTGCGTATGGAGTGTAGCTATGTAACTCGTAATTAATAATAGAATTGTCCATAAATGCTTGTTCACCTACGTTCAGAATATTAAAACTCATCTTCTTTGTTCTTCTTCTTCTTCTTCTTCTGATTGTAGTAACTTCCAAAACACTTGCAAAAGACAATAAGTCTTCGTATACCCGAACGGATTGTTAATGTTATATTTAGGAGGAATTTACACGCCGTTTTTCTTTTTGTTTTTTCCCTTCAATGTTAATCCCAGATAGCGAAGAAATTCGGAATTTTCGACTGTTAACGGTTTCAACGATCGACTATGATTAACTCTATGTAGATCCGTATTTTCATTTATATTCGACGACGTGAAAACGCCATTTGGAATGTTGAGGTTATAGAGGAGCACCATTTTTTATGACACCACTTCCTTTAAATGTATTCTTACTGTTATCGTTTCTCTTTGAAAATTAATCAAATTACCGTCTTGATCCACTATTTTAAGGATAATTTCGTCAATGTAATTAGAATTTATAGGTAAATATATAACATTTGACACTTTTTCGATTATACGAAATCCGCTCGGCACACTAGGATAAAACATGTGTAGTATATGTACTGAGTTATTATTATTATAAGAATTCTTTATCAAATTACATTCTACACAAACAGAATTTACTTTCGAAATATTTATCGGAAATTCGGATATGTGTAATTGATTGGCAGACAGTTTTCTATTTTTGAATCCCAACAATTTTGCAATCGAATCGCCTTTTTCAAAATGTATCATCTCGTTGGATTTGATTTCGTATTTTAGTGTATTAAGATTGGCCCTCATAAATAAAACGATTTCGTCATTCATCGACAATTCCTTTTCAATCACATTTGTTTTTTGTTGTTTATTTTGTTTTTCTTTTTTCAATGTTTCGTTTTTCTCCGTAATCTTCTCCATTATAAACTTTTCAATGTCGTTAATTTCATAACTACCTTCGGGTACGGCAATAACTTGACTTCCGATATAAAATTTATTGTTGGAATTGTCTACATTGGGAATTGTGTTGAAAGTAACAAAGTCGATCAATCCGATCGCATAACTTTTTGAATCGTCCAAAACTATGGGAGGATATATTTTAGTCGAAAGTATCGAGTCTTTACCAGATAATGTAAACGTATACATACCGACCGATCTGTACAAAGGTTATCGGATTAATGAATAACAGTTTGCTAATAATAAATAATTTATTCGGAAAGAAAATGTAAACATAGCTGACCACAATTCACGGTATTAAATTTTTGATAAACATCGTAATTGTATCGTATATTGCACGGTCCATTCGAATTGAAATATGTCAATGCTTCCAGTGGCGGAGGTAGATTTCCATAACTGTCACAATACATGATATTAGGTCCCTGTTTTTTGTAACATGTCCAGTGGGTTCCGGTTCCGCTTCTACTGTCCAAGTTGATTATACCTCGTTCATTTTTTCTTATTTTTCTGGGCAGATTATCTCTCATAAAAACACCCCTAAACCAAGGTATTTTCAACAACTTTTTAGCATACTTTTCCAACTGAATATTCGTTAACGGATAATCGTTAGGTATTTGCTTCTTATTCATTTTATTAATTTGTACTGCAATTGCGACGCCGGTACTAAGTTTACTATTTATTTGTTAACGATTATATGGCTTAAGAAAAAGTCCCATTCCTGTTTTATACGGTTTTAAGTATATGCCTTTACCCATTGCGATCGCTTCCATGGTTTTGTTGTGGCGTTGCGATTCTTGCAATTGTTTCGTTGCCGATTTCGCATCGTTTACAGCTTTCGCGATACCCGCAGCTCCACCGGAAAGAGCACCGAGCGCCGAAAGTCCAGCAAATATCGGAATGAGCGGTAAAACACCACCCGTTTTTGGTATCGGTACGATACGATTAGGTTTGATTTTATTTTTTAAACTCTGAGCCGCCTTTAATGCGACACGAATTGCATCACCATAAGTACTAGGTTTTTGTTTAATAACGTGTTTTTTAATTCGTTTAGTAGCATTTGTAAAGCCAATTTTTTTCTCTCGTCGCCGTCGTCGTTGTATCGCACTTGTTTTACGTTTTCTTGGATTAGTGTTTTTTCTTCTGACCATTGTACCGATTACAACTTCTAATTAGTACTGAAAGTGTTTTCCATCTTTATTCACTATTTATAATTTGAAGTTTTAGGTGGTGTGTATACTTACTTTTAATTTTCATTATCTATTATCAATATTCGATATTTTTGATAGAATCATCCATTTCTATGTTTTTCTCATTATCTTCTACGTTTAATCTTTTTGTCCTTTTTATTTCATTTCTATCAATCGTGGCAGCTTTTCTTTTCCGATTATGAACTAATACGATACGAGGTTTCTTTTTTGAAATTTCATTATCTTCATCATCATTTAGAATGCTTTTAGGTCGAACTCTATCTAATGGATAATCGTCTGCGATATCAAAATCTTTCTTATCTTCATATGTCTGTGGTTTCGATTTGTTGTTTTCTTTTCGCTGCTGTGTCTTCTTTTTCTTCTTTTGGCTGCAAATATTCTTTTTCTCTTTCTGATTTATCATCTTGGCTAAAGAATCCTCAATTTCGTATAAACTTTTTTTAGTTTTTTGTAGTTTTTTTAAACAAGTTTGAATTAATCTCCTGGAACGGTAATAGTAACCACCACCGCCGCGGTCTGTATTTGGAATGCCCATTCCGAGTTTTAATTTTGTTTTCATTGCCGCCGTTACTCCTAAAACGGCAATTTTCTCCTTCCACCCGGAATTTTTAGCTTTAAATCTCGCTAAAGCCTTGGAAGCTAATACTTTATCTGCCTCGTGACGTTTGTTTAAATCACTTTCCGTTGAATAGGCGATATCGTGTTGTTTGCATGCATTGTCCAAACCGTTTATGCCGGAATCGTTTTTAGCGAGACGTTTTTCAACTTTTGTACCGGGGCCGCACCAATTATACCCCGGAATATGCATTTCAAAAGGCAATTTGTTGATTACCGTATTTAATAAACCGTTACCTGATGCGTAACATTTCATGCTGACGATCGTGTGTGTTCGTTTTGTTAGTACAAACTAATATAAAAAGTTTGTAAGTCATCTATTTTATATCATTATGAATAGTACGGTGTTTTAGAAAACAATCACATTATGAAACTTATTAAACAAAGTACTACATTAGATATTGAAAATAATACGTTTCACGAAAAATCTTACAAGAGGCATGGTAAATTGTTTCCCGCAACAATAAGATGTATTATCGTGGGTCCTTCGAATTGCGGTAAAACTAACGTGATGATTAATTTAATCGAACAGGAGAACGGTGTAAAATTTGAAAACGTATACATTTATTCGCGATCTTTGAACCAACCAAAATATATTTACCTGGATCAACTGCTGAAATCAATAAAAGGTATTCGATATTTTACATTTAACGCCGGTGAAAGCATTATGCATCCGTCGGAGGCTAAACCGAACAGTATTTTCATTTTCGACGATGTAGCGTGCGACAACCAAGATGTCATACGCGAATACTTTAGTATGGGACGACATAATAAAATTGATTCGACAATGCTAATTGTCTCGTAATTTTCCAACAAGACGATTTAAATTTGAAACACATATACAACGATCATATCGGTACCGATATGACTTTTGAACGTTTTAAAGAAATGTGTGCTTTATGCTGGAACGAAGCGTTTAGTTTCCTATCTGTATTTAAAGACTGCGATATTAATCAAGGAGGTCGATATAGGAAAACATTTGATTGCTTCATACATTTCTAATCGTCCAATCGCGGCGGCGGCGGCGGAAGCTGTTTCGACCTGTTCAGGAGCTGTTCAGACCTGTTCAGAAGCTGTTTAGACCTGATCAAGAGCTGTTTTAGACCTGTTCAGGAGCTGTTTAGGTCCCCGATCAAAAGTTGTTTACGCCTGATCAGAGAGAGCTGTTCCTATAAAGGTTATTCACTAGTGGTTCTACATTCAGAACGTAACTTGCTATAGACGGTGATATCGAGCGCTATGATCAGTCAACAAAATGATAAAGTTTTGAAAAAACGATTAATTTCTAAACGTAAGGATATAAGAAAAAAACTTGAAGAATTAAAACGTGGTGAAATGATGCAAGAGACAATGTTTAAGCCTATTACAAAACGATTGAAAAATATCGAGTCTTCTTTGCAAAATTCAACAAGAACAACAACGCCAGCAACCACGACGACGAAGACGACTCTAGTAAGTGATGTAACACAAACTACTCCAAAGTATCATCCTCCCGTAAAAGTGGAGGAGCCCGCCGCCGCCGCCGCCGCAGCAGAAGAACAAACTTTACCGCTATCAGTAATTCAAAAGAAACGAAAAATATTGCCTAGACAGTTATCATTTAATTCGACTCCTATTAGTAATTACGATTCACCGAGTGAAATGAAACAATCAATTATAGATGAAATTGATTCAGATTATGAAGAGAACGTAGTAAACTTGTTGTTTTATTAACTTTAACCATAAGAACAATTAATATTATTTTTATCATGTGATGGAAAAAATTAAACAAGTTATAACTCGAATATTTTTTAATATTTTTATTTACTAACTACACTAAATTTTTGACTTTCAAACTCTTCCGCGTCGTCGTCTAAAACGAAGCAAAAATCTTCAACTTTGCTGGTACTGGGAGTGGTGGTAGTCGTCGTCATCGTCGTAGTGGTGGCTGATTTTAAAATTCTGTTTTCCAGAATTTTTATTTTCTCTTCTTCCGAAGCCGGCTTGAATTTTTTAGCCGGTACCGGTTCGTCCTCCTCTATGGCAGCCGCATAAAAATTGACGTCCGAGAATTCACGCATCCCCTTCAATAACAATTGTAATTCTTCCTCGTCATCGGCCGCCACTCTCAGGTATCGGACGGGAAGATTTTTTAATTTTCCCTGAACCGTTTCATTCTTCGGTGAATATTTCAAATACAAGTGAACTCTCTTGTTCACAATCTTCACTTCTTTCCTCCCATACCTATGATAATTTGATAGATTTTTAGTAAATTATGGAAAACAAAACAATGAAGGTGACAGACTTACCTGAATAAATTTTTTAAAAATACCGCCAGCATCTTGTTGGAAAGTCTGGCGGGATCCGTTGACTCAAAAATTAATGTTGACGGAGTGTCCATAGTCGTTGTGTACAATGATTCCTTGTCGTAGAGTTCGATATATTTATATGCATTTATTTTTTTTAATTATTATCTATCCTAAAATTTCCACTTCGTCAGCACGATAATAACACAGTGCATTCATAATATTAAAAGCGATTACGTTATATTTATCAATTGCGCAAAACATAATAGTTTTGACCCTAACCCCGCTATCCGATAAAAGCGGTAAAATTCTACAAAGTGATATTATTTATCACATACGCGTCTATTAGAATAGACAAAAAAGTCTGCTGCGTATAAGTAAAAATGTCTGAAATCAGTGAGTTGAGTGAAAAAACGCTGCTGAAAATTAAAGAAGTTGGTGAGTTAATTAAAACAAAACATGAATATTGCAAGTGGATAAAATTTCTGAACAGAAGCAATTTAATTTTGAAAAAATATTTAAAAAGTGTATCGTCATCGTCGACAGACAGAAAAGCGGTGGCAAAAATAGAATCAAATTTAAGTCTTTTAAAAAATTTTAAAGAACAATTCAAACATCATAAAACAGTTAAAAAAAATAATGCAAAATTAATTTGGGTTGATAACGAGTCTTGCTTTAAAAATCGTATTAAAACGGGAGCAATAGTTAATTTAGATATTAAAGATCCTATAATATTTTTTAGCAAGGCGTTTAGATCATTCTCTTGTCAAATAAAAAAAGCCCTTCGGGAGTCCCTAATTAAAGTTAACGTAATATTTCTTGCAGATTTTGTAAAACCACAAACAGGCGAAACCGATGTAAAACATTTTTCCACCAAAAATCGCGTCATCGATCATAATACCGATTTGAAAGAATTTTATAGTAATTATATTAAAAATAATATATTAACAAAATTAGAGGATTTTCAAGAGAGGGATTCTGGTTGGGCTCTTCACCGGATTCTACAATTAAAAGTTAACATTAATAATTATACACCGATAAATATCGGTCTTTCAACTTATGTATCGATGCCAAAATTTATTATTAATAAAAAAGCTGTTCTTAATATTCAAAATAACGATGAATATTGTTTTCTTTGGTCTATCGTTGCCGCGCTACATCCTTGTCGTACAAATCAAAATCCGCGTATTACCTATTCATATCCTCATTTCAGTGAAGTTTTAAAATACGATGGCATTGAATTTCCAATCAAATTAAAAGACATAAAAAAGTTTGAAGAAATGAATAATATTTCCATAAACGTTTTCTCATTAGAAAAGCGAGAAATTGTACCGGCGTGTTTAAGTCAATTCTCTTATTTAAGAACGGTTAATTTATTGATGCTTCCCACCGATATAACCAATGATTACGACGACGACGACGACGACGACGACGTCGACAACAATAATCTCTCTAATCACATTAACAATTTTGAGACAGTTTTTCATTTCGCATTAATTAGAAGTTTATCACGGTTATTATCGAAACAAAGCGGAGATTCGACTCATAGCAGATTTTATTGCGATAGGTGCTTAAATCATTTTTATTCACAACAAACTTTTAATAAACACATATTTAGTTGCAGAAAATTAAATAAAACCAAAATTACGCTCCCAACTGAACAAGAGAAACACGTAACATTTTCGCATTTTAAAAATAAAGAAAAAGTACCGTTTGTTATTTACGCGGATATCGAGTGTATTTTACAAAAATACGAAGATTCCGCTGCGACGGGAAACATTAAAAAATATCAAAAACATATTCCTTGTAGTATTTCTTATTATCTGTTGTGCAGTTACGATAATAATCTTTCCAAATTTAACTTGTATACGGGTAAAGATTGTATGAGCTGGTTTTGTCGACAATTACAAGAACTGGCCCTACAATTAAATCCTATATTTAACAATGCTGTTTCAATGACACCTTTGACTGAACATAAAAAAGAATCATTTTATACATCAACCACATGTCACATTTGTTCAAAACCATTTACCGAAAATGATTTAAGAGTAAAAGATCATTGTCATTTCACGGGAAAATATCGAGGAGTTGCTCATTCTTCTTGCAATCTTAATTACAAGGACGATCATATGATACCCGTGGTATTTCATAACTTAGGATACGATCTACACTTTTTTATTAAAAACTTGGCAACTGAAATTCCCGGTTCGGTAATATTACTACCTCGTAACAAAGAAAAATATATATCGTTTACAAAATATATCGAAAACACGAGCGTTAATTTTCGATTTTTAGATTCATCCAGATTTATGGCTAGTAGTTTGGATAAGTTAAGTTCTTATTTAGACCCTAGCGAAAAAAACATTACTAGAAGCTTTTGCGAAAATCTCGAAGAATTTCAGTTGTTACAGAAAAAGGGAGTCTTTCCGTATGAATATCTAGATGATTGGGAAAAATTGAACGACGTCGAATTGCCCCCGATTGAAAATTTCTATAGTAAACTTAGAAAATCCGGTATTACGATAAAAGATTACGAGCATGCCAAAAATATTTGGACAACATTCAAAATTCAAAATTTACGCGAATATATGGAATTGTATTTGAAAACAGACGTACTATTATTGACGGACGTTTTCGAAAATTTCAGAAATGTATGTCAAAAAACGTATGGCTTGGAATGTTTGAAATATTACACGGCACCGGGTCTGGCATACGATGCATGTCTTCTCATTTCAAATGTTCAACTAGAATTAATTACGGACATCGATCAATTAATGATGATCGAAAAAGGAATACGCGGTGGAATTTCACAATGCAGTAACCGATACGGTAAGGCTAACAATAAATACATGGAAAACGATTATAATCCAGACATTCCTTCATCATATTTAATGTATTTCGATGTAAATAACCTATATGGAACGGCAATGAGACTACCACTACCGACGGGTGGGTTCCAATGGATCGATAATAACGCATTTTATTCTATCATAAACACGTCGGACGATTCTGACGTTGGGTATCTTCTTGAAGTAGATATAGAATATCCTACAATACTTCACGATATCCACAAAGATCTACCTCTATGTCCGGAACGTTTGATTCCACCAACGGGTCAAACAAAACAGCCGAAATTATTGACAACATTGTTTGATAAAAAAAACTACGTAATACATTATAAAAATCTCAAACAGGCTCTTCAGTTAGGTTTACATGTTACAAAAATTCATAAAATATTACAATTTAACCAATCTCCGTGGTTGAAAACCTACATTGACCTAAACACACACTTGAGGCAGCAAAGCAAAAACTAATTAGAAAAAAATTTTTTTAAATTAATGAATAATGCCGTTTTCGGCAAGACTATGGAAAACGTTCGGAAATATAAAGACGTTAAACTGGTAACAAGTTGGTCGGGACGATACGGTGCAAAGAGTTATATTTCAAAAGCAAATTTTCATAGCTTAACAATTTTCGACAATGACATGGTTATCATTGAAATGAAGAGATTGAATATTAAATTTAATAAACCCATTTACGCTGGTTTTAGTATTTTAGAAATTTCAAAAACATTTTTATACGATTTTCATTATCATTATATTATACCAAAATTCGGCAAGGATGTAAAACTCTTGTATTCAGATACAGATTCGTTAATATATAATTTTTACGTTGACGATATTTATAAATGTATTCGAGAAGATATTCATAAATTTGACACTTATGATTATCCTCCCGATAACATTTATAATATTCCTTTGGCTAATAAAAAAGTTTTGGGATTGATGAAAGACGAAAACAACGGTAGAATTATGCACGAATTTATCGGATTAAAATCTAAAATGTACGCGATCAAATTATATTATTCAAATGTAGAACGAGAAAAATCTTCTAACAAAAAAGAAGTCGAAACTATTAAAAAAGCCAAAGGTATTACCGGTTCGTCATTAAAAACAATCACTTTTGAAGACTATTATAATTGTCTGTTTGATAAAACTCAAATGTATACCAACGAACATCTGTTTCGTAGTAAAAACCATGAAGTTTTTACGGTAAACCAAAGGAAAATTGTTTTAACACCGTTCGATGATAAGAGAGTGGTTAATTATATATTTACTGATACATTGCCTTGGGGATATAAAACAAATTAAATTTTATGTTAAAAAAATATTCACTTGTTTTAATTAATGCAATTTCATAAGCAGCAAAAACTCACTTGTTTTATCATTTTTGTTTTAATTAATTCAATTTCATAAGCAGCAAAAACTCAACAATTTTAAATAAGACATTATTAAAAGGTAAGAACCTATTTGTTTTCTGTAGTCATAATTTAATACAATTTTTTTCACAGCATTCTAACGTCGAGTCACTGAAAATTTGCGTTAAAGTGTTTAGTCAAGTACGAAGCAGCAGCAGCCATGAATAGTGATCATTACGTAACAACAACAACCGAAAAAAAAGTGAAACAAGATGTTTCGGAAAACTCCAAAGTCTACTACTATAACGGTACCAAGTACTGTAATAGCTGTAACAAATCTTTTTGCTTTTGTGAAGAATCCATTAAAAATCATCCAATATGTAATATAAAATATTGTTCGCAATCAACAAATCGTTCGAACAATATAAGTTTATATTGCGACGAAGTTATTCCATCATCGTCGTCGTCGTCGTCGTCGTCGTCACCACCAGCGGCCAAAAAAACAAGGATTTAGAACATACCCTATAGAAGAAGAAGAAGAAGAAATACGTTGTGGTGTTTAGCAAATTTATATCGGATGTCAATACTTTGTAAATGTTTTCAATAAATCATCAATTTTATCGGTGCACATTTATTTAATTGTATTCACCTCGACAACCTTTTTAGATATTATTTTGTTTTCTATTCAAACTTATCAATGTAAATGTTTTAAATAAATCATCAATTTTATCGGTGCACATTTATTTAATTGCATTCACCTCGACAACCTTTTTAGATATTAATTTGTTTTCTATTCAAACTTATCAATGTAAATGTCTTAAATAAATCATCAATTTTATCGGTGCACACTTATTTAATTATATCGACCAGCGCGCATACACGACGACGACGCGATAACGTGCCGGCCCAGTTACGCTAGGGGAACAGCGCGCGTCGGCGGCGGCGTTTATCTCCGAAGGTTCGCGGTTCGAATCCCGCCCGCGCGAGACATCGGCGGCGGCGGCGGTCGCTTTTTTCGGCTCTCAAAAATTTCTCACCCCCGCACCCCCACACCCCCCGTAGTGTCGAAAAGGCACTACGAAATTTATTTTTTCTACGAACCCCTTTTTTTACCGGGGTGCAATTGCCAAAAAGGCACTAGCGACTATGACGTCATAAAATGTTTTTTAATCAGTGACACCACTTTTTCCCCAAGGGGAGGCGCCAAAAAGGCACTATGACGTCACACCTCGGCACAGGTGTAATTACCTTACCCACCCCCAGGGGTCCCCGTACACCTGTCTACACCCTAATGGTGACAGTTTCCACTTCTTCGGCGTGACCTTTACTTCTTTTACATGACCCCCCTTACGAAGAACTGGCTTTGGTCCACTGCTGATGGAAAATGCCATCGGTGACCTTGAATCGTCACAGTCCCGCGTTAGAATAACTACTTGGATTCACAGATAAGTGTAGCTAATCTGGATTTAGATCTACTAAGCGTAGAAACCCAAGGATTAGTGGAATGGAGACCAAAATATTTAACTCAAGTTAAATATTAAATATATATATATATATATATATATATATATATATATATATATATATATATATATATATATATATATATATATATATATATATATATATATATATATATATATATGACCATACCATCGGAGCAATACTAAGAAACCCAAAACAAAAAATTACTCTGGAAAACCAAGGAGTATACAGTGTAGCATGCGGATCGTGCAGCCTGACGTATGTGGGACAGACCAACAGAAGGATTTCAGCCAGGCTCGAGGAACATCGTTTAGCCATAAGAAACAAACAAACAACATCTGCTTTGTTTCAGCACCAACATCAGACAGGCCATAAAATTGATTTCGGCACTTGCAAACAAATAGCTAATATTCCTGATTTTAGGACTAGGATTATACGAGAGGCCATCGAAATAGAAAAGTCCGGACACCTCAATACGAGAGACGACGCTCTGCATTTATCCAACACGTGGAGAACGATAATCAAACAGCAGAGCGATGCGCAGCAGCCAACGGGGACATCGCAACTACGATCGGGCGAAATTAACAACGCGACAATTCAGGGGGCGGAGCCACCTCCCCCCACGCACAAGCAGCGCCGTTACCATCTCCGGCGCAGAGTATAAATACCGCACGCACCGCCGATAACCTCCCAGTGTTCGAAGTGTTTTCGGAGCGCGAGCATTGAAGATGCCAAGTGAGATTTTGGCGAAACGTCTGCGGGATTCCAGTCGGATGCAGGATTTGCAGGATTCCAGTCGGAGTTCAACGAGCGAACGGATGATATCCCGGAATATAGTGTCATCATTATATATATATATATATATATATATATATATATATATATATATATATATATATATATATATATATATATATATATATATATATATATATATATATATATATATATATATATATATATATATGTATATATATATATATATATATATATATATATATATATATATATATATATTTCGATCCGGCAATTTTGATGTCGAAGATGCACCACGGTCTGGAAGGCCGGTCGAAGCTGACAAAGATGCGATAAAGGCATTAGTTGATGCAAATCGGCGAATGACCACACGAGAGATCGGTGAGAGATTAAATTTGTCGAATTCGACTGTTTATGGCCATTTGAAAGGCATGGGCTTAACCTCGAAGCTCGATGTGTGGGTGCCCCATGTCCTTACGGAGCGAAATTTGTGTCGTCGCGTTGACGTGTGTGATTCGCTTCTCAAACGTCAAGAAAATGATCCATTTTTGAAGCGGATTATTACTGGGGACGAAAAATGGGTTGTATACAACAATGTTAAACGCAAGAGGTCATGGAGCAGAAAAGATGAACCGGCTCAAAGCGTGTCAAAAGCCAACATTCACCAAAAAAAGGTGATGCTCTCCGTTTGGTGGGATGTCAAAGGAATCGTTTTTTTTGAGCTTTTGCCGGACAATACAACGATTAATTCAGAAGTCTATTGTCATCAACTGGATAAATTGAATGATGAGAAGAGGCCCGAATTAATCAACAGGAAGGGTGTAGTGTTCCACCAGGATAATGCGAGACCTCACACAAGTTTGGTCACTCGCCAAAAAGTTTTAAAGCTTGAATGGGACGTACTGCAACATCCACCATATTTTCCAGATCTGGCGCCTTCCGACTACTATTTGTTCCGGTCCCTGCAAAATTTTTTGGATGGCAAAACCTTTACCTCAAATGAAGATATCAAAAACCACCTGAACCAGTTATTTGCCAGCAAGGACCAAAACTTTTATGAGAGGGGAATTATGTTACTGCCAGAAAGATGGCAAAACACTTCGAAGTGTTTTCGGAGCGCGAGCATTGAAGATGCCAAGTGAGATTTTGGCGAAACGTCTGCAGGATTCCAGTCGGATGCAAGATTTGCAGGATTCCAGTCGGATGCAGGATTCCAGTCGGAGTTCAACGAGCGAACGGATGATATCCCGGAATATAGTGTCATCATATATATATATATATATATATATATATATATATATATATATATATATATATATATATATATATATATATATATATATAGCTTTTGCCGGACAATACAACGATTAATTCAGAAGTCTATTGTCATCAACTGGATAAATTGAATGATGAGAAGAGGCCCGAATTAATCAACAGGAAGGGTGTAGTGTTCCACCAGGATAATGCGAGACCTCACACAAGTTTGGTCACTCGCCAAAAAGTTTTAAAGCTTGAATGGGACGTACTGCAACATCCACCATATTTTCCAGATCTGGCGCCTTCCGACTACTATTTGTTCCGGTCCCTGCAAAATTTTTTGGATGGCAAAACCTTTACCTCAAATGAAGATATCAAAAACCACCTGAACCAGTTATTTGCCAGCAAGGACCAAAACTTTTATGAGAGGGGAATTATGTTACTGCCAGAAAGATGGCAAAACACTTCGAAGTGTTTTCGGAGCGCGAGCATTGAAGATGCCAAGTGAGATTTTGGCGAAACGTCTGCAGGATTCCAGTCGGATGCAAGATTTGCAGGATTCCAGTCGGATGCAGGATTCCAGTCGGAGTTCAACGAGCGAACGGATGATATCCCGGAATATAGTGTCATCATATATATATATATATATATATATATATATATATATATATATATATATATATATATATATATATATATATATATATATATATATATATATATATATATATATATATATATATATATATATATTCTTACCTCTCAATCTCAGGGTCGTGAAAAAGAAACGCATTAATTAATTAAATTCGTAATTTAATAGTGAGGTAAGACAATGCCTAGGCTAGCTCATTAACAATCAAGAAAAATTAATAAAGTAGAAAAAAATACTAAATCAAAGCCAAGTTGGAAGGCGGTGAAGGGCACCTCGGTCAGTCCCGGAAGGTGGTAGGTAGGCGCCACGTGATTCAAAAAAGGTAAACTTATCAACCCGAGGTTCCAACCCGTAAAGGAAATAAACAAGTGAATCACGAACAATAATTTATTTCCTCCAACCTGGTGGTAGGTGTGAGTGTCAAATCTCACCTTCAAGTTTTGGCGGTGCAAAAGAATGTAAGACACTATAATTTAAGACTATAAGTTCCGCAAACCGTTCTTGAAGAGAACAGGCCACTTAAGCTACCCAAACCTCAAGCTGTCCCGAACGTTACACAGCTGTCCGTCACTATCCCGGGAACCAAGCCAAGATGGGATGCTAGCTCAGTGGAACAGCCGCAGGTGGGCAGTCCCAGATAACCCAGCAAAGTCCGTCCGGAAAGCCGGCTGCGCGATAGGGGAAACTCCACAACTAAACATGTACCCAAGAGATAGCATACACTGCAAGACACCAAGTCTGGTCTGGTATGCCGGTGAAAGAAGAAACCACGTGGAAGGTTTGCGGGAAACGGAGCAACAATACGTACAATACTAATTAAAAAAAAAAAAACTAAAATAAAATCGGCATAAATTGAGGCACACTGATTAGGTGGCGAAATGGTTCCAAAAGGTAACTTACCTCGATTCGAGGGTTTTCTGGAAATGTGGGGCAATGACAAAGATTCCCATTCCAAACTCCAAATAGATCCTAAAGTATGGGAAATCATAAATTAGTGACCAATTTACATATCCCCCTCTTATTGGGGTAGCACTACCGGCTCAAAAAGAAATCGGTCACACAAAAGAAAACCTGTCACAACCCCAAGCTTCAAAAGCTAGCGTACCAATTGCCGGACGATTCAGACAACCAGTTTTATTAAAAGGCTAAACGGGCACAAAAAAAATAGAGGGAAAACGCCACTCTTGCCAACCTAGTCGACGGTACGCCGCCAGTAGAACGAACAACCGAACTATATCTGTGGTGATGGCCGTATGACCCGTGCCAAAGAATCGAGGTAGCGTCAACGAGATCGAACTACCCGAACGCTATCTATGGTGGCGACCGAACGGCCAGTCACAGAAAATCGAGGAGGAACAGGTTAAGAAACAAAACAATGTTTACTAGGCTCGCCAAGGAATACGGAAGCAATGAAAAGCAAATGTGGTCCCTAGTCTCATAGGGTGACAGATGGTAGTGGTTATGACTCCTTCTAATGCGCAACTAATACTCTGTTTTTTGCATTAGTATCTCTCAGTAAACCGGTGTCACTTAAGAGAAAACCAAGCGAACAATGGGCCACGCACACAACCGTTGCAATATAAAATATTTATGGTTCGGCAACACAATCGGCCGGGGAGTACAAGTCCGAAACTAAAGAAACCTAGTCTACAAAAGAACGTGTGTTCAAATCGCAAAATCGATATGAACCTAATAAACAAGAATTTTAATTGTTAAAAAGCACTCGCCAAACAGCAAAAGTTGAAGGAAATGGACAGTACAATTATTTCTACAAGGTACTAACAAAATAAACACGTTACCTGCAAATGTGCCAGCACTTGTACTTTAAAAATGCTAAATTTTACCATTGAAATATGAAACCGTCACACTCCCCCCTTCCTCCGTCAGAGGTGAACACCGATCGACACATGGACTTCCACCAGAACAGCAAAATAGCGTACAACTTGCCGAAACGCCCGAAAAAAAAACTTAAATATTAGTAAAAGAGCAGCAACATCACCCGAAAACTCCGTGAAGCCCGATGAAAAAAAAAAACAAGAACTTACAACTAGTGAAACAGCAGTATCGCGCGCACTCTTGTTGCGCTCGACACTACCTAGTGGAGCTTGCGCATCCACTAATACCAATTGAATAATTTTGACAGCTTAACCTCTAACCCACTACTGTCGCACATCAGACACTACCGCACCTAAGGTGGGCCACTTGAATACCAGTAGCCGAGACCTCCCATAAATTGATTGGCTCGCCGAAGCTACCATTCGGGCCAATCTCGAGCCCCCCAATACTAAGCTCCATGCCAAAGACATCCATCGCACTCACCAACACATACCTGGGAGGCGCAGCAGTGAAACCGCACGACACCCATTGGGCCAGAGAGCCGTATAAAAAAGCCGAAAAAAAAAATAAAAAAAGGTTAGCTACACCAACAACATCGCAACGACGAATCCACCTGAAGCAGAAGGGAAAACCTCCAGACTAGAGTGGTAACACTAGGCCGTCGGTAATCTATATACCGCGATGTTAAGTCGATCTAGTAGGCTAAAATTGTACAGGTTACTACAGCGGTAAACAAGTCTCGTGTCTTAGCTCTCACAACAGCCCACAGGATTACACCTCCACCACCAAGCGAAACGGACGCTCGCGGCCGCGCAAGATCAACCTGGCATAACAAGACCAAAGACACTAATCGGGAAAGAAAAGGTGAGAGCTCCCAGGAGCCCTACCTTGTTGGTGATAACTCTCCAACACTTTCAATATGATTTAGTATATAAAAAAAGGTTACCAAATCTGTCAAAAGAATAACAGACTGGTGAAGCATCGATGTACAGTTTAGAGACAGAAAATTCATAAACTTCAGTCTTATTAATAAGTAAGTAACCCACCTCTAACCCACGAAAACAACTGTCTGAAGAATAGATTGTAAATCCAAACCAGTTGTTCACCAAAACTAAGTAAAATAAGTAGGTTTTAAATCTTTAACATGCCAAACACCCGACGACCTACCCTGACTATTCGTCAACTCATACGTCCAACCTCTTATTCTACGCTTAACCGTGAAGGGGCCTATAAATTTTGGACAAAGTTTAGCGTTGAGGTTTTTCGACGCGTCGGAGAGAATTTTATTTTTCCTGCAAACCTGATCTCCGACCTGATAGTGAACTGGTCTCCTACGCAAATTGTATATTTTACGGGATCGGTCCGCCATTCTAGCTATACGGGCTTTGACATCCTCAAAAAGTTTTCTATAACCTATTACGCGTGCTTTTATCTCGGTCTGTACTTCAACTCGATCATTACCATTGTTAAACATATAACGATAGTCGGTACCATCTCCGACATACTCTCGTCCAAAATTGACAAAGTATGGGGTATAACCTGTGGTTTCACTTCGAGAGGTTCTTATAGCGCGTCCAATTGCAGCAAGATTTTTGTCCCATTCTTTTGATTCTCTCCCAAATAGATGGAAACCATGGTTTTCACAATCTTGTTGGACCGCTCAACAGGGTCCGCCTGCGCGTGGTAATATGCGGTATACGAGATTTTCACATGATATCTGGAACACAAGGCTTTAAATTCCTTGCTTCTCATTTGTTTGCCATTGTCGCAAATGAGGAAGTGAGGCACTCCATACACCAGAAATAATTGTTCTTCCACGAAACGACACAGGGCGCTTGAAGTAGTGCTCCG
The DNA here is from genome assembly GCF_029955315.1 of Cylas formicarius. NCBI lineage: Eukaryota > Metazoa > Arthropoda > Insecta > Coleoptera > Brentidae > Cylas > Cylas formicarius. The sequence continues at coordinate 29,655,207 of NW_026844334.1, read as the reverse complement.
TAATGGACACAGAGCAACAAACTTGCTGAAGTAATCGCATACTGTACGGAGGTAGGAGTAGCCCTTCTTGCTTCTGGGATATGGTCCCATATAGTCAAGGCTTATCATTTGCCATGGCCGGTTTATCTCAGGTCGTGTACCCATATGACCTGCTGAGGCCCATTGCTCCGGCTTGTGTTGGGCACAAATGCGACAACTACGAACATACTTCCTTACATCTGCTCTCATCTTCGGCCAAAAATATTTATTATGAATTTTCCAATAAGTCTTATAAGTTCCAACATGACCGGAAACGGGCTCGTCATGATACTTCCTAAGGATTTGATTTCGGTGATCCTTGGGTACTACAATCTTCCAATAGTCAGACTGCGCAGTAAGTTATGGAATCGGAAACTTTACATATTTATATACAATATTATTATCCATACGCCATTGAGGAAATTGCTCCGGTCGACTCTCAATATTACTTATCATCTTCCTATACCACGCATCAGTACTACTGCCAAAATCAAGGACTTGCTCAGGGCTCGTACTAGCAACTTCCACGTTGATCGGGACACTTCTCGAAAGAAAATCCGGAACGACATTATCTTTCCCTTTTCGGTGTACGATGTCAAAATCATAGGGTTACAAACGAAGAGCCCATCTGGCCAATCTTCCGGTTGGGTCTTTCAGATTATTAAGCCAAATGAGTGAAGCATGGTCCGTGACAATAGTAAAATGACTCCCTTCAAGATAATTGCGCAGTTTTTCGACAGCCCAAATGACACCTAAACACTCACGCTCAGTAGTGGAATAATTACGCTCCTGTTTTGTCAACGAACGTGACAAGAAGCAGATTACCTTTCCTCCGTCGCCCGATTCTTGGGTCAGAACAGCGCCAAGTCCATAAGCAGAAGCGTCGGTATAAAGGACAAAGGGTTTCGAGAAATCTGGACATGTTAATATAGGAGCTGAGGCAAGTGCATTTTTAATATGATTAAAGGCAGCCTCCCAATTGCTATCCCAGACGAAAGAGGTATTCTTGTGGGTCAATTTGGTTAACGGCGCGGTCAGGGTGGATAAATCTGGCACACATCTTCGGTACCAACCAGCCATACCTAGAAATCTCCTAATCTCTGTAATATTCTTGGGCGGAGGAACCGTCATTATGGCTTCAACTTTTCTGACATCTACATGAAGACCTTTAGAGTCAACTACAAATCCTAAATAATTAAGGAAGGGCGTACAAAACTTACACTTCCCAGGGCTTAATGTTAAACCTGCTTTCATTAGGCTATCAAATACCTTACCCAAAATGCGTTTCAAAGTCGGGAGAAATTATTATATCGTCCAGATACACCAAAACATACTGTTCTAAATCTGAGCCGAGGACGGCATCGTCTCTGCCAAGTTGCCGGTGCGTTAGTAAGCCCGAACGGCATTCGCTTGAACTGAAAAAGTCCCCGTTGTGGTACTGTAAATGCGGTATACTCTCGACACTCCTTCCTCACTCCAACTTGCCAAAATGCCGACTTAATGTCCATGGAACTTAAATATCTGGCTCCACGCAGCCTGTCCAAAGTTGATGAAACGTATGGTAAAGGGTATGCGTCTTTCTTAGTAACCTTATTAAGTGCCCTGTAGTCTACACAAAATCGATAGGCGTTGTCCTGTTTGGGCACAAGAAGTACTGGTGAAGACCAAGCGCTCTTAGAAGGCTCGATGACGTCCATTTCAAGCATTTTCTTAACTTCTTCATCAAGGATCTTCTGCTTGAAGGGTGAAACGGGATAATATCGCTGTTTAATGAGCTTAACGTTCTCCTCTAAGACAATCGCATGAGTCGCCACTGTAGTATACCCCAAACCTTTGCTCATTCTTTCAAATTTTTCATCCACTAAAGAGTTCAATCTTCCTCGTTGGTCCTCAGTCAAAGTGCTCTCGTCCGCAATACCACAAACCTCCACCATATGGTATTCTCCAAAACGCCACTCGTTCCTTTTCAAATTCGGTACTACATCCATTGAAATCCAAAAATCGGTTCCCAAAATTAAGTTATTTGATAGCTCCGGTACCTCCAAAACATCTACCATAGACACCCTCCCCATCAGGGACATTGGCGTCTTTACGGATCCAATACTCCGACAAGTATTTCCATTCGCAACAGAGCACAACCTTTTCTGAGAGGTATCCAATTTCAAACCTAAATGCATCAATGTCATATAACCTGACTTCCCAACTAAAGTGGCACTACTCCCAGAATCTAACAAGCCCAGAATGGGATGTCCCAAAACGGTAACCTCTATATGCGGTCTCTGATCCTGATTTGAATGGGATATTACGTAATCAATCAATGCTTGCTTCTGAAGAAAAGCAGAAGTGTGTACATTATCGGTCGTCGAAACATTCACAGGGGACAAACCACCAACCGACCACTTAATTCCCCTGAGTCTCGTTTTTTTGAGCACTCTGGACAGTTTCTAATAGTATAACCTGGCTGCTTGCATCGAAAACAAGGTAAGCGACGTGATTGAGGACAACTGGATCGTCTGTGACCCGTCTGGCCGCAATTCCAACACTCTCGGCAGTGGCGATTTCTTGAAAGCTCAAGGCTACCTGTAAGTGTGGTAATAGATTTCTTCTAATAATGTTAACTTGCTCGCTCTCGGACGGCTTCCTAGAAGACAATTTCATAAAAAGATTTTGCATCCTTGTAACATATAATAACAATCGTTCATCTTGACCCTGAGTACGTCTCTTAATATCGTCCAACAAATCTTCGTCGTAGTTCAGAGGCAGAAATGCATCGCGGAACTTTTGTCTTAAATCGGGCCAGTCAAGGAACCACCGCCTTCGGGGCGTATACCAATCTCGTGCATCTCCTCTCAAGATTTCGTAAGCTGAATGGAACAACTGATCTTCAGTCACTCCTCTTGACTCCGCCAAATGCTCTATATCTTCAATAAATGAAGTGACACTGCCACTACCATTAAGGAAAACGTTCCATTTGTGTATTTGTATGAATGATCCTGAGGATCGAGGCACATCTCTCTCATTATACAAGCCTGCATGAGACGGTGCACCAATGTGACTCACTGGGTTTGTAATTAACGATATGCTGCCATTTGGTCTAGAAGTAATGTTTCCTCCGGATTGAGAGCACGTTTGGATCATTGGTACCGCGCTTGAGTCAGCATTAGTCGCAAAGGATACTTGACGAGTACTAGAAGTGGCCTCCTCAGTCATAAAAGGAATCGGACAAATTGTAAATGCGGCCAACCGATCGGCCAACTGGGTACAGGCTCGACGGTTGATTGTTTGAGCTAAAATCTGCAGTTCAAATTCCGTTATTCGCCTCCTTGCATCTCCAAACGAGTTCCCTGTAAGGTTGGAATCTAAATCATTATTGAGCGATCGTGATAATCCAGAGTCTACCGGCCTCTCCAAAGTAGGATTATGATCAGGTGCTGCACCTCCCAGATCTATCAAATTACCCACAGGAGCATCCATTCTCTCCGGATGAATAAATTCATTTTCTGTGCACGTTGCTCCAACACTAGTCTGGCAAAGGCTGGCGATGTGATTCGCGTCCTGCAAGGCGTCAAAACAACCACTCAATAAAAACATCAGGTTTTGTTTCTTCGATTTCAAGTCCTGACCCTCAGCTACCAATCTGTGCAATCTGCTTTTGACATGCATTAGCCTGACCAACACAATACCACCCGCACACAACTCGCGATGCACTAGGCCACCTGTGGCTGATCGAAGAAGCCGCAAATTGAAAATAATAATAATAGCAATAATCAACTAAGATCCGTGAAAAATAAACTGAAAATGTGGCAAAGTACACAGAACTATCGGTAATTACTTCCAAAAGCTTTTAAATAAATCTCCAAATCACAGAAGAGGTGGGAGGATTGCAATCACATTGCTCTTTCAATTTTGGAGTCACCGTTATAACCACCAGCCAAGTACTTAGAATTTTGTGAAATTTGACACCTCCAAAAAAAATTCTTAACAATAATAGTTTTCCAATGCAAACATAAATACAACTTTACCGATATTGAATATACAAAAATTCTGCAGTGCTCCGATTTGAAAAAAAAAATAGCAACAGTTATATTCCACAAGTAAAGGAATATATACCAAAAAATGTATCCACCTGGTATAGATATCGTCCAAATATCACATAATCAAAAATTAATAAATAACAATATATCGCAACTGTATATGTACAACACTAATTAATTAAACCGCAAAAATGAAATACATTGCATAGTAAAACAGCAATGTATACAAACTTGTTATAAAAGAACCACTGAAACTTGAAGAGAATCAAAGATTTTTAACACACTCAAAAAATATTCAGTTGGGCGCCAGTTTCTTACCTCTCAATCTCACGGTCGTGAAAAAGAAACGCATTAATTAATTAAATTCGTTATTTAATAGTGAGGTAAGACAATGCCTAGGCTAGCTCATTAACAATCAAGAAAAATTAATAAAGTAGAAAAAAATACTAAATCAAAGCCAAGTTGGAAGGCGGTGAAGGGCACCTCGGTCAGTCCCGGAAGGTGGTAGGTAGGCGCCACGTGATTCAAAAAAGGTAAACTTATCAACCCGAGGTTCCAACCCGTAAAGGAAATAAACAAGTGAATCACGAACAATAATTTATTTCCTCCAACCTGGTGATAGGTGTGAGTGTCAAATCTCACCTTCAAGTTTTGGCAGTGCAAAAGAATGTAAGACACTATAACTTAAGACTATAAGTTACGCAAACCGTTCTTGAAGAGAACAGGCCACTTAAGCTACCCAAACCTCAAACTGTCTCGAACGTTACACAGCTGTCTCTTACTATCCCGGGAACCAAGCCAAGATGGAATGGTGGCTCAGTGGAACAGCCGCAGGTGGGCAGTCCCAGATAACCCAGCACAGTCCGTCCGGAAAGCCGGCTGCTCGATAGGGGAAACTCCACAACTAAACATGTACCCAAGAGACAGCATACACTGCAAGACACCAAGTCTGGTCTGGTATTCCGGTGAAAGAAGAAACCACGTGGAAATTTTGTAGGAAACGGAGCAACAATACGTACAATACTAATAAAAAAAAAAACCCTAAAATAAAATCAGCATAAATTGAGGAACACTGATTAGGTGGCGAAATGGTTCCAAAATGTAACTTACCTCGATTCGAGGGTTTTCTGGAAATGTGGGGCAATGACAATTCTTTTCAAAATCCCTCGTTGAGGAAGATTCCCATTCCAAACTCCAAATAGATTCAAAATTATGGGAAATCATAAATTAGTGACCAATTTACATATCCCCCTCTTATTGGGGTAGCACTACCGGCTCAAAAAGAAATCGGTCACACAAAAGAAAACCTGCCACAACCCCAAGCTTCAAAAGCTAGCGCACAAAATGCCGGACGATTCAGACAACCAGTTTTATTAAAAGGCTAAACGGGCCCAAAAAAATTAGAGGGAAAACGCCATTCTTGCCAACCTAGTCGACGGTACGCCGCCAGTAGAACGAACAACCGAACTATATCTGTGGTGATGGCCGTATGGCCCGCGCCAAAGAATCGAGGTTGCGTCAACGAAATCGAACTACCCGAACGCTATCTATGGTGGCGACCGGACAGCCAGTCACAGAAAATCGAGGAAGAATGGGTTAAGAAACAAAACAATGTTTACTAGGCTCGCCAAGGAATACCGAAGCAATGAAAAGCAAATGTGGTCCCTAGTCTCATAGGGTGATAGATGGTAATGGTTATGACTCTTTCTAATGCGCAACTAATACTCTGTTTTTTGCATTAGTATCTCTCAGTAAACCGGTGTCAGTTAAGAGAAAACCAAGCGAACAAGGGGCCACGCACACAACCGTTGCAATATAAAATATTTATGGTTCGGCAACACAATCGGCCGGGGAGTACAAGTCCGAAACTAAAGAAACCGAGTCTACAAAAGAACGTGTGTTCAAATCGCAAAATCGATATGAACCTAATAAATAAGAATTTTAATTGTTAAGAAGCACTCGCCAAACAGCAAAAGGTGAAGGAAATGGACAGTACAATTATTTCTACAAGGTACTAACAAAATAAACCCGTTACTTCGCAAATGTGCCAGCACTTGTACTTTAAAAATGCTAAATTTTACCATTGAAATAAGAAACCGTCACAATATATATATATATATATATATATATATATATATATATATATATATATATATATATATATATATATATATATATATATATATATATATATATATATATATATATATATATATATATATATATATATATATATATATATATATATATATATATATATATATATATATATATATATATATATATATATATATATATATATATATATATATATATATATATATATATATATATATATATATATATATATATATATATATATATATTCTCACGTATTGATTCACGGATGGAAAAATATGATGACACTATATTCCGGGATATCATCCGTTCGCTCGTTGAACTCCGACTGGAATCCTGCATCCGACTGGAATCCTGCAGACGTTTCGCCAAAATCTCACTTGGCATCTTCAATGCTCGCGCTCCGAAAACACTTCGAACACTTGGCATGTCCTGACGGAGAACATCTTTTAATGAAAGTAGCAAAGCGTTTGACTCCAAGCTTCTTTCATGCCGCAGTATATAATGGATGTTTCTTTTCCTCTAGATGCAGGTACATTCCAAATACAGTTCTATGAAGAATTTTAATGGTATCATGGGTGGCGAACCAAGTTTCATCTAAATAATATATATATATATATATATATATATATATATATATATATATATATATATATATATATATATATATATATATATATATATATATATATATATATATATTCGAGGGTTTTCTGGAAATGTGGGGCAATGACAATTCTTTTCAAAATCCCTCGTTGAGGAAGATTCCCATTCCAAACTCCAAATAGATTCAAAATTATGGGAAATCATAAATTAGTGACCAATTTACATATCCCCCTCTTATTGGGGTAGCACTACCGGCTCAAAAAGAAATCGGTCACACAAAAGAAAACCTGCCACAACCCCAAGCTTCAAAAGCTAGCGCACAAAATGCCGGACGATTCAGACAACCAGTTTTATTAAAAGGCTAAACGGGCCCAAAAAAATTAGAGGGAAAACGCCATTCTTGCCAACCTAGTCGACGGTACGCCGCCAGTAGAACGAACAACCGAACTATATCTGTGGTGATGGCCGTATGGCCCGCGCCAAAGAATCGAGGTTGCGTCAACGAAATCGAACTACCCGAACGCTATCTATGGTGGCGACCGGACAGCCAGTCACAGAAAATCGAGGAAGAATGGGTTAAGAAACAAAACAATGTTTACTAGGCTCGCCAAGGAATACCGAAGCAATGAAAAGCAAATGTGGTCCCTAGTCTCATAGGGTGATAGATGGTAATGGTTATGACTCTTTCTAATGCGCAACTAATACTCTGTTTTTTGCATTACTATCTCTCAGTAAACCGGTGTCAGTTAAGAGAAAACCAAGCGAACAAGGGGCCACGCACACAACCGTTGCAATATAAAATATTTATGGTTCGGCAACACAATCGGCCGGGGAGTACAAGTCCGAAACTAAAGAAACCGAGTCTACAAAAGAACGTGTGTTCAAATCGCAAAATCGATATGAACCTAATAAATAAGAATTTTAATTGTTAAGAAGCACTCGCCAAACAGCAAAAGGTGAAGGAAATGGACAGTACAATTATTTCTACAAGGTACTAACAAAATAAACCCGTTACTTCGCAAATGTGCCAGCACTTGTACTTTAAAAATGCTAAATTTTACCATTGAAATAAGAAACCGTCACAATATATATATATATATATATATATATATATATATATATATATATATATATATATATATATATATATATATATATATATACATATATATATATATATATATATATATATATATATATATATATATATATATATATATATATATATATATATATATATATATATATATATATATATATATATATATTCTCACGTATTGATTCACGGATGGAAAAATATGATGACACTATATTCCGGGATATCATCCGTTCGCTCGTTGAACTCCGACTGGAATCCTGCAGACGTTTCGCCAAAATCTCACTTGGCATCTTCAATGCTCGCGCTCCGAAAACACTTCGAACACTTGGCATGTCCTGACGGAGAACATCTTTTAATGAAAGTAGCAAAGCGTTTGACTCCAAGCTTCTTTCATGCCGCAGTATATAATGGATGTTTCTTTTCCTCTAGATGCAGGTACATTCCAAATACAGTTCTATGAAGAATTTTAATGGTATCATGGGTGGCGAACCAAGTTTCATCTAAATAATATATATATATATATATATATATATATATATATATATATATATATATATATATATATATATATATATATATATATATATATATATATATATATATATATAGATAGATAGATAGATAGTATTGTAAGCATATTTTGGTGTTTGCATCACTCCTGTAACTCGGACAGCTCTCCTTTCCATGAGGAGAATGACCCCAGATAGCATATCTGTGCAAGGAGGCAGGCACCCTGTCCATAGTTCTAGCTAGCTCTTTCAACAAATAGACGTTTGAAATTTTCATCCTGATATAATTGATTGAACGTTAATGTTCAATCTAGCAAAATTTTGTTTATTTCAGGATTGTTAAACTCATAGGATCTTAAAATAAATATGACTTTCTCTATTTTATCAGTATTCAAGTTTAACCGGTTCTTTAACAAACATTTTTCTTGTGTAAGTCAAAATTGTTGAAAAGCATTTCAGAATTCTGACAGTGCCCCTCATATGAACCAATCTTCGAAAGTTTGCCTTATTAGGCTAAAACCTATATTTTATGTTTGGTGGCCTTTCAGAAGTTTCATAAGGAGGAACTATTACATACCGAAAATTTACACAAACATTGTTTTATGAAAAACGCGAAAATATACATCTAAACCGAGACAGGAATAATCCAGAAAAAATGTAAAGGAAATGAAAGTTTATTCTAAAAACTACAAAAGTTGATTCAAATTCGGGCGGAACTACCAGCACAGCAGGGAAATCAATGTCAAGCAATGAAAGTATCTTGAGTATTCGTTGAGCGATTCTGCATACATAATGAGGTATTATTCCTCTACACTTTTCTGTAGTAGTCTTTAAAGTTTAATATTTGGATGGTTTTTCGTCTCTTCGAAAAGATTAACTTGCAAGAAATATTTATTAAATATTACAACAACTCAATTTTTCTTATATATTTTTAAAAGCTTTAGACAAAGGTTCCGCAACTTTATTTATTGTCATTTGGTATTTACAGATTCATTTTTCTGTATATTTTAGTTATGACGTGCATCAGAAATGTCAACAAAAAATATTTTTAATGTAGGGTACACTTGTTCCCCGTATGGTATGCCAAGATACTCATTTTGATTAGTCACGGTCATGCGCAATACAGTAAATATCAGCTGGTGACATTTTTGATTTTTGAAATCATAACGCTAGCGTGAAATGTTACACAATGTCTGCCTCCAAATAAGTTAACCGATTTAGAGTTAGAATAATTACTGAATGACGATCTCGATGATGCTGACATAGAACTCTGTGATAGTGAAGAAGATAGTGATGATGTTTCGGAAATGATAGATGCTGAAGATGATATAAGAGTAGGAATAAATAACGGTGGTGCTCTCATTAGTGTTTGAAGATGTGATTATAGAAGAAGAAAATGACAGTGGTGCTGTGAGCAGTATAATAGAGACTGACGATAGTGAAGAAATCTTAGAAGAAGGCAGGTTATTTTATCGAACCAAACATAACACAAAATGGTATAAAATACCACTTAGACAAAAACGAGGAACAGTTGCAAATATAATTAGGAAAAAGCTTGGACTAAATCAACACAATATCCATATCGCTTCAAAACTTGATTCATTCAGACTGTTTCTGACAGACGAAATTATAGAAATAATAGTCCGGCATACTAATGATAAGGCAGAACAGGTAAAGTTATCGAATTATATATGGAGATATTCACTAATATTACCTATCCCTGTCCAATTTTTCACACTTTCAAATTTTGGAATGAAAAACACCCAGATCAAACACAACCTCTATAACGCATAATAAAACCAACAGATGCTGTTGAAATAAATGTCAATGTTTGGTTTTCGGAAACAACATACAATTGTGTCCTACATGCATAGCAAGAATAAGGCTGTCCTTATGTTGTCTATGGAGCATCTTGATGACTCTGTTGCTGGAGAAAATACGAAGTACAAGCCTGACATAATACTGTAGGCACTACCGATAAAATGGTAAACGAATTTTCAGCTCGTCGAATTAGTAATAGATGGCTGATGGCAATTTTTGGACAGCTATTAGACGTTGCGGCATTAAATGCATTTATTTTATGGAATGCAAAATTTCCAGACGAAAAATCAAAAAGCAAAGTCAGTAGAAGAAAATTTCTTTTGGACTTAGGAGAGTCATTGATTAGGCAAAATGTCATAAGAAGATTTAAAACAGAACCAAGATGCCCCAACAGTGTGAAATCATATGTGCTATAAATGTTTCCAGAATTGGAAAAGCACCATGAAATTCATTACGAAGAACCTGAACGACCTGTTTCTGGACGATGTTATTTGTGCAATAAAAAGAAAGATCCCAAGTAAAGGCAAGAATGTTGCGTTTGCAAACAATTTACATGCACTGACCGTGGTGTAAAACAGATAACTTGCAGAGTATGTATGGAAAGTAGAGGAGTTCGTCTAACTTTTTTTTAACATTTTTGAGAATTGTTTATTTTGTTCCACTTTTTCAATAAATGTAATATGCATTATACATATTTTATTTACATTAACTATTTAATTTTGTCGTTGCAGTGTATATCTACGAGAATTTTAGCATAAAATATCACAAAGTGTTCAAATTAGAGTGGGGTTCAATTGTACCCCACATGATGTTCTGCGTAAATTTTTGACCGCGGTACGACGAAGGTTAATATAGTGACACTAAATCAAACTAATTAAATATATGTTTATCCATTTGAATTTGTCAGAGTATCCCTCGAGAGTCTCTTGTGATATCAAAAAGTTGAGATAGATGCCGCTAAGTATAATTCATTGGCTTGAACAAAAAATTAAATTTTGTCTGAATTACCCATTTTTTGCAAAATCATCCTGTTGCACAGTTATAAATGTGTATTTAAAATGGGTCTCCAAGGTACTCTTTAGGGGACAGGAAATTTGAGATGCACCGACCATTAAGGCAGATTTATTCAATAAACGCTACTATTCACGATTTTTTCATTTTGTTCTTATTGATGCAAAATGTTTGATAATCTCCAATACACAACCTGCATATGTTCATCAGTAACCCGCGACAAAAGTGCCGGAAATGTCCGAAGTGGCTGGCGATCGTGGGTGAGTGACGTTTTCTGCACCCTTGCTTAGGCCTGGGTATTTTAGAGTATAAAATGGGAACAAATCTGGTCTTATATCTTAATAAAGTTTTTCTATTCCCTATTCTAGAATATCTAATTATGCACCGACTAAGTATGCGAAAAATGACACTTTAAGACGTCAGCTTCGTTGCCCACGATAGTGAGGCACTATGGATATTTTCAATACTTTAGTCACTAGTTCGAGAGCGCTTAGATGTTAAACGTGGATAAACGTGGTCAAACATCTTCAGGCACTCTGATTTTCGCTGGTGCCAAACGATATTGGTGACTAAAATGGTAAATGGTAATTGTAATTTTTTGACTTTAGTATTTCTTGTTCTAGAGATTGTTCATCTGACCCAAAAAATAAGCATGCTATTTGGAAGACAATTCAATTCAAGTCAGTTTGAAAATTTGAAAACAAAAGCTCCTGTGAATTAAGATCATTATATTTATTTGTTCTACTGTTGTATTCTTTCTAGTCGTTCCAATTTATTGACTTTGTCCTTGTGAATAGCTTGCAAAAATAACAGAACACACGGCCTATGTGTGGTAAGCTGATCAGCTGATCTGATGATTACAGGAATTATCAAAATCGAACCATAAACAAAGATTTTACAAGGGTGCACAGTTCTTAAGTGAGAGACACCGTATATTATTATTTTTACACTTTACTAATTATTATAATATTATATTCTTCGCAAATATTCTAAATTCTAAATGAGGTGCCGTAATATCAATTTCTAATTGAAATGTTTAAACATTATAATGAAGACTGTATTATAGGAACGACAATGAGGAATGAATTTTTTAAAATGGACAAAAAAAAAACAAAAAATATTCGATAATCTTGACATTCATACGCACAACGAGAGTCGTTGTTCCTTCAAATTAAGGACAAAACTATTGTAGTAACTTCTGCTAACAAAGCGTCAAGAGGGGGGAAACTTTCCGTTTTGTCGGATATGATTACAACGTCATCAACGTCGTCGTTAATAACGTTGTAAAACAGCCCTGCGCGAACGACGACGAAATTCTCATAAAAAAATCAAAGCTCACTACAAAGCTTCGTGACAATAAAACCCATTGACTCTGGCATAAAAATAGGCTATTCCAGAAACCGGCATGCAAAGTTTGAAGAACGGTCGAAGATGTCATCAGGATAAGGCACGAAAAAGGTTCAAGGACGAAGGAATCGTAAACTAACGAGGACACAATTGTTCATTTTATCGTGGCTTTACTGAATAGAGCGTTTTAAGAGGGCCGAAGGGAAAAAGAACACACACGTTTTCCGTTTCTTTTCATATGTGCTTATTAGCGGCGAATTGGTTTTTTAACGTAAGGAATTATCACTGCACATGTTTCGAATTAAAATCGTAAAGGGTGCCTTAATTAATTAAGCTTGGATTTACTCCTTGTGTAAGTAAAAAATCAATTTTGTTACAAGGAAACTCCAGTATTGGCTTTGCATTGTTGTTTATATGGAAATTTATTGTTTCCGAAATAATTGATAATTTAACATTTTTCGGTTGTAATAATGCGGGTGTGAGTCTTGTTATTAGTATTTTATAATTTAATTTTTGTACTTCATGTTTGCTCATCACGTATCAATTTACATCCAAAATACCCACTTAATATATGACAAAGAACCGTTTAAAATTAAGTAATTGAGGTTCCCTTATACGAAAAATTATAAACAAAAAAATCAATATTTGTCGGAAACAAGAAACAGGATCCATGTCTAAGTTAAGGTTTTCTAACGAAGGATCTCGTTTTTAAAAATCACTTTTTTTTTTTACAAATAGAACTACGAGGTTTTATTTAACCCGTTATAAGGAGAACTAAACGCAAAGTACAAAGTTGTTATATATATAAAGTTTTTATGCAAGCGTCGCGTCGCAGATACTGGGAATACTGAAGCTAGCATTTCATCAGCATATTCTATCACATAATTCCTCCCTCCGAAGTGGAAAACAACAGGGACGAAGGGTTGTTTTCGGAAGACTGGTCGTTCTTGGTTTTCTTGGAATCTTGCAGCAAATGGCTCTTGTAGATTTTCCATGCTATAACTATTAACAAGATTAAAATAAACATCATTCCTGTTGAAGAGGCGAGACTCCAAGTGACTGGATGAATTTCATAACCAATGTCGGGGATCGATGATTTCGCAGCTTCTCGTAGTTTTTTGATCGTATTGAGATCAATCGATTGTAGTTGGAGTGGCTGGTACTTTACATCGTGATGTTCCATATTTTCAATTTTAATGGGTGGCAGTGAGAATGGGTTTGCTTTAAAAATTTCTTCTTTATTCTAAAGCTCAGTATTTTGGGTACTTATACCACAATTATATGGAACATTGATTAGGCAGGCTTCTTCAATAAAAGCTATTTCTTTGTTTTGACAATTCATTTGTAATTTAAGTTTCTGTTCCGATGGTATTATCAAAACAAATCTACAAGTGATTGGTCGTATTATATGCGTTGAAACATTTACATTGGCTACGTGGCAATTTTTGTTTTCGGCATATTTAATGAGGGTTGTCACACAATCACCGATGGGCTGGGTAAGTTGATTTTCGCAAACGTAGGTGTCTTCAATGATTGGGCAGATTGATTCTTGATATTGTTGCATGTCAGTGCCCAATATTAGGTAGGGTGAATTAGGTATAATTAAGGAGTGATTCACAGGTACTGGGAACAGGTGGAATATTTCAAAAATATCTTTAAGAAAAATCGGAATATGGACGGCAAAAATTATTTTATCTTTTGTAAATTTAACTTGTAAGTTTGCTAACTGATAATAATTATTTTGATTTTCAAAAATAAGAATTTGATTATCACCATAAAGAACAGTCAATTTGAAAATTATTTGTTCTAATTCAGCCGCCGATATTACTACAGGATGTAATGTGTTTAATTTCGCAAATGTAATGGCATTTTCTAAATTATCCAAAAAAGTTATAAAACTTTGGCAATTTAGAATAATTTGCATTAGTGTATTTTGAGCCTTAATGAAAGTAGTTATGTCAGTAATAGTTTTATTTAAATTATATTCAAAAATGTCTATATGTTTTTTAATAGCTTCTTGATTTTTCTGTAGAAGTGTTATAGTATCATTATAGTTGTCAATCAGCTGTTGAATCAACGAGGTTTGCTTTTTTAGTTAGATGTCAGATGAATGTTTACTACGCACAAGTTCTGTGATAATTTTATCGTATTTTTGTCCATCCTCTGAATCGAGAGTGCCAAAAAGCCATTTCGATAATTTACCTACAACATTTATTAAACCTCTTTTTGTACGGTTATTAGGTTTTATGTTACCAAGTTTAAATTTTACTTGAGTAATTAAATATCGAACATTATTAAGTAAATTATTTCCATTAATATAGTGTACATTCTGATAATTATGTTTATTTGTATAGTTTAATGATTTTGAGATTACAGCGTAAGCGTATTCTAAATTACGTAATTGATTAAAAAGTTGAGATGTTTCTACAAAATGCAAAAATGTATGTTGATGTTGAATTATTCGAGCATTTCCTAAGCGGAAGGGGAGAAGTGGTGTTTTAATTGGGATAACTTCAATATCATTATTCGCTATCACTAATAACAGCGTAGCTGCAAGAAGGAACAGCGTTGTCGGGTTCATTAACCTGCGAAGAAGAAAAAGCTTTAGGTTTTTGGATCTGAGATTTATGAATTATTTTTTTATTTTTTGTAATAATTTTATTCCCAATATCTTGATCTATAATAACAGGTTTTCTTCGGGGTTTGTCCTTACTACGTTTTGCTGTTTTGTCAGTAACGTAAACCTTTGTATTTTGTTTCATTTCAGGTGCATTTTCTCGTTTTTCGTTTTGTTTTTCATTTAAACGTATTTTTGTTTCTAACGATGTTTCGTAAATTTGTTGTTTTTAGTCTTTCACGTCTATCTGCGATATAATTATTTACAATGATTTCATCCGTTAAATCAAAGGGATCTAAACCGTTTACTTTTCCATTAATAACGTCAAAAGGTTTTTGTTTTGTTACGCTATGCATTGATGAATTATAACCTATAATTGCGTATTTTATTAAATTTTTAGGGGCTTCTTTAGGTTCTTTTAATTTTAGTACCCTATATAGTTCAACAAGAGTCGAGTGAAATCTCTCTATTGGACTATTACTATTAGAATTGCCCGGAGTTGTAAAATGAATTGCAATTTTATGCAATTTACAGAAATCTAAAAGCAAAGACGTTTTAAATTCCGTACCATTATCACACGTTATTTGTTGAGGTAGGCCGTGATGACTTATAAAGGTCGCTAAACCGTCTAAGATAGCAATTGCTGTGCAAGCGGGTTCTAACGGATAAGCTTGGGCGTACCGTGAAAATACGTCTATAATTGTAAGAAATTTTACGTTACATATTTGAAAAGTATCCATATGGATGGATTCTAATGGTTCAGAAGGGGTCGGTGTCAACATAAACTTTAATTTTGGCGGATGTCTATCATATTTTGTTTGTTGGCACGTGTCACAATTATTAATATATTCAGTTAGGTCAGTTTTCATATTTGGCCAATAATAGAGCCTTTTTAATGCTATTAGGCTTTCATTAATTCCACGATGACAGGTTTTTTCATGATGATATGCAATTAGGTCTTTTTGTTTTGTCCTGTCAGTGATGTCAGTTAAAAGAGTTTTCGATATTACCAATTTATAAGCATGGTTTTTAAATGAATTTGGTAACAAAACAGATAGTTCTCGATTTAAATCTATTTCGGTGTTTTGTACATAAAGGCAGTACATTTTTGTTGGATCCAAATAATCTAAAAAGAATGTAATTATTTCATTTTGATAGTTTTGACTTAAATAAACAGAAAATCTAGATTTATTTTGGAATGGGTAACTCCTAATCACGTGATAACGACCGTTTGTTTTTTGGTTAAATATTATTTGATTAGAGTAAGTATTTAAAATATTTTCGGTAATTGGTATATTTAATATTGGATCTTCCGCTGCTGAGTGTACTGTCTCACCAGTATTAGGAATATTTGGCGGTTTAAGTTGAATGTCCGAGATGACATTAATTTTTGGCGTGTTTACATTTTCTAGAGGGTTAAACACGTCTTCAGTTTGTTCCAATTGTTCAAGGCTTATATTTTGATCTTCTTCATGTATGTATTTATCGATATCTTCATTAATATCTCCAGGATTTCCTAAAAGTGACTCTTTATCTATCATATTTAGTTCGATGCGTGATAGGGCATCAGCGTTAGTGTTCAGTTTGCCCTTCTTATAATGAACTGTGTAATCAAACTCTTCCAGTTTTAGTCGCCATCTTAGCAATCTGGAATTTGGTTCTTTCATATTAAACAGGTATTGTAGAGGTTTGTGATCGGTAACTATCACAAATTTTCGGCCAAATAAATATGGTCGGAAATATTTTGTTGACCACACGATTGCTAATAATTCTTTCTCTATGGTTGAGTAATTGCTTTCAGCCGGGTTCAATGTCCTAGAGGCAAAGGCTATGGGAAGATCACTACCAATTTTTCCTTGGCTGAGAACTGCTCCTATAGAAACATTAGAGGCGTCCGTTGTCAATATAAAAGGTTTTTCGAAATCTGGATATTGTAGTATTGGATCAATGCACAAGATATTTTTACAAAGATCGAATGCTTCTAGAAATTCTGGCGTGTGTTTGATGGTCGCTCCTTTCTTTAGGCAATTTGTGAATGGCTTGGTGAGTTTTGCAAATCCGTTAATAAATCTTCTATAGTATCCTAGAAGGCCTAGAAAGGATTTTATATCTTTTGCTGTTTTCGGAACAGGAAATTTCTGGATTGCAATAATTTTCTTGGGATTCGGTTTAATTCCGTTTTTTGTTATTATGAATTTTTAGTCTAGCTTGTCGCAGTTTTTGGAAAACAAGTTTAAGATGTTTGATGTGTTCTTCTAGGGATGACGAAAATACTATGATATCGTCCATGTATACTAGACAAACCTTTCCCTGTACATCACGCAAAACATTATCCATGACGCGCTGGAATGTCGCGGGGGCGTTTTTCAATCCAAAAGGCATTCTAACAAACTCAAAATGACCATTCTCGACACTAAAAGCTGTTTTTTCAATTGATTCCGGATCCATTTCGATCTGATGAAAACCAGATGAAAGATCGATAGTTGAAAAATAATTACACCTTCCCAATTTATCGAGTATATCATTTATATTAGGCAATGGATAGCGGTCGTCTATCGTTTTCTCATTTACCTTACGAAAGTCACAAACAATCCTCCATTTTTGCTTGCCGCTGGCGTCAGGTTTCTTCGAGACTACCCAAATGGGGCTGCTCCAAGGGCTTTGGCTATGTCTAATGATGCCGTCGTCTAACATTTTGTTAATTTGCCGTTGAACTTCCTCTTTATGGATAAAGGGGTATCTATATGATTTAGTGTATACAGGCAATTCATCCTTTGTTCTTATACAATGTTTGATTTTATTGGTGAATGTTAACTTTTTGTTTACATGATGGAAAATATCGTTATATTCTTTACAAAGCCTTATTATAGCAGATTTTTCTTCTAAATTTAAATGTTCGCAACGAATTATTTTGGAAATGTCGCATTTACTAAATTGTTCTTTATGTTTTGGTAAGATGTGTTCTAAATTAAAAAGTTCAAAATTTTCTTTATGAAAGTCCGGAAAAGATAAAACTTTTAGAGGTTGTGGGAAATTTAACGTTATATTTTTCTCAGTGTAATTAAAAACTTCTGTTTGCGCAAAACCGTTTTTTGCAGTAGTAAGTGTTTCTGGAAAATAGAGACCTTCAATGACTTGCTCGGGAATAATAACATCATTGTTTTGTGTTACTGGAATTCTTACGTTAACAATTTCGTGTGCATTCACAGTAATACAATATATTTCGTTTTGTGGTTGTCTAAATAAAATTGGTATATTAGTTGTATTATTCCTTAATTGTTTATTGACAAGATCGATAGAAAAATTAAAACGTTTTAGGTCGTTTAATCCTATTATACCGTCAAAGAATTTATGAAAGTCAAAAAGAATAAAAGATAGGTTGGTATTAGCCTTTAATTCTGGGAAAGCCGGAATATCTGCTTTAAATAGAGTTTCCTTTTCACCAGTTCCTGTTTTAATAATAGTTGGGGAATGATATATTTTTTCATAATAAAATTTTTCTGCAATGGAAGGTCGAAGAATCGAGTGAAAACAACCAGTATAAATTAAAAGTTTAATTGCCGGTTCTTTAATCTGGATGTACGGTAAAGTAAACTATTATTAATTTCGGTATACATTTCTAATGTCATTTCGTTGAGTCGCATTGGCTCGTTATTGTAAAATTTTGAGAGATTTGATTTTCAATTTCAGGGTGTTCGTCAAAATTTTGAGTGTCATTAAAGTATTCAGTTTGATTTGAAAATTCAATTTCAGAGTATTCGTCTTGGTGAATATTTTCATTTTGAAATACCGCAGATGTTTCATCTGTTTGTACCGCGTTACTTTCGTCGATTTGGTATAATTCTTGCGAAATAAAATTTCTAGGGCCAGTAGGTTTGAAATGGTTAATTTGATTATTTTGGCGTGGTATGGTATAGTTTGTTCTTATTGACATAGGTTCGGGTTTATTGTTAGGTACCTGACCTGTCGGTTTAAATACGTTTTTAGGTGGGCCAAAAACTTGCCTATTTGTAGGAAAATTTCTTGGAACTTCGCGTGGTTGAGGCATATTAATTGGACCTCTGGGAAAACTATTAGTCTGGGGAGTAAACTGATTTTGATCATGCCTAATTCTAAAATTTTGATTATGGTGATTATTGTTTTGAAAATAATTTGTAGGGCGAATCGGTTGTACATAATTAAAATTTTGGTTACTAAAATAATTTGGATTTTTTGAAAATTGTTTAACGGGTTCGATAGGAGTATTAGGCAAAACTTTTGATTGAATTGGAGTTCTGAAGATATTTTGTGTATATTGAAAATTTTCCTCTTCAACAATTTGGGTCATAGCTATTTCTATAC
Organism: Cylas formicarius; assembly: GCF_029955315.1. Lineage (NCBI taxonomy): Eukaryota > Metazoa > Arthropoda > Insecta > Coleoptera > Brentidae > Cylas > Cylas formicarius. The sequence goes on along the minus strand of NW_026844334.1, from coordinate 29,635,686 downwards.
AGCTCGGATTTTTAAGTCTTATAATACTTTGTAATTGTCCTGGTAATCCTCTAATAAATCTCCTTAAACAAATTTGATCGTATTGACGTAAATGAATTACTTTGCTTGCATTATCCATGGTATCGGCAGGAAATGCATTAATTTTTTGAGCAAGGATACTTCTTAAAACTTGTAATCTTTTCCCAAAATCTAAAGGATGTTCATTTTTAAAGGGGGTGGCCATAAACAAATCCTGTTCTAAACATTCTAAGTTTCGTCTATCGCCAAAACAATTTAACAAAGCTACTTTAATACTGTCCCACGTTACTAACTCCATTCTACAGCCTACTAGAATTTGTACGCGATCAACAAGTTTCATTCTTGCAGTCCTTAACAAATATTGTTTTAAAATTTCATCGTTTCCTTGGCCATATGTATCAAAAAGGAAATCTCCAGCTGATAGAAAACTATTTAAAGTATTGGAATCACCATTATATGGCAGAATACTATCTATAAACATTTTTAACAAAGTGTAATTTACACCTGAATTCGACGATTGATTAGAATTCATTTTCAAATTGATCTGACTATTCTCTGCTTTCTTTTCCACTAAATTTAACGAAGTAAAAAACGCACTTAAATTGTCGACGCCTTTATCTTCGTTCATAAATTTAATTGATTTTGAAATTTCTTAAAATTGAACTTAAAACTAAGAATCCTTAAAATTATTTCCACCGTCCTAACCAGGGAAGATGAAAGGAGAACAATAGGAATTTTGGGCACTAACCTTGATTTCTCTTAGTCGTCAGCCTATTCTTCCTATTGGAATTTTCCTTGCGTAGCACTGCTTGCGGGGGTGATTTCTTGCCTTCCTTGCCCTCAGTCGAACTCAATCACGTTGGGTTTGTCAGACAGTCTATCACTGGTTCGTTTTGGAGTCTAAGGGTTGAAACCCACGTTTCGCGATCAAATCGTCCCGATGACGTGGCTTTGACCGAAAACTACCCCAAATCCTACCGACTGCGCCAGTTAAGGTTTTCTAACGAAGGATCTCGTTTTTAAAAAACAATTTTTTTTTACAAATAGAACTACGAGGTTTTATTTAACCCGTTACAAGGAGAACTAAACGCAAAGTACAAAGTTGTTATATATATAAAGTTTTTATGCAAGCGTCGCGTCGCAGATACTGGGAATACTGAAGCTAGCATTTCATCAGCATATTCTATCACATAATTTCTATAATCGACAATATTTTTACCAATATTGACTTGACTTTCTTTCAGTCAAAAATTATTCCCTGTGATTTTTCTGATCATTTTATGCAAATGCTATCTATACCTTTTTGCAACTTTCCTCCATTTTTTTTCTACAAACGTTGTTTTAAAAGTGAAAGTAACACAAATGAATTTCAGGTTGAAGTATCTACTGTGGACTGGCAGTTTTTGTTTGACGGTGGTACAGCAGTACTTATTATATAAAAAATTTCAGGAATTGTTTGACTCGTATTTTCCATATCACAGGACCAACAGAGCCAAAAATGGTGGCTTTCCGTTGAAATTGGGGAACGGGGTTAGAATTATAAAAAAGTACCTTGAAAAACAACCTAAGAATGCTAAAAAAAGGTTTTGCAATAAATTTATTACAAGCTCTGTCAACAAATTTCAAACGACGTGGACGATTATAAAAAATGAAAGTATCCTGTTACTTCCTATTACTAAAGTTTCCAGATTACCTCATTGATGATGAAGGTATAAGGTAAGGTATGTCGATTTACACGCGAACTCAGAAAAATTTAGCGACTTTTTTGTGGATCCCGTTAGAGAAATAATAAATAATATAAAAACAAACCACACAAACCACTAATAAAAAATTTACAAGTAGAAGTTAACATCTTTCTCACAAAAAAAGATTCACCTGGGTACGATGAAATACCCTGTTCATTAATAAAACGTGTTACAGATTTTTTAGTTGAACCTCTTACTTTTTGATTGATCTGTCGTTTTTAGAGGGTGTATTTCACTTAGCCTTAAAATACAAAAAAAAATATATAAAAAAAAAATATATTGTTTTGCCTATACACAAGAAGAACAATACCCATTTAATTTCTAATTACCGTGGAATATCACTTCTATCGGTTTTTTCCAAAATATTCGAAAAGTGTTTTTACGTGCGGCTCGATGAATTTCTAAAGAAGGAGCATTTTTTCTCGAATTCTCAGTGTGGTTTTCGCAATGGATTATTTACTCAAGACTGTTTAGTTTCCTTATATAATCAAATAGTCTCGAACCTGGATCAGAATAATAAAACCTTATATATGTTCAAGCGAGCTTTTGATGTGCTTGATATTAATTTGTTGTTGAATAAGTTAAATAATTGCAGTATACGGGGGAATAATTACTCCTGGATTGAATCGTTTTTGAAGGGTCCTGACCAAAGAGTTATGCTTAGAAGTGATACTTCTGTGATTAGATCCTCATCTAAAGAACTCACCAGCGGTGTCCCACAGGGAAGCATACTGTGACCTTTATTATTTATAATATTTATTAATGATTTTATCTGATTCTTTCCCAGACAATTATGTTTCCTTATATGCAGATGATACGGCTGTGGCAGTGTCGTCTAGGAGTCTGGAAGATCTCACGTTCTTGGCCACTAGGGCAGTAAGTGGTATGACTCGATATTGTGAGAGTAACGGTATTTGTTTGAACGGGACAAAGATGATGATGTTAGAACGCAGCATAAATCGATTAATCAGACTAACGTTGTCAAGTATTTGGGTTTATTCATAGACGGGAATTTGTCCTGGACAGGCCAAATTGACTACCTATTAAACAAAATGGCTATGCATAATTTTGAGTGTGGATCTTCAGCTTTTACTATTGTATTATTTCGGATATGTTCAATCTTGCTTATTTTACGCTATTATGAGCTGGGGAAACTCCTCCAGAGCTAGTGAAGTTTTTGTCCAACAAAAACGTATTGTTCGAACAATGTTGGGGAAGTCTCGTGGTCACTCTTGTAGAACCCTGTTCCAAAAAATATTTTAACAAAATAAATAAGAAGTAAAAGTTCAGATAATCACGAAATTATATATTTTGACATGACAATTGTTTCGACAACACATATATGTGTTGACAAAACTTTTCGTTCTTATTTATTTTGATAAATGGATTTTCATCAAGTAAAAGCCACCTCAGTTCAAATATTTTAACGTTTCCCTCTATCTTTATATTAATAAGCATAATTTACATAAAGAGTAATCTATCTAATATAATATTATTGCATGACAAGAATTGATGGAGATTACAATGTTTTTTATTCTATCGATAAATACTTTGATTGTAGTAATGCTGATCTCTCAGTGTGGTATAATTTATGTGTTAGTACGTATCTGTTTTTAAAGTTTGCATTTTAATGTTCTCATGTATTTTTTTGTACTTGCTGACATTATCCGATACTTGTGTTAAAAGTCAATGGAAACAAACAATATTATTATTATTATTATTATTATTATATACTTAGATATAGATTTACCGGCTGATCTAAATTAATGGTTCATCGTTGGTTATGAGTAGAGACACAAAAACGGTTAAATTAGTATACTAGTAACATTTTTTCCACTGATTAACATGGTGAACACAGAAAAACAATTCTATGTAGAGAGAGAGAGAGAGAGAGAGAGTTTAGGAAAAAAATGAGGAAAATGGCCTTTTATGTTTTTTACTCTACGTTCGTAAATCACCAACAGAACAAAAAAGGTTATATGAAATATTATGCTAAAATTATCAGCATATATCTCTTTTAGATGAGATGGCTATGATGGTTGCATAATAAAGTTCCATTTTCCTTTTACCTGCATAATGCTATAGACAAAAGAATTATTATTATTATAACATCTAAGTAAGTCGTCACAAAGAGAGATAATCGGTGTTTTTTCAATGGATTTGTTCCAGTACTCGTGCATATTCACCATCCATGCAATTCATAATAAGTTCTTTCTGGTTAGCATTGATTTTGACCAAATTTGATTTGTTAAAATTGCTTTTATTTCGAAACTCTTCATATCGATATATCATTTGAAGTGGTTTTTAACCTTCTTTCAGGTTTATATACTTCGGCAGCGTATTACAGTTACATTAATATGCTAAATACGACTACCAAAAGACTCTATTAATTAAATTGCGAAATACTTACCAAACGAATCGATAATTAATTGATAACTCAATAAAAAAAAAATCCGTCTTTTTTCGATGCGAGACGCCAATGTTTTTTGACCCAACAACATCGAAGAAAGTAGGATCGTGAGAGTCGCGGGTCAAGTCAACTCCGCGGCCCCATTACGAACTCCAAGTTGCAACTCCAAACGGAATATTCAAAGCACGAACTTTCGAATTAGCTGTCGCCATGTCGTATCTGACTGGAATTCATCATTTCCTTCCACCTACTACTTCGTTTCGCCACCGTTAGGGGAACGGCAAATATTGTCAACTTTTTGATCATATACGTGAAACATAATATAAAACACTAGTATATGAGTCGTGTTTTAGTTTCGCTTGCAGTGTCGAAGGATGTACGTGCTTAAAATTTTCACGGGGTAAATTACCGCCGGTTTCTTATGAAGTCTCCTCGACGTAGTTTTTTACTTAAGCTTTTTATTTTGATGCGATAATATAAAAATGCTAACAAAGAGAATGATTTATACCTATAGTCGGTACGATTTGTGATGGCTTAGTCGGCGATAAAATAGCAGACAGAATAAAATAGATTGTTCATCTTATGCTTCAACAGATGTTGTTACGATTTAAATGACTATCTGATCAATGGAAGACAGTTGTATTAACGATCATGAATTATCATTTGGGAGTAACAGATTGATTCATGTATTTGATCAGTGTGTTCCTTAATTATTTACATATGTTTAAGTAAGCGAATCTACATGAAAAAATTATTAAAATTTGCTAAATAAACTATTGTGCGTGTATGTCAAGAAAAATATATCACATCGTACAAAATATAATTTTTCAAAAGTAGATATACAAGTAAACCATATTTAGTTTGTATTAACGATGAAACATCAGCAGAGTCAAAATTGGAACTGATACTACCAGAAAATGTTCCTTCGTCTACATTAATAAGTGGTGGTACCATTATATCAAGTGTATTCTGTTTTCCCCGGTATTCTTTTATTATATTTTTATGGTAACTATCTAAAGAGCTGCCTTCCAAACAGATACCACTGCAATCGTGTCTCGCGGCACTGACAATGTTTTCATTTAAGCAACAAATGCGGTAAGCAGCATTTGACTCACGAGTGTATTTAACACGAGCGAAGCGCAGCGGAGCGAGTTTTTAATAAACGAGTGAGTTAAAAAGTTTACCGAAAGTGTTGCATAGTATACTTTTTCTACGACCCTTAGTTTTGGTTAGAAGAATCAGATACTATGGATAATTCCTAAACCTTTTGATGCTTTATTTTGCTCTGCAAGAATATTTTCAACCACCAGTAATACGGTTTCATTCAGGGTAGATCTACAGTAACATAATTGTGACCTAGCTTCAATATCTGAGCGATGGGTGATAATTTTGGTCAAGTATACTGTATCTGTATTGGTTGTATGCAGTTAGTACGTATAAATAAATATAATTTCAGTTGGATCTGTAGCACACAATACATTGGAGAAACCAGATTAAAAAACCGCAGCATATCAGACTCAATACCGCACGAAGAAAAAAAAATTTGTGAATAGAAGTGTTTATTTTCCTCAGCTCTCCTGGGATCAAAATCTTTTCAACCTATTTATTACTGATATTGCAGACGTAATTTTGCAGTGAAAATTCCATGTCTGTTGAGTGGTATAATGATGATGAACTCTCCGAAATGGGCGAGTTAGATAATGCCATTGATAAGTTTTACTCGCTCAGTGAATGTGGTTCGGTATCAATAATAATAACACTGTAATCGATTAAAGACAGAAATAAAGCAAACTGCTGATCGAGAATTTGGCTTTGATGTTTTGAATCTAAAGAGGTGGTACTTCCTTGCTGCAGCTTGTTGAATTTTATTCGGCGGACAAATAAAAGGTTCTTCGTTGTCTAGACTCATTTATGGGTTTTTTAAATTCTATACCTGAGGTAATCAAAAATTTCAATTGGAAACTGTAAATTATAAGTCTCCGAAAGCATTCGAAAAATGAGTAGAAAAAATTTACACAATAAATAAGAATTAAAAGTTCAGATTTTCACGAAATCATAGATGACACATTGTTTCGACAACACCGTGTCTTCATCAAATGCAATATTTACAAACTAAAGTATATTCATGGATACAAGAAATTGACCAACTGATACGAATTAAGGAAAGACCCGGGCAAGCTGTAAGAATGAAATATGGCCAAACAGGTCCGTACGTTGCTTAGAATTTAATGATTTTTGGTTTTGTTAGGAAAGATACTAAACAATATTTATTTATTTATGTTTAAATCTAAAATAAAATTACAAATTATTTTTATTACCTACTTAAATTACTTAAAATTATTCACATAATATATCAGTATTACTATCACTGTCGCCTGTTCTAATTATTATTTGTTCTATATTATTTGCAATATGGATATGCGATGGTTCTGCTTTTTCTATATGTTTAACAGAATTTTCCCAACTTTGTGGAGGGATGTTAAAAACTTCGGTTTCTATAAGTTTGAGGACATTGGAGTTAACACGGGGAAAAACATTGTTACGACGAATGGCAGATTTCAGTTGGTGCCAAACATGTCCAATGGGATTAAATATACAATGGTGGCCTTAAAACTGTATGCTCTAAATATTTGCATAATTATCACAGACGTATTCCTTTAGTAGGTTTAAGCTTTGTAGAACCTCAATTAATTGCTTTTTGGTATAATCTCCTTGAAAATAAATGTCGTTATTATATATGTAGTTTTGAATTGTTGCTTTTGTGTCACATGAGGAAGGGGTTTTACTGAACTGTCTACTGTGATAACTTGCAATGTCTATTACAATTATGCTATTAGGGGGAATGTTTACTAGTTTGTTTTTAAAACAACTTTCAAATAAATCAGCGGTGATGTCTTCATGGTAATCCAGAGAAGAATCTTGAATATTTTTCGCAGACAGAGAAAGTCCATTTGGAATCCAACCATCTTTAGAGCCAGCATGCAAAATAGTTATTCTTTTACCTCATTTTGATGGCGCGTTTGTTTTACACTTATCAGTTGAGTCAACCGAACCCTTTTCCGGGGTGTCATAAGTGTCGAACCAGGTTTCATCCAAGTAAATAAATGGCCTTGTTCTCTGTAAATCCTAATTTTTTCTAGACATTCCAGTCGCCATTTTCGAATTCTAAAAGATTCCATTAAAACTTGCCTTTCGTCATTTTTTTAAAATCTAAAACCCATGTGTTGAATACACTTCCATAAGGTTTCATCTTTTTCAAGCCTCCTAATTCAGATATCTAACGTAGGCACGCTTTGTTCCTCGTATAACTGGTAAATTTTACACCGTATTATATCTTGATCACTTCATCTACACTCGAGAAAATGTTAGCATCGCTTCTTTTTTTCCTCGCTGAAATGGAATTACTCACAATTTTCCATATTTGTGGTCGTTTCTTTTAAAGATGCTTGCCTGCTGAATGAGAGTCAAATAAACATTGTTTATAACTTCCTTAGCCTCAATACAATAGTATTTTCTACATTTGGGCGGGAGCATCTCTTGAGATACACTAGTCTCCCACATATTTTACATAATTCGCACACGATTCAACACACGCTGTATTATACACGAAATAAGAATGATTACTAATAAACTTAAATTAAGTAGTATACCAAACCAAAGAATATTAAACACAGGTAGATATAAAATTATTTTCTATTACGGACCACAATTTTACCTGAATTTAAATTCCGAAACTTTAGGTAATAATCTTGTCGCATTGTATGTTAATGGCCACTGTTGGATAATCCCATTCAAAAGCAATTGGTCATTTTCTTATATCTATGAACAGACCATACCTGCTACTATATATACCGAAAAATGACAATGAATCCTTAATTAATGTTGTTGTGAGAATTTAAGTTCAATAAAGGAGAGGTATTTAAATTTAATTGTTCGTTAAGCAATACATTTGAATGTCTCACTTTGTAAATCTCCATTGTTTCCAATAAATTTAATTTTCTACTTTTTGTGGCTGTATGTAAAATACCAAAATTGTGTGTGTTTAAGTGTGTAGCATAATTAGAATCTAGACTATTGTTTTTAAATGTTCTTTTATGTTCGTTAATGCTTTCCTTGAACGATCTACCTGTTTGTCGAATATAAATTTTAAGACAAGATCCGCATTTCATCCTGTAGACACCTGATTTTTGAGATTTTCGACATTTCTTTTAAACCACATTTTGACACATGTTTTGAAACTTTTTCACTAGATTCGCCTATGCATGTAATTGTTTTAAATTGTTTGTGTTCTGTATCAGGTTTCGGATAAATAGAGTTTACTGTTCTCTGGATTTGTTTTTTATTTATAATTTCATCGATAATGGACGTATTGTAGCCGTTGTTCAGTGCAATTTTTTTAATGATATTAAGTTCTTTTTTGTAATTTTCTATTGAGAGTGGCGTATTAAGAAATCTGTGTATAAAAAGTAAAACGAAGCCATTTTGTGTGTATAAGGGTGATTTGAACTGTTAAGTATGACAGTGACACAGCCTTTTAAATTTATTGGAAGTCATGGATATTAACAAAATGTGACATTCAAATGTATTGCTTAACGATCAATTAGATTTAAATACCTCTCCATTATTAAACTTATATTCTTACAACAACATTAGCTAAGGTTTTATTTTCATTTTTCGGTATATACAGTAACAAGTAGTTTGTAAATATTACATTTGCTAAATACACGGTGTTGTCAAAGCAATTTTTATGTGAATATATATAATATATATAATACATAGTTCTTATTTCTTATGTTAAATGGATTTCCATCAAGTAAAAGCCAGCTCAGTTCAATTTTAGAAAAAATATATTATCATTTTAGTACCGACAGGACTTATGTGCGCGATGCCATTTGACGAAGCATTGACCTTCTAACAAGAAGGAGAGTTATGCAGCCAGTTAGAACCTGATTAATCTAACTTAAAGTTTGTAGCAGCTCATTTTAGCATCGAACCAACTGCCGTTGCATCTGAAATTTGCAAAATTTCAAGCGAATTAAATCTGTCATCGTCTCCCTGGGATTAAAGGGAATTTTAATTCAGTTAATTATTAGTTGCAAAATTAATGGAAAATTTCCTGAAACTGTTACCTACGACCGGCAGCGATTTGAATAGTTAAGAGGATCCGTTAACGAAGTTAGACGTTCAAGATGCATAGGGCTAAAGAAAACATCCAATGATGATGCACAGTTTTAAAACTGTCAAGGCTTGTGCACTTGCGATGTGGAGATTTGGACACACGGGCGTAGTCGTAACGAATATACATATGCATATACAGAGATTCAAAATTCTACCCAAAGGCTTTAAGGTTTTATTTATCAGTTATAAACGAGTCTGTTTTTCTAATTAACCAATATACAAACTTATTTTGCATTCGACATACAGAATGTCAAAGTTTTTGAAAATATCGGTTTTTTATTTTTCGCAAAAAAAGATTTTAACAAAACCTGCCACGAAACCTTTAAGCTTTGAGCAAACCGTTCATTAAAAATGTATTAGAGCGTGAGTTGAGAACAAATTAAAACTATTGAAATTATTAATAGTTGGTTTTGAGATTCAATTTCTAAATTTTCAATTTCAATTACCTCCGTGACGAAACAAATGGAGAAAATTTACTTCTGAAAGGAACATATGTTTGTAGAAATCAACACTTGATGTAACCATAATGGTATGAAATCAAATTTATTTCACAATGAATATCGAGCGATACAAAAATAATATCGGAAATGCCAAAACTCAATTCAAGAGAAAAATAATACCAACAAAAAGGGTCATACAGATGGATTGTCTATGAAATGCAGCAGTAAGAAAAGAGTTGACAACGAAATTATTAAAATAATGCCACGCACCAGAACTGATTAAACGTGAACAGAATTATTCAAAAGTGAAAAAGAGGGAAACAAAAAATGAATTACTGTTTTCAAATATGCTGGATTCCTCCTACTTCGGCTGATTATAAATAAAACTTGCTGACGTTTCGCCATTCTGTTGGCTTCTTCAGAGCTGAAAAAAATTTTGCTTTGAAAAGTTCAAGAGAATAACTAGAGAAAGGTCAGCAAGTTTGAGTTAAAAACAACCAAAGCAGAAGGAATCCAGAAGATTTCAAGCGTTTTACAGCACTCTATTCCATTTTTTACACAATATTCTATGCAAATTCTTTGTATTCCATTTTTTTGACAGCAGAAAATCGCCGAGCACTCAAAACACATCAAACGCTTCTATCTCACAACAAAAAAGTGAACGTGTAAACTGACTGAAACTGGGAACATATATTAGAGACTACAACAAAAAAATGATAAAAGATCGAATATACATAGCCCTCCCAATTACAAAAGTCACTTTACTTTTTGAGCACACCTCTTAAATAAATTTAAATCTAAATAAATATGTAACAAGAAAACCGATAAGCTATTATCTTGATTCGGGTTTAAAGGCCGTCGTCGATTGGAATTACTTCCTAACGTTTCACTAGCACGAGTGGCGAGCTTCTTCAGAGGTCCTTCCATCTCCGATGTTGGACGTAGACCGACGATTTCTCCTGCGCAGGTTATATTTATGCCGATTGGTGGTGGGCGGGGCTTGTTCCGCTTCAGTTGGTCTCGGGATATCGATCAGTACTGCTCGGGCGTTCCTAAGGATCGGGTTCCAGATTTGGTTGAGTCTAAGGGTCTCCTCCTTTCGGTTGAAATTGTGTGGGTGTTTTTGTATCTCAATGGCTTCCCTGGCTAGTCTGTTGTGATAGCCCTTGACCGATGCTAGTAACTTACAGCTCTTAAAGTGTATCCTGTGTTCCCCGTTGCCCAGTGCGTGTTCAGCTACTGCAGACTTCTCTGTATGCCCTAGCCTGCAGCTTGCTTTATGCTCCTTAAGTCTCGTTCCCATTGATCTCTTGGTAGTCCCGATGTAGACCTTTCCGCATGAACACGGAATGCGGTAGACTCCTGCAGCTGAAAGTGAGCCCCTCTTGTCCTTCGCTGACCTGATGGTCTGCTGGATCTTCTTTGTAGGCTTAAAGATTGTTTTGATGTCGTGTCTTTTCAATACTCTGCCAATCCTGTCGGTGACACTCGGAATATACGGCAGATATGCGTGGGAGGTGGAGGGTCGTTGTTCGGTATCCCGTGATCTTGATGATCTTGAGTTCATTGATCTCTCGATCTCCCTCTTGCTGTAGCCATTTGCCTCGAACGCAGTTTTTAGGTGTTCAAGTTCCATCTGGAGGTTCCCCGGTTCGCAAATCCTACGGGCTCGTTCTGTCAAGGTTCTGGTAACCCCATACTTTTGACTTGGGTGATGGTTGGATAGAGCATGCAGGTATCTGTCCGTATGGGTTGGTTTTCTGTAAACTGTGTGGCCCAGCTTCTTACCTCGCTTCCTCACTAGTACGTCCAAGAATGCAAGTTGTTGGTCATTCTCAGTCTCCATAGTAAACTGGATGCTGGGATGCTGACTGTTGAGATGCTGCAGAAAGTTGTTGAGCTTGTCCATACCATGGTTCCAAATCACGAAGGTGTCATCCACGTACCAGAACCACGTTGCTGGCTTGTACTCTGAGGTCTCGATGGCTTTTTCCTCAAAGTGTTCCGTAAATAAGTTGGCTATAACCGGGCTTAGTGGGCTTCCCATTGCCACTCCGTCCACCTGTTCGCAGAAGTTTCCCTTCCACACGAAATAGCTACCGGTCAAACAGACTTCAAAAAGTTTGCAAATATCGACAGGAAATATCCTGTTCACCAGGTCCAAGCAACTCTGCAGAGGTACTTTGGTAAACAGTGAGACTTCGTCGAAGCTCACAAGGATGTCGTTTTGTTCAATATTGATATCTTGAATCTTGCGCACGAAGTCGGTGGAGTCCTTGATGTAACTGGTGCCGTGTCCTACGTGTGGTTGGAGCAGCGATGCTAAGTGTTTAGCCAAGTAATACGTTGGTGATCCGGGTGCGCTAACTATTGGTCTTAACGGGACATCTACTTTGTGTATCTTAGGTAGTCCATAGAGCCTTGGTGGAACAGTCTCCGTCCTCACAATGCGCTTCTTAATTTCTTCTGACAGTGATGATGACTTGATGAGCCGGTTGGTAAGACGTAGTCTAACTTGCGTCGGATCCTTTTTCAGGGGTTCGTAGCTTCCCGGGTCCAAGAGTTCCTCAATCTTCCTTTCGTACTCCTCGTGTTCAGGCTACTGGCACGGCGTATGATGGATGAGGGTATCATCATACTCCCAGCGGACAAAGGAAACGCAACCGTTCTTCTGAAGACCGAGAAGTACAAAAGGAAGATTGAGGAACTCTTGGACCCGGGAAGCTACAAAACCCTGAAAAAGGATCCGACGCAAGTTAGACTACGTCTTACCAACCGGCTCATCAAGTCATCATCACTGTCAGAAGAAATCAAGAAGCGCATTGTGAGGACGGAGACTGTTCCACCAAGGCTCTATGGACTACCTAAGATACACAAAGTAGATGTCCCGTTAAGACCAATAGTTAGCGCACCCGGATCACCAACGTATTACTTGGCTAAACACTTAGCATCGCTGCTCCAACCACACGTAGGACACGGCACCAGTTACATCAAGGACTCCACCGACTTCGTGCGCAAGATTCAAGATATCAATATTGAACAAAACGACATCCTTGTGAGCTTCGACGTCGTCTCACTGTTTACCAAAGTACCTCTGAAGAGTTGCTTGGACCTGGTGAACAGGATATTTCCTGTCGATATTTGCAAACTTTTTAAGTCTGTCTGACCGGTAGCTATTTCGTGTGGAAGGGAAACTTCTACGAACAGATGGACGGAGTGGCAATGGGAAGCCCTCTAAGCCCGGTTATAGCCAACTTATTTACGGAACACTTTGAGGAAAAAGCCATTGAGACCTCAGAGTACAAGCCAGCAACGTGGTTCCGGTACGTGGATAACAACTTTCTGCAGCATCTCAACAGTCAGCATCCCAGCATCCAGTTTACTATGGAGACTGAGAATGACCAACAACTTTCATTCTTGGACGTACTAGTGAGGAAGCGAGGTAAGAAGCTGGGCCACACAGTTTACAGAAAACCAACCCATACGGACAGATACCTGCATGCTCTATCCAACCATCACCCAAGTCAAAAGTATGGGGTTATCAGAACCTTGACAGAACGAGCCCGTAGGATTTGGGAACCGGAGAACCTCCAGATGGAACTTGAACACCTAAAAACTGCGTTCGAGGCAAATGGCTACAGCAAGAGGGAGATCGAGAGATCAATGAACTCAAGATCATCAAGATCACGGGATACCGAACAACGACCCTCCACCTCCCACGCATATCTGCCGTATATTCCGAGTGTCACCGACAGGATTGGCAGAGTATTGAAAAGACACGACATCAAAACAATCTTTAAGCCTACAAAGAAGATCCAGTAGACCATCAGGTCAGCGAAGGACAAGAGGGGCTCACTTTCAGCTGCAGGAGTCTACCGCATTCCGTGTTCATGCGGAAAGGTCTACATCGGGACTACCAAGAGATCAATGGGAACGAGACTTAAGGAGCATAAAGCAAGCTGCAGGCTAGGGCATACAGAGAAGTCTGCAGTAGCTGAACACGCACTGGGCAGCGGGGAACACAGGATACACTTTGAGAGCTGTAAGTTACTAGCATCGGTCAAGGGCTATCACAACAGACTAGTCAGGGAAGCCATTGAGATACAAAAACACCCACACAATTTCAACCGAAAGGAGGAGACCCTTAGACTCAACCAAATCTGGAACCCTATCCTTAGGAACGCCCGAGCAGTACTGATCGATATCCCGAGACCAACCGAAGCGGAACAAGCCCCGCCCACCACCAATCGGCATAAATACAACCTGCGCAGGAGAAATCGTCAGTCTACGTCCAACATCGGAGATGGAAGGACCTCTGAAGAAGCTCGCCACTCGTGCTAGCGAAACGTTAGGAAGTAATTCCAATCAACGACGGCCTTTAATCCCGAATCAAGATAATAGCTTATCAACGGGCCGCGAAAGCCTTAACCAATTTATAAGAAAACCGATGTTAGGAAAATAATGTAATGGTTGTAAATTTTAGACGTCCTGTGTTTGCGTTTGCCATACAGGCTTATTGTTCAAAAGTTTTAACTTAATCAAGTTATCGAAGAAACTATTGGAATTAAGGATAGGAAAGTCTGAAGAAATCTATATCGAAATTTTGGCAGATATTCACAAATGAAATAGTTAGTGAAGTTAGGTGCTGTACTGGGAGAAATATTTAAACAAACCATTTTTCATTTAATTCTTTTTGAAAAAAATAAATAAATTATGGACATGTATAAAACAATTGCCAGTAACAATAGCAAAATATAAAGATGGTATAACCGTTGCAACTGTTGATTTTTGGATTAATTTTTAATAGCCTGGCAGTTGTCTTCATTAACTTTATACACACATACAGGGTCAATAATTAAAGGGATTTTTTCGGTCTATTTGAAAAATAAAACTTCATATGAACATATGCCCCAAACGTCATAACTTTTGAGAATACAGGGTGGTAAACTTTTCAAAAATAAAATATATTTTATTGTTAATATCAGTAGTATCACTTTAGATATTTTAATGAAATTTTACAAACATGTACCATTTATCAAAACGCATTATTTAGTGTACCATAATTTTTTTACAATACACCAGTGGTGCGCGTACGGAATTTCACATTTCTATTTTAGCAAACATTGGCGGTACACTGATTTCTCTTCAAGTAAAAATTATTTTTTTTCAATCCGATGAACGGTTTTTCATTAATAAATAAAACAACTTCTCTGCATGGCCATAACAATATCGTTAATATGACAGCATTATTATTATTACTTCTTACTTCTTACTTAAGTAATTGCCTTGGTTTGGAAAATTTTGCGCGAATGTCTATGGTACCCGTATCATATTCAACGATTTCAAGCGTTACTTCCCAGAGGTGTTCCATGCCCTGCTATTTTTGCCAATGGTTTTTGGACAAAATTGCGCATTGCGGAGCTAACTATTCCAAATTCAATCAGAAATTTCTACAATAACCATATTTAGAATTACGAAAACCCCCACGCAGTTGTAGAATTGCATCAGCTTTCGGTGAATGTTTGGACTGGAATTGTTTCACACGGCATCCCTTTTCCTGCCAGAAAGTCTAAACTGCCATAATTAATGATGGATTTTAGAAGAGGATTTGCCAATATTGGTGGAGGCAGTACCATATTTAATTAGCAATAGAATGTCGTTCACGCATGACAGCGCGCCTACTCACTTAACAGAATATTTAAGTTACATATTACAGATGTGTAGATCGCGGAGGATCTCAATCATATCCCCTTAGGTCCCCAGATTTAAAAACTTTGGACTTTTCCTTATGGGGCATCATACACGTCTGGTTTATCGCACCCCAGTTAACACCGTAGAAGAGTTGAAGGATCGTATAAGTGGTTTCTGCGATTTAATAAGAGGTATACTTCAAAGAATGCGCCACGATATGAGGAAAAAAACTGAAGCGTATATCTTTCAAGGTGGAGAACACTTTCAACAATTTAGTTTCAATGTTCTACTTTTTTTCAAAAAGTTATTAATTTTGTTAAAAATTATTTGTAGCAGGTAGTGTTCTTTTTTAAATAAGAATCGTCTAATATTATCTTGTCATGTTATTTCATTAAAACTGTAAAAGTAAAAAAGAACAAACAGTCTTCCAATTTTTCTTTTCTGAAGGTTAACCAAATACTAGATATTTTGCTTTAGATAGATATTTCATTTTTCACAAAAAATAATTCTCGATTTCGCCAGTGCAGTGGCGACCTAATTAACCAAAATATTATTTGTTCATAGGCAGTCAGCGGCACGCCACTGCCCTCCTTACAAAAATAATGACATTTGCATTAATTTATGAGCGGATCTGATTTCTTTTTTTTTTTAGTCCGTCTCACGATTTTCGCTTAAAAAAAATAATTTCTCTGCATGCTGTCATATTAATGATATTGTTATGACCATGCAAAAAATAAGTTTTTATTTCTTAAAGAGAAAACCGTATATCGAATAGAAAAAATCAAGAAATTAAATTCCTTTAGAACTGATTGGAGTTTGTTAGAATAATTTTTATTTTAAGAGATATCAGTGTCTGCCAAAATAGATAGGCAAAATTCCGTACTCCTGGCACTGATTTATTTTTGAAATATTGTGGTAAAGTAAATAATTCCTATTGAAACATAGTACGCATGTGCCAAATTTCAAGTGGTATTACAGATACGTTTTTTTTTTATTTTTGAAAATTTTAATATTCTCTATTTTAAAAGCCAAAACGTTTAGGAGATATGTTCATATGAGGTTTCCTTTGTAGAATAGACTCAAAAATAGCCCCCTTAATTATTGACATTCATTTAGAAAACACCCTGTATATACAACGTTGTTAACCGCGCGAATCAACATTTAAACAAAAATAAACATTCAATCCATCAGTGCCACAAGCAAGTCGGAAATCCAAACATGATTTAGATCATCCATATGTTAATTTGGAAACAGGGAAGAGGAAATATATTCAGGATGGTATTACCCTCTTAATATGGTGACTACAGGTGCAGTAAATTAATGAAATGTAACTAAATAGGGTTTTCTATATATACTTGTATTTTAATTTATTGAATATGTTCGCTTTGGTTTATGCTTCGTATACTAATTTATGTTGGTTATCATCACTATTCAAACAAAAATTCTTTAACTGCGCGCCTTTTGAGTGTTTGAGCAGGAGAATAATGATAAAGGACTTTTCAGTTGGTGCCGGTTGATTTCACCGGCCCGTGGTGGCCATTTTGTTTTCGTGATGTCTGTTAAACCTTCAGTTTATGGTTTACTTGACTGTATTAACAGGGAAAATCGCCCCACCCACGTCAGATACACCATTCTCAAAAAGTTTATTTAGTTAATATTGATTTGTATTTTGGTCCATATTTTTTCGTTGAGGTGGTCACCGTCTACGGCGAGTGCTACAGAACGATGATGATCAATTTTTTATGACCTAAATTGTAGCATATGAACCTAGATAACTTGTGGTTCCAGCACAGCGGACGCCTTGAGTGACAGTTTGCATGAGAGTCATTGCAAATTAGACCATCCGTATCAGTATTGAATGACTTGAAAAAAATGATTTTGATAACACCTTGTTTTACTTCATTTCCACATCTGCACGCTTTTATTGAAAAACACTTTGCTATAAACAAATTAACCTTGCTGAATAAAAAGTTGTTCTTTTTAGCATTACCCTACAAACCAAGCAAGTTTTGACATATTATATGAAGTTTTAACCGTTGTTTGGGAATACTGAAATCCAAAAAAAAATCGGTTTTTCAATATCTGGATCCCTACCCTACTACTACTTACTATACTACCCTATCCAATGTTTTAGAAAACATTATGAGAGAATAAGATACACAGTCTGGTTTTCGTAAATCTACTAAAACTGTCACTGCGCTTACAAAAATAACTGATTGAAATAAAGTGCCTGCTGGATTACAGCAGACCTTTTGATACTATTGATACTGAAATTCTTTGTCAAAAATTATAGATCATTCAGCCGTATTGCTATCTTTTAGGGAGCTGAGTAGTACTAATTCAGGAAAAAAATAGGTTCTACTTTAACCTCGGCATGGCTTCAGTAGATTTTTTAAACGATTTATCCTAAATTTATTACAAAAAAGGTAAAAATATTTATTTTTGAGCATGAAAACGATTTTTTATATTATATTGCTTGTATATAGACTGCAAATGTTTCTTGACTGTTTAGACTAATGTGCATTAAATGATTGGGTTTGTATAACAAAGGTTAAGTTTAAAAGCACCCTTTGTAGGACACTTCGCTCATTAACCTCATTAACTTCTTGCTTTTTGGATAATAAAGATACAATAAATAAAATTTGAAACAATAATGATAAATAGATTTGCCACGACTGAAAGAGTCATGTACTGAAGGTAAGACAGATCAAAGGCAAATGAAGAAAATAAATTCAACTGTTGTTAATGTTTTATAAAAAAATAATGAAGTACGACTAACGAAGAGGGTAATTTCTCTATTTTTTCTATAATCCCAGTCGGTATTGTTTCGAAAATATCTGGAAAACTGTCGAATATTTAAATCTTTAGGCTCTAGCTACTAATAATATTATTAATAACCTAACAGTGATAGGGG